>NC_080104.1:33985367-34295236 GCF_950005125.1 Chionomys nivalis
TAAAATCCCGAGTGCCAGAAGGGAGGTGGTGAGAGCCAAACGGAGGAAGGATAAAGAGTGTCCGCAGGGTCTGATGACGGAGGTACAAACTCACATCTCCAGTGTAAGCCGCCTGGGTACTTCCTTTCCTCTCTCCCAGTCAGCCAACTCCCCTTGTCCCTGGTCCTCACACCTCCTTAAGTGCTGGCTCCAGGTGGGGAGGGATTTACCTGCTCTGTGATGCTTTCTCGGACTCCTAAAATGGAGCCTGACACCCAGGAGCCCTCAGTACTGCTGGCTGGAGTTTAGCAGTGAATTGAGTCCCATGAACCCTATCCCTGCTCTCTGTTCCCTTCCTGGTTCCTGTTCACACTGGGAGCATCTCCAATCCAGCTTCGGGTGTCCCACCCTTCAGACTATAAACGTGAGACCTCTTTGCTTTGCAAGACGCTCTTCACACTTGTAACAGGGTAGTGTCCTGATGAGCCCATCTGCAAGCTGTGATCATCATTAAGTCGGAAATGCATGACATGGACCCGGGTCTGTGCCTTGGTTTTGCATCCCAGGACTTGCTGGAGCTTCCATCGTGATTGTGAAGCTGACCCGGGCAATCACTTCCCACCACTGCCCAGGTCCCCACAGAGGAGTGGACCCCATATTTCTAGCCCAGGAAGAGATAAAAAGTTCAAAATTCTAAGTGCAATTTCTGCAGACTGTGAGTCCTCTTGGGGCCATTGGCAAGTCAGAAAATTGTAAGCCAGGGACTGTCCATCCTACTTCCCATCACCCGCTCTCACAGTCTCAGTGCCCTCCTGGTGCACTAATTCCTCCAGCCAGGACTCTGCAATTCTCTTTGCAACCTCCTCTTCCATAGCTACCTGCCCCGCCCCCCGCTCCCATCCTCTGACTGCCGTGTGCTGGGTGTGTGTGCTGACTTCTGCCTGGAGTTCCTTTCCACTCTGACCATCTCCCAAACTCCATCCTACTCTTGGATCCCACCCAAGAAGTCCTCTTTCTGGAATTGTTTCCTTGTAGACCTCCTAGCCTGTCATGTGAAATCAGCACCCATACTCGGGGTTCTCTGGGCACTTTTTAAAACCTTCTCTCATGGGGCTGGCTGTCCAGCTAGTCCGCATGACATGCTGGGGATCAGGGACATAGCACTAAATCAGCTCTGGGGTTCCTGTGGGTGGCAAGGGAAGCAGAGGACACCAGTCTGCAGGTGTGTGAGCAAGGAAACATCACTGCAGTGTGGATGCATCTATACGCATTCCCTGCGTGTCTGCTCAGCATAGCTAGCATTGATGGAGTGCTTGCTGTATACTATTTGGTCAGCAGCATTTCCATCTCATTTAATCTTTACCCTTCCTCTTTCTTGCATTTGAGGAAAGTGCAGAGCCAATGTTTAAAGCCCTTCTGGGACTCCTGTGGGCTTTGCTGTGACATGGAGGCATGCTGATAATCCAGCAAAGGGGTTGTCCTCACAGGTCCATAGGCCAGCAGCAACAATATGACATAAGAGTGTATCAGAAGAGGGGCCCGGGGTGAGTAGCTAGGGAGAGCATGCTTAGGAAAGAAGCTGCAAGCTCCTTCAGAAGATGTGTCTTCAAAGCTCAACAGCTCGCTGAGCACAAAGGTGTGGGATGGCCCAGCTGGATGAAGGCCCGAGGAACCTGAACGAACGATGGAAGAACTGGAAGTTGGTAAAGCGGGCGGCGCTAGGGATAGTGGGCAGGCAAAGGGCACAGGCTTAAAAACTGGGGTGAGCTGAGCCTCTGTTCTTAGGACGGGAGAAATCCAGGGACGGTGGTAATCAGGTGATGACTAGGACCTCTTCTGGCTGCTAGGGAGGTCACATTGGACAAGGACCAGCACTAGGGTGCAAAGCCCATTTTATCCATGTCATGACTCAGGTAAGAGATAAAGGTGATCCACATAGGTAGAAACCACAGAAGGAGTGCAGCAAAGAGAATTACAGGGCATGACACCGAGCAGCCCCAAGGACACTGCCCTGGTTGGTTGTTTTGGTGGTGTTTGTTTGCTTGCTTGTTTTGACAACTTGACACAGCTAGAGTTCTCGGGGAAGAGAAACCTCAATTGAGAAAACACCTCCATCAGACTGATTGGTGATTTATGTAAGAGAGCTCAGGTCAGGACGGGAGGAGTGCCACACCTGGGCAGGTAGGTGATCAGGGGTTACATAAGAAAACAGGCTAGCTGGGTGGTGGTGGTGGCATATGTGTCTAATCCCAGCAGCACTCAGGAGGCAAAAGCAGGTGGATCTATGTGAGTGCGTGGCCAGCCTGATCTACGAATTAAGTTCCAGGACAGATAGAGCTGCTACACAGAGAAATCCTGCCCTGAAAAGAAAAGCAAAACAAAAGCAGGCTGAACAAACCATAGGGAGTAAGCCAGTAAGCAGCACCCCTGGCTTCTGCTTCAGCCCCAGTCTCCAGGTTCCTGCCTTTGACTTCTTACCCTGACCTCCTGCAGCGAGGTACTGTTACCTGCAAGTCTAAAATAAAATAAACCCTGCCCTGTTTGAGTTCCCGTCCTGACTTCCTTCAGTGGTGAACAGGGATGTAGAAGTATGAGCCAAATAAACCCTTTCCTCCCCAGCTTACTTCTGGTCACCGTGCTTCATTGCAGTGATAGAGACCCCAGCAAGGACTAGTTGGTACGAGCTTAATGGAGCATTGCTGCGACAGACCTGACCATGACTTGGGGAGGCTTGTGGAAGAACTTTGAACTTTTGAACTAGAAAAGCCACAGAGTATTGAGAGCTCAGTGGGATGTTTTGTAGGAGCCTGTGAGATGAGAATATTGAGAGCAGTTCAGAAGATGGAGGCCTGGTTTGTGAAGTTTCAGAGGGAAGCTTAAAGACTATCGGGGCCGTTGGCTATTTTGAATTAAGAGCTGTCTTTCCGGTCAGCTGGGACCGAAGAGCCAGCCATGATTAACAAGATACTGGCATCACTGAAGTTAAACGTTTGTGTTCCTGGGACAATTGGCGCTGGTTAGGTGGAGCTAAGAAATTAGTAGTGGTTAAGTAGAGACCAGCATCACTGAGGTGAAATATTCTGGACTGTGTTTCCCCAGAGTCAGCACGCTGAAGCTGTTTTCCAGAAGTGACCGAGGCTGTCACTTGTGCCAGCAGGTGAACTCGGTAGTGTAAGAGTCACCCGGCTGGTACTGGTTTTGAAGGCAGGAAGGGGTTATGGGAAGACGCTGAGGCTTGGCACTGTGAGAGGGCAGGAGAGGCCATTGGTAAACGTGCAGCCTCAGTGGCAGCTGAAGGCCCAGGCTGAAGGAATCATGAGGCTTAGCACCACAAAGAGAGCCTATGGGAGGCTATTGGGGAAAGGTCATTGGCCCAGTTACAGCAGATGACCCCAGCAGTTTTGGAATGCCAGTGTCATGGGAAGACCATCAAGAACAGCAATGGCAGTACAGTGGAGCCGGCTGGCGCCTAGAAGACAAGCTGTATGTGCTGCAGAGGGTGGAGCCAGAGAAGTGGCCCAAGCCCTTTGGAGGAGCGCAGGAGATCGTGAGTGGACCCCAGATGCTGGAAATTCCTTTCTTAACACTATTGGGAGTTTGGCTTTGCTCTGTTCAGATTGTAACTGTGCCCTGGTTCTTCACTCTTGAAGTTAGAAAGTACTTAACTTTTGATTTTTAACAGATGCCTACAGCTGAGAGACTAAACGAGAGAGAGAGAGAGAGAGAGAGAGAGAGAGAGAGAGAGAGAGAGAGAGAGAGATTTGGGGGTTTATAGTGAATTTGAATTTAAGTTTGGAGAAAATGTCTTATATATGTGATGTCTTGGTGATCTTTGGGATGACCAAGAAAAGAAAAGTTGTGACTTAACAGCGATGTGTTTAGGCGTCAAGTTGAGAAGAGAGCGGTTGTGCTGGCCAGCTCTACGTCAACTTGACACAAACTATAGTCATCCAAGAGGAGGAAACCTCCACTGAGAAAATGCCTCCACAAGATCAGGCTGTGGGCCATCCTGAAGAGCATTTTCTTGATTAGCCATTGATGGGGACGGGCCTATTCCATTGTGGACCTGGGTTCTATAAGAAAGCAGGCTGAGCAAGTCATGTGAGCAAGCCAGTGAACAGCACCCTTCCATGGCCTCTGCTCAGCCCCTGCCTCCAAGTTCCTACCCTGTTTGAGTTCTTGTCCTGACTTCCTTCAGTGATGAAGTACAATGTGGAAGTGTAAATCATATAAACTCTTTCCTCCACAGCTTGCTTTTAGTCATAATGTTTCATCGCAGTAATAGAAACCCTAGCTAAGCCAGGCAAACGTGGTGCACACCTTTAATCTCAGCACTTGGGAGGCAGAGGCAGGTGGATCTCTGAGTATGAGGCCAGCCTGGTCTATAGAGCGAGTTCCAGAACAGCCAAAGCTACATAGAGAAACTCTGTCTTGAAAAAAAAGAAAAAGAGAGAAAAAAAAAGAAAAAGGAAAAACCCTGGCTAAGACCTTCCCCAAATTGCTTTTGGTCATGGTGTTTTATCATAGTAATAAAAACTATAAGATAGAACTATCTGGGTGTGGCAATGAAGGTGTAAGGATATCTGAACGCCTCTTTCATGGGTGATGTACCAGGTGACCTGGTGACCAATTAGTAGTACCATCTGTAGAGATGAGAACCCTAGATGCAGAGAGGACAGGAAAGAATTAAGATGACATGGATTACCTATGACTCTATGTTCCTGGGGAATCTGAGTGATTGATGGAAGGTTGGGTCTGTGTACTTGAAGTTGGTGAAGATTCGAGCTAAGCCCCATACAGGTGGTATTAAAGCTACATGACTGGGCGTATCTACTAGGGGAAAGTGAGGAGGAAGGTGAGCCATGCGGGGGTCTCCTCTCTTCACTGTGAGCTCCTCGTCACACACATCTAGCCAAACCATTGTACCTCGGTCACACTGGCCACCTCCCAAGAATTCAGCATCAGTGTGGGCTGGTGCCTTCTGTCATAGCTCAAGACGATATCCACTTCCGTTCACTCCACTGGCAGTTCTGTAGGACATCGTTGGACCTAGACCGTATGCAGTATTCACTTTGTATTCCCGCTGTCTAGGCACTCAGGGGAACAAAATCCAACTCCATGAATTAGGGGCCTATGAGAAATAGACCGTAGCTTTTAACTGAGCTAAAATTCCAGGGAACTCCGCGTTCTCTTTATGGTTGTTTATGAGTGATTGACCTCTCTCCAGGGCTCCCATCATCCTCACCAACTCCAGCCAGAAGGCAGGAGTATAGGCAAACAGGGTTCTCCAAGGCAGGAAGGGGCTTGGTTCTCTGTACATGTGTCAGACTTGACACTTGGTTTTTCCCTAAGCCACAGACTGCAGCATATATGAATGTGAGCGAGTGTGCACACATCCGTGTGAGCAAGTGCACACACAGGCATGTGAGCGAGTGCAGAATCCTCCTGGCCAACAGACCAAACCAGCTGCAGGTTGGAAACACTTGAGACAAAACTGCCCACCCTGACCATACGCAGGCCCCTTTTCCGTGTCGTTAGTCTCTAAATGATACAACTCTGAGCAGGGCATTCACGTTGCCTCAGGCACTGTGAGGCTGTTAGAGATGACCGGAGCCCAGGTTCTGTGAAAAAGCTATACCATGGATTCCACAGGAGATCCTTCAATAATCTCCTGAGGGCACTGGAGAGCATCTAAAAAAAAGCCTTTAATGCTTTTATTCTTTGACAACTTCATACATAATGTGTTACAATCATTCTCACTCCCCCCTCTCATCTCCCTCCCACTCCCCTCGGGCCCTCTCTTCCAACCAATATGTCCCCTTCCTACTCTCAAGACTTTGTTTTCCTTTGGTATGACCCAGTGAGTTTATGGAGCATTGCCTACACGAACATGGGGGGTGGGGGCTTTTACAAGATCATGGGCAAGTTGCCGGTGGCTACTTAAATGACTCCCCCTTCCCCAGAAACCATTAATTGCCAATAGCTCAGGAACCCCCGCCCCTGACTCTCTGCAGTCTGTGATGGAATGGTGATGGGGGCTAGTATCTTGTGTAGGTCTTGGGAAGATGCCCACAGCCATTGTGAGTTCTCGTGCCCAGCAGCCGTACGTGTCCAAAAGACAGCCCCCCCCCATCTTTTGGCTCTTCCGTTCCTTCCACCCCCTCTTCTACAAAGTTCCCTGAGATACGGAGAGAGTCATAAATAGATGTCCCTAAAACTTTTACCTTGTAATCTATGTATTTACAGCTGACTAAGTCCAGGGCCTCATGTTCTCTAAGCAAGCGCTCTCTCCTCGAGCTGTGGTCCCAACCCCTGTAAAAGCTTTCACGTGGCAGTTCCCCAGTACAGAGGAGGGGTGGTTCATGGAGAGTCTTCACAGACCATGTGGCCCCCAAGTTTTCATCTCTACATCATTGCTGAGCTTCCAAGAACTCTGGGGCTCTGCCCCCTCTGGCGTTCATTAGGTCAAGCGTATGCCTTTTCTCTTTATTTTCTCTTGCAGTCGGATGTCATGGATCAGAACTTGTTAAATTTCCTTCCAGAACAAGAACACTCTGAAGTTTATAAAATGCTTTCCTCCCATATGCTTGTGACGGATTCCCCCTCCCCAGAATTCCTAAAATGTAAGTTCACCTTCCTGGTGCTGTTATTGGATCTCAAGACAAGAATTAGCTCTAGCTCGTGAAAGGAGGTCAGAATGAATTAAGAGGGGAGGACTAATTTTAAGAATAATTTTCCTCGTGACTCAGAACATCTCCAAGATCCCTTGAGGTATATTTTAAGGGGAAGCTAAAACAGGAACTTGGAGAATGTAAGACATTTTAGCTTTTATGTGGAAAAGTTGCAAGTACGGCCTCATAAGGATAACATGTTTTGCATATATGACAGGAGATGCCTTTTCACACGGGGGTAATAAATAGGGCAAAAGTCAGCAAGCAGCCTGCTGCTTTTAGGGAATACTAAAAGGTAAAGTTTCTGTGGTAGCGAAATAATCAACCGCTAATTGAATAATCAGGCCGGAAATCCATAGTCTGTCCTCCTGGGGCTGTCATCTGGTTATTTATATACATGTGCAATTTCATGGGAGTTTGAGATTTATATCAAAATATTTGGCAACCCAGCTAGAAGGCGGGCCTCGGTGCCTGCTTACCACGCGCCGCTTAACGAAGCATACGCAATCGCAGGCGGTAGCAAAGATGCTTGCATTTGCTCAGGCCCCAGTCCATTTCCGTGCATAATTGGTCCCGTCGTACATCTGATTTCCCTTCAAAGCAAAGCAAGAAAAGATTAAATTAAAGAGAGTGGCTCTATACGAGCAGCTTTATTTTAGTACGGCATGTGAAAACAACCAGAACTAATCGATGCCGACACAACCAACCACAGACATCTGTGAGCAAATTGACTAATTGGGTCCAAGTATAGAATACGGAATATGGATGAGCTATGGAGAGACAGGCCCGTAGCTTCCAGGGTTAGAAGCCAGATCCCATAGTCCGTTATAGGAAGAAATCCACGCAGGCTATCCGTGGAGTAGATCATGAAGGCACGACTTGTTTAGGCTGGCGTCTGTGTAACCTTTCCTCTCCCTTTCTCTCTCCTCCCTTTAACGGCCCAGCTGACAACGATCTAGAGTTTTATTGCCACCTTCTCAGAGGCAGCTTGAACCCAAAGGAATTTCCAACTTATGAATACATAAAATTTGTAGGAAATTTTCGCTCTTACAACAATGGTAAGCTTTAATTGTCCTATCCTTTCGACGGTGTCTTTTATCATGCAAAACATGCACAGGAGGTCCTAAGAATTATTTCATGTCTGCATTTGGGTTTTCCTGTCCCCAGGACCGTGTGTGTATGTGTGTGTGTGTGTATGTGTATTCATTAGTGTTCTCTCCCATTCAAGAACACATACACACACCAGTTTGTGCCAGTTTGCGCATGCACCCTCAACTGTTTGAGTTCTGTTTATTTGTTTTCCGGCTGGTGGGATAATTTTGTGCAGTGAGAAATAGTTTACAGTTAATAAAGAACAGACTCAGCCTACTTACTCTACTAAGCAGGCCTGAATTGTGATACCCGAATCTGCCCCTTGCTCCCTGCATGTTTATCTCTCCCATACATTCCCACTATGAACCCAGTTTAACAGATCTGGCTCAAGGTCACTTGCTAAGGCCCTTGTGCACAATAAAGCACCATGAGTCAGGTTTTACCATGAGTCAGGAATCTACAATGGATCAACTAGCCAGCAGAAATCAGTCTTATTTCCAGAAACTACCCAGACGGACAACTGCCCAGCCTCTAGCGGCAGAGACACGAACTCTAAACCAGACCTGAACATTCATTTTGACCTGTTACCCATACAAAATGGAATCGCAGGTCTAATGCCAGAAATTTCAAACCCAGGTTCTATTCTGAGCAGAGCACAGAGGGCCTGCTTCTTTAGTTGCTGTGGCCCTCAGACTCAACACAAAACAGATAGCATTGGAAAAATCTACTATTTTATAAAGAAAAATAGGAGATGACATTGATGGGAAGTGGGGGAGGAGGAGAGAAGAGAAGAAGGGAAGGAAACCAGAGGAAAAGAGAGTAGAGAGCTGAGCTGCAGAGCTGAGGAGGAGGGCCTGTGGGAGGCACAGGGAACACTGAGAACAGCTCTAACTTCTGCTGCTTGGGTTACTACTCTTTGACTCGGGACCCACTTGAAGCTGTTCCCCCAGCCAGATTAGTCCCAGGTTCCAATGGGACAAGCCAAAGTCCTGGCACCGCACTCTAATGCTGAGGCTAGCCAGGATTTTTTTCCCTTCCACCCTAAATGATCCTTGGCCCCATGGTATTTCAATAGACACACATGCCTCATTTAAAAGATGGCTAAGTAGAGGAAACCCGCCAGAATGATTTTCAGGTCCTCGTGCAGGATCTTTTGCCTGAAGAGTGGCCTCCATGGCTGATTTGGCCCTTCAGAGGACCAATCTATCTAACGAGTCATGTGACTATGATGGTAAGTGATGGGGAGGGGCAATTCGTTCTCCTATGTGGACCCCTAAGTCTACACAAAGCCAAGGCCTGACCGTGTCTGATCTGGCTGATCAGAAAGACATGGGCAAGCTTTATGAGGTAGCCTTAGGAGCCATCACATAGAAGTAAGTGGTAGCTTGCAGGCTGCCTGACTGAAGACACCTGGTAGAAAAGCCAATGTTGTGCCAGCCCCAGAGCAGCGATTCCTTGAATGAGGCAGCTTGTCAAAATGCAAATTCTTAGGCCACGTTCAAATATGCTAGACCAGGGGACCCACAGCCTAGGGTCATGCAGTTGGAGAGGGCTTGAGAGATCCTGGCTCCAGGAGTCCTGGATTTCATGAGTTCATTATCGTATCATTCCCTAGAGACAAATAATGCTCCTTCCCGTCAGCTTTATCATTGAATGTAAGTGGACATTTAGAATAGGCTTAAAGTGTGGATGCTGATTTGCTCAACCCCAAGCTGAACTACTATACGATCCAGTCACCCCACTTCTTAGTACATAGCCAAAAGAAGTAACAGCAAGTGCTTGAAGAGGTATTTGTGCATCTGTGCCAATAGAAGCATTAAGTGTCATTGCCAAAAGGTAGAAGCAGTCCAATTGTCCATCCGTGGGTGAAAGGATTTAAAAAAAAAAAGTGTGCAGTATCCCTACAGCAGATTATTATTCAGCCTGAAAAAGAAGGCAATGTTGATGCATGTGGCAATATAGAAGAGCTTTGAAAAAAAGCACTATGCTAAGTAAAATAAACCTGTCATCGAAGGGCAGACATTGTGGGATTCCATGCATATGAGGTTTCTAGTATAAATAAATCCATAAGGGTAAAGTAAAGAGTATCTGCCCAAGGCTAGGGGAAGGGCTAGTGGGGAGTTGCTGAGTGGATGTGCACTTTCCATTTTCTAAGGTACAGTTCTAGAGATGGATGGCGGTGGTGGTGCACAGAGATGCTTAGCTGTATATTTAAATGTAGGGTGGGCCTGGAATGTGGCTCGGTGGCATGCTCAGTCCCCAGCACCAACAAGAAAAAGGCTAGTGTTAAACTGATACTATAGTGATTTATCACACTATCTGAAACAGGTGTCCCTGTTGGCTGTAATGGCAACTGCTACCGTTGAAGACTATCCTAAATGGCCAAATGCACAGAGGGAAAGGTGTGGCACTCAGACTGAGCACTCTGGGATGTTGCTCCTACATGGCCCTGTGCCAACAGTACCCATGATCAGGTCAAAGGGTCACTTGTGGCTGGCTGAGCTGCCATCCTGTACCCTGTGAATTTATGTTTCCCTTCCAAAAAAAAAAAAAAAAACCTTCCAAATAGCGCTTCAAATCATCCTGTCACGCATCACATCTGAGAAGGCTTCAAGAAAATAGGCTTCCTTCTGAATACCTGAGCTGTGTTTTCATCTTTTATCTTTTAAGTAGCAAGGCTTTATTTTCACTTCAAGCTGAGACAGTGTTTGTTTGCTTGAAAGAATGTGTGGAAATTATGTGTGACTTTTTTTTTTTAACTGTTGCTGCTATAAACACGCAGCATCAAAAGCAGAAATGTTGAAGCCAAGAACATCATCTCTCTCTAGACCTTCTTGGGTAGGCTGACGTTACAAAGGTTTGGTTGGAGCAAGAGTCCCCAAGTGTAAATGGAGACCTTGGCACGAATGCAAAAGACCTCAAGTGAAATGTGTGGGCTGGCTACAGTTAGACTGGAGACAAATTCTTCTTAGTTTTTTATTCTTCTTTACATACCAATCCCAGTTCACCCTCCCTCCTCTCCTCCCACTCTCCCCTTCCCCCACCCCACCCTTCATGCACCCCTCAGCTCCTCAGAGAGGGTGAAGCCTCCCCTTGGGAGTCAACTAAGTCTGTCCCATCACCTCACTGAGGCAGGACCAAGGCCCTCCCCCCAACCCACACCACCCCACCACCACCACCAACCCCGCCCCTATGCTAAGCAAGGTATCTCTCCATAGAGAACGGGTTCCATAAAGTCAGTTCATGCATTAGAGTTAGATCCTGGTCCCACTGCCAGGGACCCCACATACTGCCCAAGCCACACCATTGTCACCTGCATTCAGGAGACCTCGTTCGGCCATAATTCAAACATAATTAGACATAAATCCTACCGCAGTAGGGTGACTAGGGATAGCCATACTATTTCACTCATTTAAAACTCTAGAAGAAAGGAACTCGGTGTTTGTCACCAAAAAGAAGTGATCACTGTTTGAGGAGGAATCAATGCTTACCATGACTTGAACATTGCACAACATACATGAAGCATCACCTGGTTCCTCCTTAGCATGTACAGTTGTTAGGTATCAACTTAAAACACAAGGGCTAGTGTAGAACTGGGTGATGGAGGTGGCGGGCATGGGACCCTGGGTTCCGTCTGAGCAAGAGCAGAGGAGGGGCAGGATGATTCTGAGCCAATGAGAGCTTTTGGAGACCCTCACAGTGCATACATGAGGATCCTGTCTGCTTTTTTGTTGACCCTGGATAACACTTTGATTTTCCTCCAGTTTCCTGACCTTGGCCAAGGGAGTGCAACGGAAGGGAGAGAGGGAGGGAGGGAGGGAGCAAGGGAGACATAGAAGAAGGAGAGGGGAGTACCTTTGTCCCCACTGGTGAGATTATGCTTTCTCATCGGAGTTTTTGGACCACCCACTCACCTCTGTCCACCACCCAAGTTTGTTGGGCAGCATAAACAGCAGAATTGCCCAAAGGCTTGAGTAAAATGTCATATTGTATATTTGTTGGGCACCCCTTAGGAGATGATCATTGGCCCCAATGCTCTAGGAAGAAGGTATCAAACATAAGACTTTTTAACATGTGAAGAAATATATGTTGGGAAATGAAACAAGAAATGAGTCTTTTTAGAAGTGTTCACTTGAGGACAGTTTCTGACCTGCCTGGCAAAAGACTCCTGAAGAATACAGACTGGGCTAGGTGACCGCAAGTCCCATCCTTTCCCAGGAATCCTGGCTGGTGGAGAGTATGGGGTAGCCCCTAAATGCAGGAGTCCTGCCTTCCTCTGCTCTGAGTGTTGACGATTTCTAGAGCATCACGAAAATAAAAAGACTGTTTTTGAACTTTGGCTGTCCTGTCCAGATGTTCTCTCCAAAGAGAGACAAGGAGAGACACTTTTGAACAAACATACTTCTTTTTCTCACTCTTCTAACTAAATATGGGGTCAAGAGGACCTTCCTAAGCTCTGTGTACCCAAGTGCCATATCCCCTACCCTACCGCTACAAGAGCATAGAGGAAGCAGCTAGAGACGCATCAAGAATACAATGAACATCTTTGCTTTCAGGGGTTGTAAGAAGCGGGCTCTACTCCTGATAGGTCATTTCATGGCAAAAAGAAAGCCTTTATTGGGTCCTCTCCCAGCCTTGGACTTAAATGTGCATCTGACTGAAATCCAGAACACAGTATTTTAAAAGTTGCTGGTATGATTCCAAATAGGTCACCCTCAGCAAACATTCCACCCTGGGCTTTCCAGAAACCACACACCAGAGTATAAAAGTTTCCCTGCCCTCATTCTACCTAGTTGCCTCTAACCACAGCACCAGATTGAAGTGCTGGCAAAAACCGGGGCCTTTCAGCTTCTAACACTTGGTTCCATGTGTTCCCTGGGGTTTCTGTAGGTTGCCTGGCTTTGAGGTTGCTGCTTCTCTGTTTTGTTTCTTCCCTGTGCTGAATTAATTAAGATGTCTTGGTTTAAGAGATGAAGGCAGAGACACACCAGATCTCCTTGGATACAGAGGCAGGGGGTTAGAAATCTCTTATTCGGTGTCTGATGTGAGCATCACTGGCCCCTCAGAGCTAGCAGGGAAACATGCTCTCCACTCAGACAGGCAGCATTGAGTCAGTCCTCCCCCAGTGGAGGTCAGCTATCAGATTAGGCAGCAGTAGGTTTCAGGTCATGGTCAATAACAAGCCATGGTCCTGCACAGTCATCTCAAGTCCATATTACAATGGAGCGATAAGGATTGGGCAGATATTCATCAGCTGCGTCTTTCCATTTGCTCTCATCTGAGAGTGACTTCATGTGCAAGACGGTCTATAATTTTAACTGAAAATACACCAAAAATATCCAGACAGGATGAGGAGCTCAAGAAGTTGCTCAGTTTCCTCAATTCATGAAGAATTTACCGCTACCCACACCACCCCTCAGGGGACGTCTTAATTCCATCACCAAAGTCCTCTGGTCCCCTGAAAATACTCAGCGAATGGCAGGAAGTAGAAGAGATTGGAGTAAGACATACAGTTGCCCTTTAGAGCAATGTTCTTTCCTCAGCTCCCCAAACTGCAAGCCCAGCCTTCTCATGGAGCTCTTACTTCTCAGCACACAGACCTGGCAGAAACAAAATAGCCAAGCATTATGTGAACCAGGTAGCTGGTGCTCAGGCCAGGAAGTAGCAGTGTGTGTTACTGTCGCCCAAGAACATTTTGATTTGGCTGCTCAGAACATACCCAATAAAGCATGCTGTGAACCAATATCTGGCTGTTCTGAACGTACCCAATTAACCATGTTGCAAAGCAAAAAACATAAATCTGAAATTGGCACTTTATTTGTGTGAGATGATGCCCCATAATGGACTGAAGAGTATTTTCCTCCTGATGGTCCCCAAACCAGAACTACATATGTAGGATATCTGTCAAACATAGGGGGCTGGAAAACAACTCCTTCTGCAGAGCGAACTCATCTCTGATTGCTAAGCCATGTCTTCCCAAATACCCATCAGCTTGATCCTCATTTGTTTCAAGAAACGCCCAGAAAGCTACCCTTTACTTTCTGTGTGGACTAGTGTGTGCTTTTCCAGAGACTCTGCAAGTAGTTAATCAGCAGCCTATCTGGGGAGAGTTGACTGAGCTACGACCTGAGTGGAGCAGGATCAGGGCATCTTTTTCCTCCCCTTTGCTGCTAGCTAACATCTGCTGTTAGTGCTGACCCTTCCCGCCCCCACCCCTGGTGCTGTCCTAAACCCCTTACGACAAGTTCTTCTGCCACCTGAGGTCTCCCAGCTTTGTGTCCTCGTCATGACTGATCTGGGAGGTCAGCTTTGCCATGGGACAGACTTGGGAGCCAACCTCAGGTATGTTCCAAGGAAGTTAGACAATCTAAATACCCAAAGAACCTTGGGAGTTTAATTTTAAGACTCCCGAAAATGCCAACCCAAGACAACTCATTCAAGTTATTTAGGATAGAGATGATATTGAATAGTTCAGAGCCTGAGAATCTTTGGACCAAACATTTTAGTTTGAAGATCCATAGCAATGTCACCATGCATCTCTCCAGATAAACTCTTTAGTCCTCTGTTAGGCACTGCCGCTGTTTGTCAACCTTTGATGGCCATTGTATCATGTAATTCCCAGATACTATCTTGCCCAGGCCTCCTTTGGACCAGTGTTTATCCATTAGCAGGGTAGTGAGCTAGCCTGAATACCAGTGACTTCTAGAACCCTTCTACAGTGCCAGAGTAGAGGAACTCCGAAGGAGAAGCCACCTCAGGGTTCCCAAGTCTGTGTGCTAGTTACTGGCAAAGATCAGAACGTTCCTTCCTGGACTGAGCCCTAAGCTCAGTTTGAGCATCAAGTGGAAGTCCTCCTTGAGACATTCACCAGAAAACCTGTGCTGAGAACTAGCTCAACACTGGAAATAGGAAGTAAAGCTTGCTACCTCGTGGGAAAGGCCCACTTACCCAGCTTTTGGCAAGGGTAGCATCAATTTTAAGTAAGCAGACTCTAGAAAGAAAATGGAGCAAGAGAGAAACACTCCTCTATATCACGAGTTTGGAAGACCAGAGGAAGGAGGGCTGTGCCGACAGTAGGTGGCAAATCCTCCTGAGACATAAGAAAGCCAGTTGTAATTAGATGTATTCTTTCTATTATTTAAATTGAAATAGGTAATTGAATCCTTAATTAATGACTTTAAACTGCCTTGGGATCTGAAGTGCCCAAAAGTTAATTCAGATGCTAAGTACGGCTGCGAAGGCCGGGTGTACAGTAGACACGTGTGTTGCTTCTGGAACACGTGAGGGGCCTTGTGCTTCAAGAAAAAAGTCATTTCACACTTAACCAGCACTGTGTAAGGGAGTGTCCTTCCCTGACTTCCTCTGCAAGGCCTTCCCCTTGGCCTTGACTAGAACATTCACCCCAGTTTGCTGTCTATCACCCTGGATCAGGCTCTCAGGTATTTAAGATTTTCGGTGGGAAAGCTGGTTGAAAAAAAAAATGCAATTTGGGGCCCATCTGTAGAATATGCATCTAAATGTAGGCTACCAGTAATAATGGAACTTCCCTAAACAAGGATGGGGGCAGAGCTGGGGATTTTCACCTTTGAAGCCTTTGAAGTTATAAAAGAGCAAATAAAACTGGGCTGAAAGGCAGCCAGGCTGAGTGGAAAGTCTGCAAAATCCCACTAATGTCCACCATGCCGGTCTCTGCCCTCCTTAGGGAAGGAGCATGCCTTAGGCAGGTGTTTCCCTCTTCTCCAGCTTCTGTCCACTCCTCACAGGAAATCGGGGAGAAGGCTCTTGTTGGCAGCATGTGGGTTTAGTAGCCAAAGGGTGGCTCAAGCCAGGTGCATCAGTTTCGGGGAGAAGGCGGCCTTCTTAAGTTCCTAGGGAGACCTCGGAAGCTTGTCTCCAAGGTCTCGGCATTCCAGAAAGAGCCAAGAGATTTTATTAGGTCATTATCTGGCGGGGTAATGTCTCTTCGATTCAAGCAGAGAGTATTTCACATCTGGGAAATTTTTAATGTCATTTTTTATTGCACAGATGTTCACATCTGCAGACCTTCCCTTATGTGGGATTGTTTTCCTTTCTCTTGATAAATCTCTTGGCTCACCCCACAAAACGAATCTACAATAGTCTTAAGTCAGCTCATGATAGATGTAAACTCTCTCGAGACCACTATTTTTTATTTTACTCACTTTGTATTCGTGTTTGGAAACATTTATTAGTATTTATGTGAGTGAATTCAGAGGCTGTGTTTGGTAAAATGAATTTATTCATGTTAGCAGAGAGCAGACCACATTATAGACTCATTTACAAACCTGTAAGTATAAAAAAAAATGATTGGAAAGCTAAACTATAATCCTGCAGATCCCATTTTAAAATGGATTTGGTTTTCTGATGTTCCATATGCTATTGGTTACATTGGAAAGCGTAATAATGCTGAAATCTGTGAGTTTAGAAGGCACAGGTTATGCAGACACCCCTCGGCATCCACTGGGGATTGTTCCCGGGTACCTCAGACATACCAAAACCATGAGTGCTCAAGTCCCCTGTATAAAATAGTGTGGTACTTTCCTATCTCTCCTCACACCCCCGATACGTTTAAAACCATCTCTAGATGACTTTCAGTGCCTAATAGAATATAAATGCTACGTGGTTTTACTGAATTGCTTAGGGAATAATGATGTTCAAAGGGTGTGTGTGTGTGTGTGTGTGTGTGTGTGTGTGTTCCATAGATATGTAGTGGCTTCTTTCAGATATTTTCAAATATGTGGGGTCCACAGTTGGTCCAGGGTACAGACTCAGAGGCCTCAGTTGTGAAGGACCAACTGACACATTTTTTAAAGGAAAGGTCATGTGGCCTGCTCCTCTAGGGATCCTCAGCCCTGGCCACATCATGGCTAGTCAGTGGAAGTCTGGAAAGTACCCGTGACTGAATTATGTGATCTGGGCGGAACCCAAGTTACCAAACCAGAAGACCCAGGGGAGCCAGCCACACAATGAAATTTGAGGATTCTATGAATGGGCCAAGTTGGTTATTTTCATAGTTAACCAGGTTCTCTCCTCCCCTCAAAAATTCAATCTACAGATAATAGAATTTCTCTGGTCCAAAAGGTCATGTAGTTCTTCACAGTTACCCTGAAGAAAGGTCTGGTTGTCCCCAGGAAGAACCCAGGGGGATCATAGGAGGACACTGGGAGCCTGATTCCAACACATTGGTGGATGTGAATTTAGATCCAAAGCCTTTATCCCCTGAGAACTGGACTTAGGCAAAGACCCGTGGGGCTGTCAGGTGACCCTTCCAGACCTCAGTTTCCCCATCTAAAATGGTGGCAGTCGTGTCTTCTTAGACTCGTGAGGAAAACGACAGACTCGTGGAGAGAGATGTCATCACATTTTGTTCTACTTTTTGACATTTAGCAAGTTTAAAAGTTTATTTTGGTTCAGGGTTTCTGAGGTTTCAGTCTGTGATCCACTGTCCTGTTGCTTTGGGGCCTGTGGTGAGGAGGATGGTCACATCAGGGAGCTCAGAACACAGATCAGAACAGAGGTGCCTAATTCATGCCTGGAAGAGAGACAGTATGGATGAAACCAGAGTCTCATAATCCCTTTCGAAGGCAGACCCCAAGAGTCAAGAATATTCCAAGTGTATCCCTCAAGGTTTTACCACTGCCCAATAGCATCAAACTAGAAATTAAGCCTTTACCCCATGGAGGGCATCCCAGATCCATCCACAACCACATAAGTTGCAAGGACAGCTTCTCAGTGATCTGGCCCCGTATCATCCCAGACTCCCTAAAATGAGATTTGAGACAGAGTCCTTCATGCTTGCGAAGCCACCACTTCTTCTCCCGGTACTATCAGCAATGGAAACACTGCTGGACAATGTAATTCGCCCTTAAAACATCAAAGCCAGCATCCAGGCCCTTCCTTGAGAACAATGATTCTCAACCTGTGGGCCGTGACCTCTTTGGGGGTCAGACCCTTTCACAGAGGTCGCATATCAGATATTTACATTACAATTCACGACAGTGGCAAAATTACAGTTATGAAATAGCATGAAAATAATTTTATGGTAGGGGGTCACCACAACACGAGGAACTGTATTAAAGGGTTGCAGCATAGGAAGGTTGAAACCCACTGCTGTAGAAGGAGGGCCTTTTATTGGAGAGCGGTTTCCCCAACACAAGAAGCAAATTCTGAAAAATTAGTAGAAGTGAGGGTCAGTGGGGGTCTAGTAGTTATTGCTGTGGCTTCAATTCCTAGTTCAGCCAGGAAGATGGCCTCAAACAAGTGCCTCAGTTTCCTTCTCTGTGCAGTAGGAATAACAGGCTTACCGACCTCCTCAGGGTGCTGTAAAAATGGAGCGAGGTAACATGCCTAAACTACTGAAAGCAGGAAGTGCCAGGTAAAGGTTAGCTGTTGTCGCCAGACAGAGCTAACCTGTGCGTCTTCCTCCCACCAGTGCCTAGCCCGTCCTGTAATGGCTTTGACAACACCCTCTCGAGACCTTGCCGTGTGCCGCTAGGAAAGGAGGTCTGCTTCATCGCCACCGTGCGTCTGGCGACACCGCAGTTCTTAAAGGCAAGTTCCCAACAAGTGACATCACGATGTGGACCTATTTCAATGACATCACATTTGGTTACATGTCATTAATGATCCTTACGGAAGTGAATAAAATCGCGATAAAGTTAGATTTAAAAATTAGTTTTCAAAACTCTAAATGTCTAGGTTCTGGTCTGCCCCTAGGGCCCATCCCAAAGCCCCAGGTTCCTGTGGGATTTTTTGTTTGAAGGCAGCACCTGTTGGTGATGAATCTACAGAGATATTTGGCCAGGCTTAGTATCTTTGTACCATCATTATGCATATGTGCTGAGTAGGTGGACCTCAGACTGTGAGTCAAAAAACTGAGAGCCTTTATTGTATTTTCCCTTCTGTGGTCACACTTCCTATCTCTGGTACAAATGCGGATGGAATTAAATTCGTGATTCGAATTCAGAGGAAAAGCCCTCACCTCAAGCTTTCTACACGGCCAGATAATGGGAAGGGGGTGAGGCACAGTTTGGCTTCTGGGTACTTTTCCCAGCTTGTGAAATAAATTTAGGGTCAGCTAATACAGAAATGAAGTACAGATGACGAATTTCAGTCCAGCACTGTTTGGAGATTGGCTCAGAGTCGTTTTAGCTTGTGTTACCCATCATTCAATTCCTTTTGAATCAACCAAGGGTGAGCATTTGGCACCCTGAGCAACATTCTGGTTTGTTTTTTTCTTTTTTTTTTTTTCTCTCTTCCTTTTCCAACACAGGAAATGTGTGTAGCTGACGAACCTTTAGAGGAATTCACTTCGAGGCATAGCTTGGAATGGAAATTTTTATTTCTGGATCACAGGTTTGTGAGAAGAAAAACATATTTGAGTTGGGTCCTTTTCAAGAGCTGTTTGCAGGAGCCAGGCTCCGCTTGGGAGAATGAAGTCCAGCCTGGTACATTGAAGGGGAAGGACTCCTTGGTGATAGGAAGAGTTGTTCCCAGCTAAGGGGAAGGTCGGGGTCCCGTTTGTGCCCAGGTCCTACCTTCAGAGTGATGTCTCAGCCCCAAGACATCTTTGGGATGGACCCAACTTAGGCCATTCCTACTTCCTGATTGTCAAAAGCAAATGCGGAGACAGAAATACTCTGATTTCTTTGATCCTCCTTGGATCCTGCAGCCCAATGCTTTCTTTCCTACATACCACATCATTCCTGGTTTGTGAACTAGCAACCATCCCCTCCCTGCCTTTTCATTTTGAGCATTGGGTTGGCCCAGTTGATAGCTGTTTTAAAATCTCCAATATCTGTAAGTTCTTATTAACATTTGGGTCAAGTTATCCCAAGGAATGAAATGCCTGCATGCTGGAATGAGTGAGTTCCTTTTCAATATGGGCTCTCTGATCCTGACCATCGTTGCGATTCTGCTTTCCTGCCCCCTGGTTCTTGATAAACGAGGCCTCCATGGAAACCACTAAGCGTGCAAACTGCCCCTCCTCACCAAGTATTACAACCAGCTTGTATATTGTGTGGAGTTTCCTCTCGTAAAGAGTTCCTCTTGCCTCCCTGCAGAGCCCCTCCGATCATAGGGTACCTGCCCTTTGAAGTACTCGGTACCTCAGGCTATGACTACTACCACATCGATGACCTGGAGCTCCTGGCCAGGTGCCACCAGCACCGTGAGTACCACTCGCCAGACCAGCCGGGAGTTGTGTGCTTGCCAAGGGTCCAGATAGCAGGATTCTGTGCAACTGGAAGTCGGCTTGCCACAGTGGGGGCAGGCATGGTGTCCCACGCAGCAATTACGTGGGCTAATGGGTTCTTTCACGTGCTTAACTCCACGGGTCCTACTTTAACTCGGAATTTCATTGCCCTGATCACCAGCAACATCCCACTGTCAACCAGAGGAGTCACATTCTTTAGTCCTAATCAAGGAATTAAGGTAGGGTTAGATTTTTCTCCAGACTGCCCTCCCAGCCAGAGTCTACTGGGAAATCCAGAAGCAGGTGAATTTGCAAGACGCTGCCAGTGTGTGGCAGAGGTATACACAGGATCTTGAGGGTGGAGGGGGATTTGGAGGGCCTCTCTACAGCTGATGGAAAAGTCAGAGAGGACTCTGTGCCACAGAAGAGGGGAACATTCCAACAAGCATTCAATGTAGGCCTCATGCCATAGGACAGCAGGAATCACAAACTCTTCTAGTTCGCGTTTCACAAGAAGAATCAGAAATCAACCACTCAGAGTCATATTTTAGTGCCAGCGCTCAGCTTTGATGAGGAACAGTTTCCCAAACACTGAGCTATGGACTCTGAGCTAACAGACGGCAGACACTGGTCTTCAGTAGCTGCCTTGTCTAGAGTGGTTGTTAGGACTTTCTTCTCTGCGCCGTCCTTGTTGACAAGGGAACATGCTGGAGTTGCTGCTAGATCTGTCAGGATGGAAAGTTCATCTTCATCTTAACCCTTCATTTCTCAAAAATGTAGCTTAAGCAAGCTATGTAAGTGCCAGGTTAGCTCCAGCTCTAGACTCTCAGGCTCCTTCCACCAGGGATCAGGAATGAGAAAATCCGTTTTCACAAGTCCCTGCAGCGGATGGTGGTGGACATTCAGATCTGAGACGCATCGCTGCTTTAAACCTCTGGCTGCCTCTGCCTCTGCCAGCATAGAGAAGCCTCTCAGGTGGCAGAATCACACTAGGCATCTGATAGACTTGCCCCGCGACTCGGGCGAGAAGTGCTCGCTTTGTAACGCCCACACATCCACTCTGTCGGGCTTCTCTACTTGGATCCAAATCTGAACAGTGCGGCGAATCCTTTGCCAGCTTTACTTTCCTAGGTAAGATTCCTCATGACTGTGTTCATTACAAGACATTAAATCGCCAGCACTGTGGTAATAAAATCCAAATTGGTCCTCTTCCTTGGATCCATAATTTATGCTTCTGCCTCACGTGAGCTAATAAACCACCGGCATGCATTCTGTTTTGTATACCCCCCAAAGGAGCCATCTGCAGATGCAACTATAGAGTCTCTAGGCAGCCATGCAGCTGCAGGGGGAGACCTGGGCTACAGGCATCCATGCCAGACTCTCTGTTCTAAAACGGTGTGGGCTGAGACTCAACTGTTGGTGACAGCTGTAGATGCCCATCAGTTGCTGGCTGGCAGGTTTATTTTGGGTCCATTTCTCTCAGTATCTGGATGCTCCATCCTCTGTTCAGCTCTTGAAGTCCCAAAGGCATCTCACCTGCAGGAAAATGAATCCCAAGAAAATCAGGGCCTCTTTTTACTTAAATCTCCAGCTGGAAAACCTATCCTTGTGTGCCCTTATGTGAAGAGTTTTTTTCAGCCTTAGTGCATTTGGGAACACGTGAAATCATTGTATTAAGAATTCTTCATGTGGCCGGGCGGTGGTGGTGCACGCCTTTAATCCCAGCACTCGGGAGGCAGAGGCAGGCAGATCTCTGTGAGTTCGAGGCCAGCCTGGTCTACAAGAGCTAGTTCCAGGACAGGAACCAAAAGCTACAGAGAAACCCTGTCTCGAAAATCAAAAAAAAAAAAAAAAAAATTCTTCATGCGCCAGGCGGTGGTGGTGCATGCCTTTAATCCCAGCACTCAGGAGACAGAGGCAGGCGGATCTCCATGAGTTCGAGACCAACCTGGTCTACAAGAGCTAGTGCCAATACAGGCTCCAAAAGCTACACAGAAAAACCCTGTCTCAAAAAACAAAAACAAAACAACAACAAAAAAATTCTTCATGCAGGGTGGTGGTAGTTCATGTCTTTAATCCCAGCACTAAGGGATAGATAGATCTCTGTGAGTTCAAGGCCAGCCTAGTCTATAGAGTGTCCAGGACAGGACAGCCAAGGCTACACAGAGAAACCATGTCTGGAAAAAGCAAAACAAACAAAAAGAAGTAATACTTTTGCCGGGCGGTGGTGGCGCACGCCTTTAATCCCAGCACTTGGGAGGCAGAGGCAGGCAGATCTCTGGGAGTTCGAGGCCAGCCTGGTCTACAAGAGCTAGTTCCAGGACAGGAACCAAAAAGCTACAGAGAAACCCTGTCTCGAAAAACCAAAAAAAAAAGAAGAAGAAGAAGAAGAAGAAGAAGAAGAAGAAGAAGAAGAAGAAGAAGAAGAAGAAGAAGAAGAAGAAGAAGAAGTAATACTTTTGTTTGACTGAGGATGACCAAGTCAGATCAATTACCTAGTAAGCATGAGGCCCTAAAATCAATTCCAGCACCTCACAGCCCCCCCAAAAGTATCAGATTGTGTGATAATAGTCACTTAAACTACAGTGCAACTATGAAAATAAGCAATGTTTGGTACCGTCTTCTGGAACTTTTGGATTTTAGTAGTAAGTCTTGGGAGAAGGGTCCCTTTTCAGCGAGCATTGTTACACGCAAAGTCTACTTCTTTTCCGCCTAGTGATGCAGTTTGGCAAAGGGAAGTCATGCTGTTACCGGTTTCTAACCAAAGGGCAGCAGTGGATTTGGTTACAGACCCACTACTACATCACCTACCACCAATGGAATTCCAAGCCCGAGTTCATCGTGTGCACTCACTCGGTGGTCAGGTACGGTACCGTCCAGACCGGAAGCCTGGGCCCCTGTGAAGTGCCTGGGAGGGTGGGCGAGGCCACCAAGGGTGTGGGGAAGGATCAGTGACCACCTTAGGGACACCCTGTGTCGGAGGAAAGGCTCTGGCTGTTGTCCGCAACAAACTGGATGATCAGAACTCAGGCCCCTGCCCAGGTACCCGCCCTCCCTCCTCCCACCTCTGAGACATGCTGTGAGGATATCATTTAGTAAGTTCCGGCTTCACTGACCTACTTACATATTTTTCCCTCATCTCCATCCATCCCCCAACTTTTCCTGGTTGGTGTTTTTTAAAAGAACATTAAAATGTTACCTCCAAATAACTCAAACACATGCTTTTTTTTTTTCGTTAAGGCTTCAAAAACCCCTCCTGGCAACTGAGGCATATTAGGACAACAGCTAGGCTGCCTGTAGGAAAGTGGCCCTGGGGGTCCCTAGTAGCTCTGGGGAGCCCTCAGCTCAGGGTGGGTGAGCAGGAATTCAAAGGATAGCAATATGCCCAGCATGGTATGGATGTGTCCTGTGTGGGTTCCCAACTCTCAGAGTTAAAGAAAACGGGTGATTCACCCTCCATCCCAGGAGAGACATGCCAAGAAGACAAGTCGTCTAGAGGCTGGCTTAGAAGAGAGATGTTGTGCCCAGGATAGTGTCTGGCTCCAATAATCTTAGCACAAGGGAGGCTGAGTCAGAAGGATCTCAAGTTTGAGGCCAGCCTGGACTACAGAGTGAGACCTCATTTCAGAAAAAAAAAAATCTAATAAAAATAGTTAATAGTTCACCCCATATCAAGTGGATTTTGTGTTCATATGTTTTGGCTAAACACTGCTGGAAAACATTTTAAATTGCATTTATAGGAAACATACGCAAGCATGCTTCTCACTGTCCCCTAAAGAGCATAGTATACCAAGTGTGCACATGGCATTTACATTGCCTTAAGTATTAGAAGGAACTTGCAAGACTTGAAGTATGCAATAGAATGGACACAGGTGATGTGTAAATGCTACCCCATTTTGTTAGGGACTTCAGCATCTGTGGGTTTTAGTATCCAAGGGGGTCCTGAGTCTGGTCCCCATGGATACTGAGGGACAACAGTATATATAAACTATAGATGAAGGTGGATACACACCTATGCATATAGAACAGACTTGCTTAGTGTTTGCAGAGAATAGAGAAAACCGCTGGCCTTTCTTGGCCAATGACCTTGATCTGACTTCATTACATCTTGTGCCCCACTCTCCAGTCCATCCTTTTGGATTTCCTCAGCCAGTGTCTTTGTGACTTCATGGCCAGAAGTCATCCACTGCCTCCCAGGCTGTGTCTTTTCCAGTGGGATGCTCAGTCCCGGCGGAAGGGAAGATGCTACCCTCCTTGATCCTCCACCTCCCAAATCATAGGAAGAAGCTAGTTCTAGGAGAGCCTGGGAAGCGAACTGAGCAACTAAATAAGGGATCAAATGCTCTGGTTTCTCATCCCAGTCACCTCCCCATCCTGCAGCTCCACATGGGGATTTGTCTACAGTGGTGACAGAATGGTTCCCTAGATTCAGCAGTGACCTGGGTCTGGCTAGTTCTGGCTTTGTGTCTTTATGTATAATTTCATACACACTGTCTATAATGAACATGCTTGAAACATGGTTTTTAGTCCTTTACATACAGAAGCTCATCAGCAAATAAAAATATATCTTAAATGTTACTGTATCTGGAGGTTTGGGGGAAACCAAGGGATAGAATAGTGTGGAAGGAAACAAGCCATCCTGAAAATGGGGGTATCTGCAACATCTTAGAATCTGTGTAAGGCAACTTGGCGGGGATGAAACTCAGACCTCTAAGGAGGTCACAGATGGGTTCTTCTGTGCTGTATACGTCATGAGCAGGTTTTATGTTGAGGGCCCCCATGTGCTCCGTTGGGTATTGCCCTCCTGGAATGTTCCAACACCACTGTGGTCTGTCTCTTTCCTGAGCAGTTACGCAGACGTCCGGGTAGAGAGGAGACAGGAGCTGGCTTTGGAGGACCCACCCACAGAGGCCATGCATCCCTCGGCACTGAAGGTGAGCTTATGCCTCCCTCTCCAGAAGATGAAAATGGACGAGGGCTAAGCAGTGACAGCCACCATGGCTTGTTTTGATCAGTTCTGGGGTAGCAAGAGCAGATTCATCTCAGCTGAGCCCTCAGATGAGTTCCCCATTACTCTCGGTGATTTGTGGGTGCCTGCTCACTTACCTTTCATGTAGGCCCTGTGAAGTGGGCACTGTGTGCTCTTTTCCATCAGGTGAGCGTGGAAGCATGGGGATCCAAGGGCACACTTGGAAAAGCTGGCTCAGAAGCAGCCTCTGGACCCAAGGGATGGCTTGGCAACTTCTCAGCCTTCCAATGATTGCTATAAAAAGCCCAGTTTGTATTTCTCCTGCAGATAAAATGCTGGGGGTGGGGGTGATTCCATACCCCACTAGAGTGTGGAACAGTTCAAGGCCTTGGTCTCTCCCTTAGACTGAGTTTTGTTGTGTTGTTTCCAGTTCCTAGCCTGTCCCTCCTGCTCTTTCTGGTTTTGATTTTTGTAGTGCTGGGAAAGGGGTACACACAAAGCTACCATCCCATCCTCCATGTTGCTTTTAATTCAGTGTCATGGATTTTAGTTAATAGCCACGTTGTGTCAGCTTTGTATAAAGAAGTCTGGTGTAAAAAAGGGAACTCTGATGCCAAAGAGATCTTTCGGTCTACAAAGCCTTCCTTCCTTCTCCTACCCTGAGTTCCCTGGTCCCATCTGACCAGGTTTTTCCTCTGACAAGGAACTGTGATGATCACCTACAAGCAGACCAGAGCCTCAGTCCTTCAAAGGTCATTCATGAAGCAGCAGAAACGTTAGGACACAAAGAGAAAAGGCAAGAAAGGAAAGAATGCTGTATTTCATTAAAACTAAGAAGCTATCAGCTTAGAAGGACCATTGTTATTTTAAGAAAGCAAAAATTCTACCAATCAATATGAAATAATGATTTTCTTGTATCAATTATGGAATAAAACCCTTTTTTGGATATGTTGAAAGGTAGTTCAGGGGGCGAGGAAGAAAGAGGAACAGAGGAAAATATATAGCTCAATAAATTCAATTTTAAAAAGAAGAAAGGTAGTTCTAGGGTGTCCAGCAATCTAGATTCCAGAATCTGACCAAAGGCTTTGTGGCAGCCTGCCAGTCTGTCTGTGATCACCAAAAACGTCTCTCATCCCTTGTCGATGAAACCGGGAGGAAAGAGAAATCCCCTTTAAAGATCAGAGAGCAGTGTCTGCAGCGGCCTACCTGCTGCTATTCTGCCTCCGTGAGCCATCATCTGCATCCTTACACGAGGAGGCTGCCATTGCTTAGGGAAGAGTCTGGTACCCAGCTCACCACATCACACACCGTATATCATGGTGGAGAATGTCAAATACTATTCCGCTAGTATTTGACAAGTGTTCGGCACACCACACGTCACAACCAAAGAGCAGGTGTAATGTGAACCTCGCCATCAGCCAATCAGAAATTTGTCACTCAGGTTTCTGGGTGACAAGGTATCAACTCCTTTTGAAATGTAATTTCTGGGACATTGCTTCTCAAACTATCCGTGGTGATCCTATTTGGGGGGGTTTTAATGCTCCACTGGCTGAGATGCTTGTGAAATGCTAATCCGTCATTGGATTGATATTCAGGCTTGGCAATGGCTGTGACAGCCCCTCAGTGTGCACACTCACTCCCTGGGTGATTCCTCTGCTGAAGAGGAATGGTCATGGTGTAGTGACTCTGGAACCAGCCTTACCTAAGGGGATTGTCTCTGAGCAGCTATTAATTCCCAACACACAGACAGGCACATCCTGTTTGGCACAACAGCTTGTAGGTCTCTTATCAATTACCACAGTTCTCTTTGCACACACACACACACACACACACACACACACACTATGGTGGCAACCATCCTTACTGGAACCATGAGTCCAAAGACAGAACAGCACACGAAATCGCATATGTGAAATTGAATACCCAGGTCAGTGGTCATAATACAGTGGGTACTGGCAATTTCCACCTTTCAGAGTGAGAACAGGACTTAGAATAAACACTACCTTTTCTTCTTCAGCTTAAAAAAAAAAGCTATTATAACCTTTTATACATTTAGCCTAAGCCGTGGAGGATGGGAGCCGGGCCACTGTAGCTGTTTTCTCTCTCATCATGCCTTCTTTGAGGTCGAGATGGACTGGAAGCCAGGACCAGTTAAGAGTCAGAGATCTAAAGATGAGAGACCCCAGGCTCTTCACCGATGCAGGGAGCAAGCCTGAGCAGCAATATGAGATGTGTCTTTTGATGGCCTCGTGGTGTTGTTATCGCTGATCGTGTTAACAGTTCAGTGCTTACAGTAGCCTTATTTCTTTCTGATCTCGCCTCTCATTTCAGAATCCCCAAATTCTGGGTGATGAGATAATGATTTTGAGGGAAAAACAGAATGCACAGTCAGTGTTGGGGGAGGGGATGTGAAAATTCAAAGTAGAAGGTGAGATGGTATAGGTAAATGTGGCTGGTAAAACATAAGCCTCCCGGCGATGCTACATGGCACATGAGCTTATACTCTACCCAAATGTATATACAATGTTGCCAAAAAATAGAGTATTTTTCTCCATTTCTTCCAAATTCTTCTAAGTACTAGAACTAAAGTCATGCTGTGTCATTTGTTCATGGAGTCTTAATGCTGAAATGTGGATTTTCGTATGTGTGTGCGTCTGCGTGTCTCTCTGTGTGTCTGTGTGTCTATGTGTCTGTCTGTGTCTATGCGTCTCTTTGTGTGTATGTCTGTGTGTGTGTGTATGTGTGTCTGTGTGTGTGTGTCTGTGTGCGTGTGTCTGTGTGTGTCTGTGTGTTTGTGTGTCCGTGTGTCTGTGTCTATTTCAGGAAAAGGACTCAAGCCTGGAGCCCCAGCAGCACTTTAAAGCACTTGACATGGGTGCCTCGGGTCTGACTACCAGTCCTTCGCCATCAGCATCCTCAAGGAGTTCCCACAAGTCCTCGCACACAGCCATGTCAGAACCCACCTGTGAGTGCCATTCCATGGATGGGTAATGGATGGGAACTCCATCAGACCAGAGGCGCCGAGTCACATGAAGTCCCAGACTGAGTTGGGCCAGGCCATCTTACTCAGAAAGCCCAGTTTACACTCTGTATTTTACACCTCACTGTTGGCTGCTTTCTCGTATGTGCTAGTTAGGGTTTCTATTGGCATGACGTAAAACACACCATGATCAAAAGCCAATGAGGGGAGGGATGGATCTGTTTCATCTGTCATCCAGGGTGTGAGAGCAAGAACTGGACGCAGGAGCTGATACAGAAGCCATGGAGGAGTGCTGCTGACTGGCTTGTTCCTCCTGGCTTGCTCAGCCTGCTTTCTTATGCCATTTGGGACCCAGGGGTGGCAGCACCTACAATCAAGAAGTTGTACTACAGGCTTGTCTATAGGCCAGTCTGGTGGGGGCATTTCCTCAGTTGATGCTCCCTCTTCTGAAATGACCCCAGCCTGTGTCGTGTTGACATAAGAACTAGCCAGCACACCATCCCCTGTCTGTACCCTGGCATGACCCTGGTTTTCTTACAGCCACGCCAACCAAGCTGATGGCTGAGAACAGTAACACAGCTTTGCCAAGATCGGCCGCCCTACCCCAGGAGTTACCAGTGCCGGGACTCAGTCAGGCGGCCACAATGCCGGTATGTGTGGGATCTTCTCAGCAGGGCATTGCTGCCTTGAGACGTGGGCTGAAGAGCCACGGGAACACACAGAGGCTCTCCAGGGAACCAGTCTTACTTAGGGATTACTTAGGATGAGGTATAGTGGGCAGGGAGGGAGGCATGAAGCCATGGTATTCATTTAGCAACTAATTTTAGATATTTCTTATTGGAAAATGGGCATGGATATGTACTTGCAGAATACAAAATTCAAGTGATTTTAAAAATAGAACTTAGTGCTTCAATCATAAGGGTCTGTCTCCTGAGCCTCTGGGGGCCCTCCTGTTTGAATCTCATTCTACGTGTGACTTTGTTCAAGAAGACTGGTGGCAGGCTATGGTGCTGATGTATGCTAAACCTCTCCATAACACCATAGATTGTTGACCTGTACACAAAGTCATCAACAGACCACATTTTGTCTTGGAGGGTGGCCCAGTGTGCTTCTGTCTCCCCCAGACGTGCAGGGGACACAGAAGAAGCCAAGTGAGCCTCTGGAGGGTGAGACAGCCTCTGGCGGGCAAGCCTGTACCTGGAATCCTCCCTGGCATCACACCTTCCTGATGCCACTTCCTCCCATTGCGGTCCTGAGCGATGCTTTCTATGCAAACTGCTTCTTACAGCCCCTCAGGACTAGGCACACTGGAGAATAACTTCAAAAGAGTCTTCTTTCTTATCTCCCGAAAACATTTAACAGCCCGTGAAACTGGGAGTCGTGGCTCTTATTTCTACATATTATTTCCCAAGTGATCAGGAAATGACTCCATTGACGACATCCTGAGAATAAATGCACTGGGGAGAAGAGTAGCCTGATCCTCACGGAAGGAGTCTGTCTAGCACAGGGCAGCAGAGGGAGACAGAGTAGAGCTGCCAAGAGCAGGCAGACATCAGCAGCCTTGCCTAAGACATGGTGGTGGGGAATCATATACTCTGAGAGCACCCAAAAATGGCTCAAGAGCCACAAGTGTCTTAGACCAGCCGTGGGTCGCCCTTAACTTTGTGTCCTACACCGGAACTGTTGCAATCAGGAAATAGAGGCCTTAACTTTCTGTAAGTCTTCATTCTAAGACTTGCAGCTAGAAAACCCAGCCAGCAGAGGGCTGGGCCCCTGAGCAGTTCAGAAGTGATTTTTAATAAAGCCCCCCTTTCTCACTAGGCTCCCCTGCCTTCCCCGTCATCCTGTGACCTTGAAAAGCAGCTCCTGCCTCAGACAATCTTGCAGAGTCCACCTGCTCCCATGACACAGGTGAGTCAGAGACTGGGGACAGAGGGACGTCTTCTGAGTTTGTGAAGATTTTCACACTACTATGTATTGTACATCCAAGCACCAACTAGGGTCTGAAGTGGGGGATTTTACCCCAAAGTGCACATGGGACCTATCTAACAATGGACTTCCCTATCAGCGCTGTCCTCAGCTGTCTCTTGTGTCTTCTCACGTCATGTTCTTTTCCCCAGTGTCTGATTTTTGTCTTCACAATCATCTTTGTTCGTCACGCTATTTGCCTGCATTCTTTTCATTCTATATACCTCCAAATTTTAGGGAAAGTCTGAATTAGACAAAGCATCATAGAAGATCCCAGAAGGCTCTAGAAGCTATTAATTCATTGCAATAAATATCATGTTTCTTTTAAAAGGGGGTGCATTCCAGCTCTGTGGAGCAATCCCTTCCTTGTTTTGGTAACACTCAGTGAGTTCTTGCTTGGGTCAGTCTGAGAGCAAGGCGTTAGGGATGCAGGAATGCTTGTAACATGGCCCTCACTCTTAGTTTGTAGGGTCAAGGGGGGCGTGGTCAAGTAACCAGAGAAACCACCTCTTGCAGATACTTCACAGGGCCAATTAGACATAGTCTGTCTAGGACAGCTCCCTGGAGGAGGCATTCCTTGAACTGGCCCTGAAGAATGGCTAGGAGATTAGAGATGAATAAATGGGTGACGATAGAAAAGAGAAACATTTTAGAGGAGAACTGTGTAACGCCCCACTTGCCTGGCACAGGGCAAGAGCCCCAGCATGGAGCCACCCACTCTGTGGTCACAGGGAGTATTGCACAGAATCTCTTCTGTTTCCACTGTTAAGCCCAGAGCTTAAGTTTCCTTATAGGCATTTGGCATTGTCTCAATCTCTGGTCCCAAGTTATACCTGTGTCCCAGATGGCCATTCACCAACACCTCAGCTTCTCAGAGTTTGGCTGTCTCTCTCTGTACAGCTCCGAGATGGCTGATGGGAACATTTCGGAACATATGCCCTCGTAGAAGTGGCCTCGGATGCTTTCCTGGAATAAGAAAGACGTGTGTTAGCATATGCTTCTTGCTAGCGTCTGACTTGAGCAGTGATATCAAAGCTGTTCAGCCAGAGTCTCCTCATTAAAATAGTCCATCTTTATCCTCATCGGGGGAAAAAGAAAATCAGAATAGTGTTCTTCCTTTTCAAGTTCTTGAGATAGATATGGTATGAAATGTGTGATTTGTTCCAATCCAAAGACACAGGAAACAAGAATCCCTTTCACTTCTGAGCCTTGCGTCTCAGAAAAAAAAAATTAAAAAGTGTATTGTTATAATACCTAATGGTAGATAGCCCTTTGGGAGTTCTAATTTTTTTTTCTTGAAATCTACATACTACTAACTATTCTTGGTCTGTGGTATGCTCTATACATGATAACAATTGTATTTAAGATTTTTTTTTTATTTATGTGTGTGCTTATACATACCATGTGTGAAGTGCCCACAGAGGCCAGAGTACCAGTTCCCCGGAGGCAAATTAGAGACGGCTGTGAGCTACCATTAGGTGCTGGGAACTGACCAACCAGGGTCTTCGGCTAGAGCAGCAAGTGTTCCTAATGCCGAACCATCTCTTCAGCCCCAACTACTGTATTCTTTAAGACAGTCTTAGGAAAAACAAACAGACTGGTTCTGAGACCTCTCCTAACAGATGCTCAGGTCCCGATGTTTCCATAGAGCCTGCTCACACCCTCTCACATCCTGCAGGTTCCTCTGGTGATGAATGTCCAAATCCAATGTCAGTACCCTACCAACAGCTGCTGTCTGTAGTGTTGCAGAATAGCAGTGAAGACGCATGCCTGCGCATGTCTGTGCATGTTCAGTATGCATGTTCAGGGTGCATTAAAAATGCATCTGAGGTCAGTGGCACCACATTAGCCAACTCTCCTGACTTCTCAAGTTCTTCTCAGAGCTACTGCAAGCGATAGAGGATGAGATGCTATGACTTCCCTTTAGTTATGTACCTACCTTCTGTTATTGTATTGTCCTGTGGCAAGGGTAGGGTGTAAAATCCATGTCTTGGGAAGTATTTGTCTGAGTAACTTGTAATTTTACCAAAAGCGTCTTTCCCTTCATACTCATAAGTTAGAGCAGATTCCCCTATCACAAAGGGCCACTGTCATGACTGTAGTTCAGGGATAGGATACCTATCTAAGGTGTGCAAGGCCTTGAATTCAAGTAAAACACACACACACATACACACAAACATACACACACACACACAGAGAGAGAGAGAGAGAGAGAGAGAGAGAGAGAGAGAGAACACTAGCTCCTGTAGTCCCTACCATGCCCAACCAGAACCACCCTACTGCCAGCTCTTCTCGAGTGTACCATGAGGTCCTGACATTTACAGACCTTCTAGAACACACCACAGAAGCTTTGTGGCTTGTTTTTTAATTGAATACCTGTGGCTTGGTTGTTCCCTCAGTGGAATGTTCTTTTAAAACCCAACTGCCTGCTTAGATGGTTTACATTGCAGCAGAGATTTATGTGGGGTAGGTTAGTCTACATCAGTCATGATTAAACTCCTGTGTTGCCGAGGAACCTTTTGTTGAGGAGGTCTGATGTCAAAGCCCCTCTCACTGAGGTAGGACTGGAGATGAGAGAGGAGCTTCCTGATAGAACCTCTGAGACTCAGGTCCAGTTTGTCCATATACCCATGCAGCTCTCTGACCTCTAATAAACTTGGCATGGGTTTATGGTGAAGAAATGAAGTTTACTGTGGAGAAGTGGGGAGTTCCTATGTCTGCTTGCCAGGGGATGGCTGATGAGTGGGGCTCTCTGCAAACAATGGCAGCTACCCTTACCATTCTTACAGGTTCTAGTTTTGGCCAGTATTAGGGACTGAACCCAGGGCCTTGCATTTGCTGGGCATATACTCTCCCACCGAGCCACACTCCCAGCCTACACTTTCTGTTGGTATGCTGTTCCAAAAGAGTGCGTCTACCAGAAGATTCTATCTGCATTCTCAACTCCACTGCCCTCCTTCCTTTGCCGTGTAGGAGAGGTCAAAGGCCAGAGTAGAAAAAGGACAGATTTCATGGATATTTGCAAAAAGACGGTGGACAAGCAACAGAGCAGGAAGATATAGAGGTAGAGGTTGAGGAAAAAAGAGGAAGTCACTGTTTAAAAAAAGGAAGAAAGAGAAAGAGAAGATGGAAGATGAGAAGGAAAGAGAGGAAGAAAGAAGGAAGGAAGGAAGGAGAGAAATAAAGAAGAAGTAAGAAAAGATAGAAGAAGGAGAAAGAGGAGACAGAGAACGGGAAACTGCAAACTTAGCAAATTTGCCTCAAAACATAGGCATCAAGCTGGGTGTGGTGACATACATTTATGATCTCAGCACTCAGCAGATTGGGACAGGAGGATTGCCATGAGTTCAGGCCCACCTGAGCTACATAGCAAGAGCCTGTCTCAAAAAGACGGGCGAAGGGAGAAATGGGAAAGGGACAGGAAGGGAAATAAGAAAGAAAGGAGAAAGCAAGCCCAGAGCAGGGATTGTGTACCCAAGGAAGGCCACCCCTGTGCCTCTCTTGATTTCCAGCAAGGAAAGAGCCCTTGTTGAAGGAGATGTGAAAGGGTATAGAGTTTTCTAAGGCCAATCTGTTTCAGGAAGGGATTCAGAAGCTTAAAGCAAGTTGTTCAGTTGAAACAAACTAATGGTTCATGTGATGGGGCCCTCTCAGCCATGATCATCCTTGAGGCAAACATCACCTTGTCCTTGCCCATAGTTCTATCCTGTGTGACTCTGGGGAGCAAAGGTGAGTATGGGGAAAGGATGAGAAGGCCTCAATGGATCCAGGCCCATTAGGATCAAATTGAGGATGGCAAAGGGGCTTGCTGCCATCATCAGCACAAGGAAGGTTGGCTAGAGATTCTCGGAACACCTAGCCCTTGTTCTAGATTCTGCCTCCTTCAGAGCTGAGCAGCGTTTTCTTCAGAGAAATTGAGAACAATGGCTGAAGAATAGGAAAGAAAACCCTGTAAGATTGATTAATCAGGGTGGTGGCAAGGGTAGTCTCAGGCTAAAATAACACTTTGATCTGATTTACCTTTTTTAAAAAAAAAATTCCTTTTGAAGTTTTCAGCACAATTCAGCATGTTCCAGACCATTAAAGACCAGCTGGAGCAGAGGACGCGGATCCTGCAGGCCAACATCCGGTGGCAGCAGGAAGAGCTTCACAAGATCCAGGAACAGCTCTGCCTGGTCCAGGACTCCAATGTCCAGGTGATGTGCCCCACAGGCTGACCTCTGCTCTCCTTAGGATACACCTCTGAGCAGGCAGGACGTCCCCCCAAGTCCTTGTGCACTGTGTTACAGAACCCAGCATGCTTAGGAAGCACGTGGGAACTCCTACAGACAGATCACGTGAAACAAACTTGAAATCCACCTGAGGCCAAACTTGAAATCCTCACAGTGTCCTCTTCCTCGCCCCTTACTTCTGTGGGTGCATTTCTGTTTACTGGATTTCCTCCTGGATTTCCTTTCTGGAAACCATCATCTGGTTTTCCTGCCTAGATGTCCCCTGGTCATGGATCCACCTCCCAGGACCTCTAGAGCTAGGTTTTATAGAACCAGACCAGGTCACTGCAGAGAGCTCTGCTGTCTTCTCTGACAGAGCAGGAGATGAGAAGCCTGCTAATTCTGTAGCCTAAGGAAGCAATAGAGACAGTTGGTCTGTCACCCTGCCACCCCACTGGTGAAAGTCAGTGGGGACACTCCATAGTCTGACTGCAGTGGCCTATGCCATAAACCCAGATTCATTGCTTGGAATTCTTCTAAGAATCGTTTGTTTGTTTGGGGTTTGGGTTTGTTCGTCAGGGACATAAATATCAGATCTACCTCAAGGATAGGTTGGATAGGTTACATGGACTCCCCCACCCTTGCGGGGAGTTATGCATATTTTAGTTCAAGACTGCTTCACTTTATGGATTTGGGCCCAGCCTTTAACTGCCGACGTCATTGTCACTAACCTTGAGACTGTCTTGAGAGCACCAAGCATTTACAGCCACCTTAGGCAAGATACAGAGGGCAGAAAGGACAGCTCAGGACAGTGGCCACAGAATTGTCTCCACTGCTTACACTTCTGTCCACACCGACGCCCCCGAGCATCCAGCAGCAACAGGCACACCATGGTGGGTACTGAGGGGGCAAGACTTACATATGACAGTGTGGTTTCATTGGATGGTCACAGAATCCTCTCTCCAGCCATTCTGCTTCCCTAAGTACTCATCAGCTCTGCTGGAAGGTTCAGGGGACCTCGGTGGCACCTGCTGATCCCGTCCTTCCGGCCCCTGCATGGCACTCTTACCAGAAGGGACAACCTAAGATACACCTGTGCTGAAGCGCGGGGAAAACCTTCTGTATTCTTGCAAGCATTCCTCAGTGAGCTACACTCTCCCTCTGCTGCAGTGACTTCCCTGCCTGGACACGGGTAGATGCTGGAGCAGTTCCACAAAATTAAAAGCATGATCATCGAACTGTCAAATTCATAAAAGGCCACTTGTTACTCATTCTTCCCCAAGTGCAGTATTTTTTTCTCTCGCACAGATCCATAACCTGGTTGCTAGCCTTGAACTTGTCTCGCTTCAATTACGTTAATGGAATTTTTATACTAACAGGAAGCGGGGGGGCTGAAACAGAAAGTGCTAAAAAGCAAGGTAGGCGTATGAACATCCTCCAGAGTGCCTGGAGCCTTCTGCTTCCTGCCTGTGCCACATTAGAGCGAGGCTTTAAAATAATAGGCAGCAAAGCTACCACTTTGGCTCCCAGCTGTAAAGAATAAGATGTTTCCCCATTAGGAACCCAAAGCATAGATGTGTGCCAAAACACATATGTACCTGAGTTCTACAAGGAGCCGTGGGAACCCAGTTCCCCTGTGTGTGCCTTCCCTGTGGATATAGACTGTTCTAGTGCTCTCCAGCCTTGGAGATGCCAGGTCCTAAAGTCCAGGACTCTCTGTGGCTATGTCCTTCAGTGTGCACACTTCCCTACGAAAACCAACCTCTCACCTCCGTCTGCACCGTAAGCTCTCCAGTGCACACCTCCCTATGCAACATAAACTCTCCCGTGCACACCTCCCTATGCCGCATAAGCTCTCCAGTGCACACCTCCCTTGGGGAAGTCATGCACACTTCCCTTGCTGAATCTATGCCCTCCAGTGTATGCATCCCTGTGGAGAAAAGGAACCCGAGTGTATGTCTTCCTTCTAGAAGCCAAGTCCTCAGTGGACACCTCCCCTGTGATGCCAAGCCCTTTGGTGCACATCTTCCCAGTGGAAGCTAAGCCCTCCGCTGCAAGCCTTCTCTGCATGCATTCCTCTGTCCTCGTCTTCACAATGGAATTTTCCAAAAGAACATGGAGATCCACAGATAATCAAACCAGAGAACATCTCCTCCAACAGCCTGACTTCTTGTTTTTCTGCAAGACTTAAATACATCCTGAAACTCCTACCAAAATGTGATCCTTGGTTTTTTTTTTCTTTAAAAAAAAAAAAAAGCTGATTTAACCATAAATATAAGCAAGTGGAAATGACTATAGCCTCCCCACACCTCTACCCCACATACCACCAGAGAGAGAAGACAGAAGGATGACAACATATTGGCGATCGCTGACGCCTGGGGATGATGTCATAGCATACAGGACTTTTTGTACTGTTCCTATATTAATTACTTCTGGATGTCCTTTAATAATAACAATAATTCGCAACACTAGGCAGGTATGAAGAGTGGAAAATTACACATAAGTGTGGCCTATTTGTTCTAACATACTTTTCTTACTTGGTTTGAGGAACTATTTTTCTATAAAACTGACCCCAGAATCTTTTGGAGAAGTCCACGAAATTCTTCTCTGTTGTTGATAAAAATAAAAAAAAATAATAAAATAAAATAAAAAAAAAAAAACAGAGGCATGGACATCTGTGCCCAGAGGCAAGCCAGGACCCCACTCAGTCGGAGTCCTTTACCACAGCTCAGTGGGCTCGCTTCATGGGCTCGGAACTTAAGCGTGTGCCTGTGAGTTCTTTTAAAGTTCAGCTATGAGGAGGTCCTCCGGGAGGTTTGATGTTTGCTCCCAGGTGGATGTAAGGGACACACATCAGTCGAGCTTTGCTAAGAGACCCTGGCACTCCCTCCAGCCAGGAGAAAGTGGCCTCTTGCTTTTCATTTTTTATTTTTATTATTATTTTTTTAACTGGAGCATGTGCACCCTCTGCTGGTTATTCTAATGAATGCCTAAAAGGATAATTCCTTTGAAAAAAACTGGAGAAATAATATGTGGGTTTTTAAATTATTTTTATTAAGCTTCTCCCCTCCCCTTCAACCCTTTCCCATGGTCCCCATACTCCCAATTTACTCAGGAGATCTTGTCTTTTTCTACTTCCATGGAGATTAGATCCATGTATGTCTCTCTTAGGGTCCTCTTTGTTGTCTAGGTTCTCTGAGATTGTGATTTGTAGGCTGGTTTTCTTTGCTTTGTGAGTGAGTAATATGATATTTGTCTTTCTGGGTCTGGGTTACCTCACTCAATATGATGTTTTCTAGCTCCATCCATTTGCCCAGCAAATTTCAAGACATCATTATTTTTTTCTGCTGTGTAGTACTCCATCGTGTAAATGTACCACATTTTCCTTATCCATTCTTTGGTCGAGGGGCATTTAGGTTGTTTCCAGGTTCTGGCTATGACAAACAATGCTGCTATGAACATTGAACATAGTTGAGCACATGTCCTTGTGGTACGATTGAGCATCCTTTGAATATATACCCAAAAGTAGTATTGCTAGGTCTTGAGAAAGGTTGTTGCCTAATTTTCTGAGATATCACCACACTGACATCTAGAGGAACTGTACCAGCTTGCACTCCCACTAGCAATGCAGGAGTGTTCCCTGTACATGGAACCTCTCCAGCATAAACTGTCATCAGAGTTTTTGATCTTGGCCATTCTTACAGGTATAAGATGGAAAGTCAGAGTTGTTTTGATTTGTATTTCTCTGATGGCTAAGGATGTTGAGCATTTACTTAAGTGTCTTTTAGCCATTTTTGAGTCCTCTGTGGAGAGTTCTCTGTTTAGGTCTACACTCCATTTTTATTGGATTATTTGTTCTTTTGATGACCAATTTTTTGAGTTCTTTGTATATTTTAGGGATCAGCCTTCTGTCCGATGTGGGTTGTAAGCTGCTGTTTTGTCTTGTTGACCTTGTCCTTTGCTTTACAGAAGCTTCTCAGTTTCTGAAGGACCCATTTATTAATTGTTTCTCTTAGTGTCTGTGCTACTTGAACAACATGTTCCTTGATTGGTTCTTTGAGACATCCTTCAGTCTAGCCAAACAGCCAACCAGCTAGCTGTCCAAATATGTATACCTCACTTGGCCATATAGTGGGAGGGCGGAAGGCTAAAGAGAACAAGGGTTTTAATCCTTATGGATCAACACAGATGGGCCAGCATAACCTACCAAACTGTTAGCTCCATGACACTACCAGAGACAGTTGGAGCAAAAAGATTTGTTCCCTTATCTGTTTGGCTGTGTCTTTTCCCATCCATACCTTTTCCAGGTCCCTATATGCCCAAGCAAAGGAGCAGAGATCTCTCTCTTCTATTTGAAGTGTGTTGTTCTTGTCTAGTATTCATTCAACACTTCCTGCATCTTAAGTGCGTACTATGTCTTGCCTTCACTAATCCTTTCTGGGACTATGTGCTGCCACTGTCACTGGGCCAGCTAGTTTCCTGTCAGCTTGACTCAAGCTAAAGTCATCTGAAAGGAGGGAACTCCCATGGAGAAAATGTCCCCATTAAGATAATGGCTGTAGACCAGCTTTTCTTAATTTGTGATTGATGGGGGAGGGTCCAATCCATGGTGCTGGGTTCTCTAAGAAAGCAGGCTGAGCAAGCCTTGAGAGCAAGCCACAGCACCACTCTATGGCCTCCTGCCTCCTGCCTCAAGGTTCCTGCCCTGTTTGAGTTCCTGTCCTGACTTCAGTTTCTGACAGAGATGTGGTAGCACAAGCTAAATGAGCCCTTTCCTTCCCAACTTGCTTTTGGTCATGGTGTTTCAGCACAGCAATAGTAACCCGGACTAACACAGAAATTGGTACCAGGAGAGCAGGGTACTGTGATAGACCTGACCACATGTTTTTGGAAGGAGTGTGGAAAGACTCTGGAACTTTTAAAAGTGGGTTAAAAAAAAAAATCACTGAGAATGCAGAGCTTGGGGCGCTGTTCTGTAGGAGATAAAAGTGTGGAGAGAAATGCAGAGGATGGAGACCTGGCCTGTGAAGTTTCAGACGGAAGAAAAGACTCTCTGCCAGGCCATTTGTGTGAAGAATCCGTGGTATCTGGTCAGTTAGAGCTGAAGAATGGGCTGTGATTAATGAGAGACCAGAACCACCAAAGTGAAACGTTTGCTTTGCTGGGACTATCAGTTCTGGTCAGCTGGAGCTAGGAAGATAGCGATGATTAAGAAGAGATCAGAATTAATGGGGTAAAATCTTCTGGGAAGTGTTTCCTTAGAGTCAGCACATGAAGCTGTGTACCAAGGGCAGCAAAGGTTGTGTCTTGTACTGATAGCTGAACTGGCGGAATAAGCGTCACCCAGTTGGCACTGGTTTTGAAGTCATAAAGGAGTTGTAGTGAACAGCTGAGGCCTGGCACATGGGAGGCCAGAAGAAGCCGTTGGTGAAGGTGCAGCCTCAGTAGCAGTTGAAGGCCCGGGACTAAAGGGGTTATTCAGGGAAACTGAAGCTTGCTTTGGTGTTTTATCCCAGCAATCGTAACCCTAACTGATACAGTGAGTCCTATTTGAATGAAGAAACCAACTCACTGAAAAAGTTATGACTATTGCCCAAGATCATTCTCAGTGGCGGGACCTTATTTGCAATTCAAGTAGGTCATCTTTAAGGCAACTACAATGCCTGCATTATATTATAAGGTAAATACAAATCTTGCATTAACTTGACCCTTAGTCAGCAAGCAAACCATTTCCTGTCAAAAGGAATATAGCAATAGGACTTGAGCCTGAGGATTTGCTGAAGCTGTGAGACACTGTTCATCCCATGTGCTAGTCACAAAGCTTATGCTAAGCCATAGCTGGGATATTATAAAACACTAATGCTCTAGTGTGTGGGTATTGAATCCGAGGTGATGGGTGCCCAGAAATTATTCTTGCTAGGCTTGGTGCCACATATTTGCAGTCCCAGAATTTGGGAGGCAGAAGTAGGCAGATCTCTGTGAGTTCCAGACTAGCCTGGTCTACCATTTCTAGCCTGGTCTACATAACCATGTCTAGGCCATCTAGGGCAACATAGTAAGACTCTGTCTCAAATAAAAGGGGTGGGGACTGGAGAAATGGCTCAGCAGCTGAGAGCACTTGCTGCTCTTCCAGAGAACCTGCATTCACTTCCCAGCACCCATGTCAGGTGGTGTGGAACTCCAACTTCAGTGAATCTGACTTTTCCCAGCCTCCATGGGCACCTGCATTCACATGCAGACGTCTGCACAGAAGCACGTGCACATAATTAAAAATAATAAAATGTTTTTTAAAAAATTATCTTAGGGGGGCTGGAGAGATGGCTCAGAGGTTAAGAGCACTGCCTGCTCTTTCAAAGGTCCTGAGTTCAATTCCCAGCAACCACATGGTGGCTCACAACCATCTGTAATGGGGTCTGGTGCCCTCTTCTGGCCTTCAGGCATACACACAGACAGAATACTGTATACAGAATAAATAAATATTTAAAAAAAAATTATCTTAGGCTCTAAAGTAACCAAGAGCCTTCATTTCGCAGCTGCAGGCTCCTGGGTTGGGATGAGCTATGTTTGTAGGTGAAAAGGGTGTCTGATCCGTACCTGTCCGCGCAGCCACCTGCTGCCCTCGGGATCCCAGGCCGGTGGCTCAGCTTCATCTGTGAATGCGATACTGGGAGAGCTGGCCTTTGAGTGCTCCTCCCAGCAGCTGCAGGAGGCAGGTTGACCCCTGCCTCTCCAGATCCCCTGTGGCACTCAGGGAATGTGAGCCTGCTGCTCTGGGATGGATATATGTTTGTGTTGCCCTGGTTCAGAAACTGCAACTCAATCTACCGTATGCTGCAAGGAAGAGCCTCTCCTCCCTAAAGACTGCAAAGCTAAGAGCTTAGAATGGGACATGTACAGTAGGAGCCACAACAGAGATTATCAGTGTGCATTTTCAATGCCCAAAGAAGTATTTACATGCTTCTGATTATATTATTATTAAGATTATTAAAGTTGTTTCTTCAGCATTTAGACTCAACTTATAGATGGGATTTTTTTTTCTTGCAACTCTAATTGGGTCTTAAACCATCACTGCTTTCATTTGATGGTTTTTTTTTTCTTTAATCTGTGTCCAATTAGTTCACAAACTGAACAATCCACACTAACTGCCAGAGCCAATATCAATGCAGTGTTTCAAATATCCAAAGCTTTAAGACATCCTGTGTACTCAATACAGAAAATTTAAAAGCCTAAGGAAGAAGACCTGTTGAATCACTTAAACAGCTGTTTGAAATGAGCTTCAGTTGCCCTTCAGTGTCCACGGGGTTTGATTCCAAAATCCCCAGAGCTACTAAAATCCACGGGAACTCAAGACCCTTTGTGACACAGCATGGCATTCCATAACATAGGCCCACATCCTCCTGTGTTCTTTAGATCAAGAGTGTCCCACCCACAACCCACAACTGTGAGCCCACAAAGTCATAAACTTAAAACATTTTAAATTGTTTTTTTGTGACTTGACTGAGTGGTTCTTAAACTCTGTCGATGACAACATCCTGTCCCGCATCACACAAAATACCAGGCCATTCATTAAACGCCTTTACGGGGCCAAAGACGATTTGGTTTTGTCCAGTGTGATCCAGATGGGCTGAAAGGTTGGACACGCCTGCTTTGAATCATCCTTAGATGGGTCGTACACCTCCAGCAATCTACGTGCTCCGTAAGTGCTTGTTATAATGCATTGTTTAGGAAATGATGCACAAAGTCATGTGCAGTTGCTTCAGTACGCCTGCAACCCTTCCCTGAGCAGTCTTGACCTCAGGCTGGATAAGTCTGGAGATGGAAACTCACAGATAATGCGGATCGACTGTGTACTGTAGAAACTGCACTAAATCGGAATCCTCATGAACACTGACGCGTTTTCTTAAACTAATAATGTATCACAGCCTTAAGTGGCTAAGGCAGCTTATGTCACAAAACATGATTACAAAACAAGTGTAACTTTAAAAATGCGGACCTGGCGACAACCTCTGCTCCTATTGTCCTGCCTGGAAGACTGAGTAACCTGCTCTCTGGAAGCAGGGCTGCCCCCTCTCCTTTCAGGCCTGGGTTGAAAGTTCCCAAGAGCACTACAGGTGCAAACCCTGGTCACTAGAGATTTAAGGTGGGGCATAAGACCCAGCCCTGCTCTGAGTATAACATGAGCCATACCATGCCCTCTCCCACTGTTAGTATATGGACCATTCTGTTCCTACGATGCCGTTCCCTTCTAACGTGACACAGATACGCCTGCTTGGACCTCAGAAGTATATTGGTTTGTGCATAGAAAACCTAGATGTGGGGCTGGAGAGATGGCTTCGTGGTTAAGAGCACTAACTGTTCTTCCAGAGGTCCTGAGTTCAAGAACCAGAAATCACATGGTGGCTCACAACCATTTGTAGTGAGATCTGGTGCCCTCTTCTGGCCTGCAAACATACATGCAGGCAGGACACTATACATTAACAAATAAATCTTTAGGGAAGGAAGGAAGGAAGGAAGGAAGGAAGGAAGGAAGGAAGGAAGGAAGGAAGGAAGGAAGGAAGGAAGGAGAAAGAAGGAAGAAAGAAAGAAAGAAAGAAAGAAAGAAAGAAAGAAAGAAAGAAAGAAAGAAAGAAAGAAAGAAAGAAAAGAAGAAAAAAAGAAAAAAGAAAGAGAAAGGAAAAGAAAGCCAGGCAGTGGTGGCGCACACCTTTAATCCCAGCACTTGGGAGGCAGAGGAGGTGGGTCTCTATGAGTTCGAGGTCAGCCTGGTCTACAAGAGCTAGTTCTACCAAAGCTACAGAGAAACCTTGTCTTGAAAAAAAAAAAAAGAAAGAAAAAAGAAAGGAGAGAGAACCTAGATGCAGGCCTCTTTGGCACTCTCAGATCCCAGTCACCTAACCACTTAACTGTGACCCTCAGGAGAGCAGGGACACTCTCTCTCTAACAACTCTATCTAGTGTGTTGGCCCACGCCGGCAGCATCACAGACACATGCTATCTGCTGCTGAGCACACATATGCTGTCTGCTGCTGAGCCCGGGAATCTTTTTTTTTTTTTTTTTTTTGGTTTTTTCGAGACAGGGTTTCTTTGTGGTTTTGGAGCCTGTCCTGGAACTAGCTCTGTAGACCAGGCTGGTCTCGAACTCACAGAGATCCGCCTGCCTCTGCCTCCCGAGTGCTGGGATTAAAGGCGTGCGCCACCACCGCCCGGCTCCCGGGAATCTTTTTTAGGTGTGTCAAGGATTCCAGGCATTTTCCCCTCTTCCCTGGGACAAGAAAGGCAACAAAGGTGGACACGTGTGAAGCCCACACAGCCCCAACTTCACAGGCATTTCTCTTCTCTTCCCAGATGTTTCTGCAGCAGCCAGCTGTGTCCCTGAGCTTCAGCAGTGCCCAGCGACCAACAAGCCAGCAGCAGCTGCAGCAAAGGCCTGCAGCAGCCGCTCAGCCCCAGCTCGTGGTTGACAGTCCGCTGCCAGGGCAGATCACGTCGACCCAAGTCACAAGCCAGCACCTGCTCCGAGAATCGAATGTGATATCCACCCAGGTACTGTTCCCTCCTGCGCATCCTGTCTGCATCCCTAGGGTACACTCGCGCAGCCAAGATGCACTTGGTTCCTGCAACTGTGCAATTCTGGAAACCTTTGTCTGAACTAGGGGAAGAGTACGCATGTATGTTTTTATTTAATTGTTATTATAAAGTCATTTTGAGGGTCCGAGCTATATTGTTTTTCTTTCTGCACTTTGCACCTGGGCTTTATGCCCCTTACCTACCTGTCCTCTCTCAACACTGTCATGTAAATACCCACCTCTGTTCACTGTCCCTTGCCCCCGGACCACCTACAAAACCCTTTTTTTGGTAGCCATTGCCATGCAGTACAAGCCACAGTGACCTCACAATTTGACCATGTCACTATGGTAAGTGACACTTGTATAGAGCAGAGCAAAGTCCTGAGTCCCTTGTTCTGAGAAATCACAGCATAGATGGCAGATCGCTGCCTCTCCTGATGCCTCCACAGCCACACAATGGGCTCCAGTGTGTTGTAAGGAGAGCAGACTGTGTCCCGCCGCCTGGCTAGCTTAACCCCTAAATAATCACACAGAAACTGCATTCATTTAAACACTGCCTGGCCCATTAGCTCTAGCCTCTTATTGGCTAACTCTCACATCTTGATTAACCCATTTCTATTAATCTGTGTGTTACCACGAGGTTGTGGCTTACCGGCATGAGTCTAACCAACGTCCATCTTGGGCAGGAGAAGCATGGCATCTGCCACACTTCCCTTCTTCCCAGCATTCTGTTCTGTCTACTCCGCCCACCTAATGGCTGCCCTATCAAAAGGCCAAGGCAGCTTCTTTATTTCAACCAATGAAAGCAACACAAATGTAGAAGGACCTCCTACACCACCAGTGTGTATCTGTTCCCTAGGGAGCAGCAATAAAAGAGGGGTGTTGTAGACCTCAAGGTGTTCCTCATCGGGTAGAGAATCTGGAAACTGGGCCAGTGGACAGTGCAAGATGGATAAATAAAGCCATCCCTCCAGATACGTAGTGGATGGTATGAAATTATTCATGGATGCCAAAACTTGAGGAGACCCAATCCCTCATATCAAATGATAGAGTGTTTACACAAGATATGCATGCATCTTCCTATATAATTTTTTTACTTATTTATTGATTCTGGGGCTCAGACTCGGGTCTTCTTAGATGCCGTGGAGACACTGGACCAGTGTGCTACATTCCAGACCCCATCATGTTTTAACTAATCTCAGATGTTTGTTTGTTTAATTCTATGTCTATGGGTGTTCTGTCTGCATGTATGTCTGTGCTCCCCATGCCTGGTGCCCACAGAAGCCACAGAAGGGATCAAATCCCCTGGACATGGATTTGCACCTGGTTGTGAGCTACCATGTGAATGCTGGGAAAAGAACTTGGGTTCTCTAGAAGAACAGACAGGGCTCTTAACTGCTGAGCCATTGCTCCAGTCCCATAGATGACTTATAATGACCAATATAACACCAGAGCTATAGGAATAATTGTTATCTAGGGATGATGGGGACAGCTGTGCATGGTCAGTACAGATGTGATGTTTTCCAAGTACTTTTATCAGGGATTGGAATCAAATCTACACACAGAAGGGAGCTTAGTTAATCCTTAAACAAATTAAGAGTTTTGCCTAAAAACCCAGCCTTTTAACTTGAAAGAGTCATCAAAACAAAACACAAAACTAATAGGTGAGAATGACCAAGGGGATTTTGGAAAAACAAAGACCTGAGGAAAAGTTTACACAGATACTAGAAGATTATTGTAAAAACTAAAATCTAAAGCATTAAGGTGTCACCATAGGAAAGGTCAGTCAATGTCACAGACAGAAAAGAAAAATCAGGGCAAGGCCACTCACTCGCTCACTTATTATCTGAGGCAGTAGATGTTTATTGAAGCTCACTGCATGGCCTGCACCAAGAGAACCATGAAGTTCCAATGGGAAGAACAGCAACAAATGGGTACACCACAGTGTGTCAGAGGGTGCCAGGCAGGAGACGGGTTGTAGATTTAAACAGATGGTCAGAAGAGGCCTCCCTGGGAGGACTATGTGTCAGCAAAGCTGGTGGGGGTGGTGAGAGTCAGCTGTATCAGCATCCAGCTGAAGAACCTTTTGTCAAGATGAATCAGCCTATGCAAAGGCCCTGGGGCAGGCATAGGACCAGTGAGGTAGACAAACAGCAAAGAGCTCTTTGTTACAGAAGCAAAATGTGTAAGGAAAAAGAAAACTCGCAGTTCAATGGTTCAGTTCTGCTGAGAGCCTGGAACACGAGATGAGATTTTCAGAATCTTCAAGGTGCTTACAATCCGGTGGGGAAGATACTCAAAATAAAAACCATTTGCTTCACTGTTGCTAGGCCCTACCTTAGAGGCAAGGCAAGATGGAAGTTGCGTGAGCTCTCCTAGAGAGATGGTCTGGGCCGAGTCTGAACTTTTCCTCTTGTTAACTCCAGGGTCCAAAGGCCATGAGAAGCTCACAGTTGCTGCCCGCCAGCAGCCGGTCAGTGAGCAGCCTGCCAGCCCAATTCAGCAGCGCGGCTGCCGTGCTTCCTCCAGGCCTGAGCCTCACCACGGCTGCTCCCACCTCTCAGGATGCCAGCCAGTGCCAGCCCAGCCCTGACTTCAGCCACGATCGGCAGCTCAGGTACGAAACCACCCTGTTGAGAGGCAGGAAACTTCCAGGGCTTCCCCAGTTGGTCTCAGTTAAGGTGACAGCAGGGAAGACCTTGGGGTCCTGAAGGTCAGGGACAATGACACGCTGTGTGACTCACAATACTGCCATCAGGGGGCCACAGTTTGGGTATTGTTCTAGTTCATTTCTGTTTCTGTAATTTAAAAACAAACAAACAAAAACCACTCTACCATAAAGGAACTTGGGTGAGAATGGAGTTTTCTTCGGATTACAATTCCAGGTTACAGTCCATTACTGTGGGAAAGTTAAGACAGGAACTTGAAACACCAAGTCCCATCGCATCCACGGTCAAAAGCAGAGAGAAATGAACGCATACATGCTCACTCGCTTGCTTGTGCTCAATTTGATCGCTCCACTCTTACACATTTCAAGAGCCCTGTCTAGAGAATGGTGCAGCCTGAAGTGAGCTGGCCACAGCAAATAATTTAAGACAGTCTCTCCCAAGACATATTCACAGGCCAACACAGTATAGACAGTCCCTCAAGACTCTCTTCCCAGGTGACTCTAGATTGTATCAAGGTGACAGTTGGAAAACTGGCCATCACAAGTGCTCATTATACTGTCCCTTTTCTCTTTCTCCTTTGAAAGGCTGTTGCTGAGCCAACCCATCCAGCCTATGATGCCCGGGTCCTGTGATGCCAGGCAGCCCTCAGAAGTCAGCAGGACTGGACGGCAAGTCAAGTAGGTTGGATTTTTTTCCTTAAAAGGATGCTCCAGGACATAATATTCCTGGCAGTGGTACTCCAGGCTTTTTTTTTTAAGATTTATTTATTTATTATGTATACAACATACTGCCTCTATGTATGCTCGCACCCCAGAAAAGAGTGCCAGATCTCATTACAGATGGTTGTGAGCTACCATGTAGTTGCTGGGAATCGAACTCAGGACCTCTGGAAAAGCAGCCAGCCGCTCTTAACCACTGAGCTATCTCTCCAGCCCCTGTACTCCAGGCTTTCACAGGTCTGGTCAGGTGCACTGTGGATGTCCTACAATGTGTGCTCATAGCCTTCAGTGACTTTTTCCCAGAGCTTTCCTTCCACAGTGCTCATGTAAACATAAAACCTGGTACCCAGTCTCATGCTCCAAGCGGGAACTGAAGGAAATAATGGCATCTCACAGGTTGCAGCTATCTTTGGACTTAAAAAAAAAAAAAAAAAAAAAAAAAAAGATACAGATCTCACAGCCTTCATCCTAGCTGACGTCCTGAATGAACAACAGCTCTTTCCCCTTCCTAAGGCTTTTCTCCAACTTCCATGGGTACTTTACAACCACACTAAGCTTCCCTGCCTCATGCTTCCAGCACTGGTACCCAGGACCAGGGGATGCTACACATATGAGCTCCCTTACCCTTTCAGAGATACAGCCTCCCTTCCATCTCAAGGCATTGTCTACTATTCTAGCCAAATGTCACACACAGGGTAATCTATGAGGGTTTTATATGCCTCCTGATTCTAGATAACAGAAGTCCAGGCAGGTGCTGACACTTGTTCAGCATCTGGTGAAGAGCTTCTTGCAACATTATTACACGGGAGAACATTATTCCCGGGAGAGAGAGTCAGTGTGGCAGCTGAGTTCTCTTGTTCTTCTTATAAAGCCATTAATGTCATCATGGCGGCACTACCCTAATGACCTCATCCAGCCTTGATTACTTCCAAGGGCCCCACCTAAAATGACCATAATAAACACAGAGTTTAGGAATCAGGTTTCCTTCCAACACATGGGCTTTGGGGAACACACTCGGGCCAGAGCAGCCCCTTTTCCACTTATCACTGCTGAGGAGCAGATTTGCACAGCTGTTGAATTAGCCGTGACCAGAGATGCCGGAGACAGAGGACGAATCATTCACATGGTACTGGAAAACAGGCTTTAAAAAAATTGCCTCTAGGTTTTGATTTCCCTCCTCTTTCACGACAGGGTTCTCCCGCCTTGGCCTGAGAATGCTGGGGTTACAGGTGTGTTCCTCCATGCCCTGTCTTTAGACGGGAGGCTGTCACGTGACCCTTATTTGTATAAACACTGAATTTGAGTTCGAAGTTTATCAGGACAGTGCTTAGCTATTGAAGCCTGCTGTGCAAAACCTCTTAAGTGGCCCCCAGGACTGTCTCTAAGATTTTCTTCTCTGACTTCTGCAACCCATAATAGCAAAACTGAGCAGCTCTGGAGCTCGGGGGGTGTTGGGCTATTTCTGTTTATCCTATGGTTTAAGAACACTTTCAATTCCTTCCGTCAATGGAGATCCTGAGCTTTACAAGGATGTATCTGGAAGACCACACATCACCTACGTGACTCCAGAGCACTAAGTCCCTTGGCTTTGAATCTTCAAGATGGCCTTGTCGGCCCTGTCTGGGGTCTCCCTTCAGCATATGGAAAGCTTTCTGTGTCATCTGTGCCCCTTAATACTTGACCTCCCTCCCTCTGCCTGTGGAATCGGAGCAGGCATGGGCAAGCACCCTGTGGGAAGCCATCTTTAAAATTCACAGCTTCTGGTCTCAATTAGGCAGGCGGGTTTGGATTTTGGTTTTCTGTTGTTTGTTCTTCCGAAATGTTCCAAGTAAGTGGAAAGAAAGACGCTTGGTACCTCACTTTCCAGAGAGACTCAATTCCTCTGTGAACAAGGCAAACCCCAGAGTGTTTTCCCAGCTATAATTGCCATTTTTGGTCAAACCAATCATTCCTACCCAACTGCCTCTTCCAGACATGACCTAACAGTTTCTGTTCTCCAGGGGTGTCCAGCTCCGTCTCTCATATATACACAGAAGTCTCTGCAGGGGAAGTCTGGGAGTCCCAAAGCCTGTAACAGATAACCTCATACAGAGAAATGACTTCTTCAAAAGTCAAACACAGAGGGGAATTCCTTGTATTGTCTTCAAATATCATCCTGTTCTTCCAGCCCTTCCCATAAAGGCCACTCATGGGTCCTCGTTAACAGACCATATGACCAACATCTTTTTTTTTTTTTTTTTTTTTTTTTTTTTTGGTTTTTCGAGACAGGGTTTCTCTGTAGCTTTGGAGCCTGTCCTGGAACTCCTTTTGTAGACCAGGCTGGCCTCGAACTCCCAGAGATCCGCCTGCCTCTGCCTCCCGAGTGCTGGGATTAAAGGCGTGCGCCACCACCGCCCGGCGACCAACATCTTTTTATGTTGTTATTGTTAGTGTGATAAAGTGCACGTAATGGAGCATTTGCCATCGACACGTATTATAGCATCTGCCGTTGTTACAATTAACGTATACAGTTCAATGGCATCAAGTGCATGTGCACTTTGCACAGCCATTCCCCACCATCCATTGCCAGAACTTTTCCTCTCCCTAGACAGAATCTCTGTGTAACAGCTCCAGTCCCCCTCCCCACAGAACCCCTGGCAATCATTTTCTCTGCCTCTCTGGCATTTTGGCTATTTGGGGACAAACCCTTTGGTAACAATTTTCAGTTAGCATAATGTTCTCAAGTTTCCATCCTGTCGTAGCCTATGTCAGTACTAAGGTGTTGTGTTCCCTTGTATGGACATATTCATCAGTCAGTGGACATGACACCATTCTGCCTTCTGGCTATTGTTGTGAATGATATTTCTACGGATACACAAATATCTATTTAAGTGTGTACATTTACTTCTTTTGAATATATAACCAAAAACAGACTTTCTGAATAATATGATAATTCTATTTTTATTTTTCTTGACTTTTAGTTAACAAATGAATTAACGGAATTTGTTGTGAAATTTTCTGACATATGTGTGCTCTTATCAATCCCCCTCCCCATTTCTCTTGCCTGTCCTCCAATCCCACCCTCTTGCTGGCTTCTGTCCTCCCCCACAAGTAGTTTCTGTATAGAAGTTTTGTTTTTTGTTTTTTTTTTTTTAATGATCATACAATCCTATTTGCCAATTCTTGGAATTATTTCCTGTGGGCCTATGGTCCTTTGAAGAATGTCCTTGCTTATGCGTGTCTCTAGAAATGTTTTTCTTTAGCAGCCAGAGTGCCAGTGCTAATTATGGTCTTTGAACAATGTTGAATTGATTTTGCTTAAGGTAAAGGATATGGATCCGGTTTCCTCTTCTACTGTGAGAAATCAAGTTTTTCCAGAGGTATTTTTTGAAAATACTGTCTTTTTTGCAGTGTATCTATTTTTGATACATTTGTCGATGGTTTAGTTGGTTTGGTTGTATGGGCTTGTATCTGTCTCCTTCATTTTATTCCATTACTCCACTCCCAGTGGCTTGTCACTATGTTACTACAGTGTGATTTGAGGTCAGGGTTTGTGATGCCTCCAAGATGGCTCTTTCTGAAACGGACTGCTTTGACTATTTGGGGTCTTTTGTATTTCATTTTCATTTTTGGACTTTTTTTTCTATTTCTGTGAAGGGTAACACTGGAATTTTCATGGTGACTGTGTTGAAACCATAGATCTGTTTTGGTAATAGAGCCATTTCACAGTATTGCCTTTTTCAATGTCCCCATGAGTGTGGAAGGTTTTTCTACCTTCTAGAGCCTGCCTGTTCAACAACTTTTTTCCGTGTTTTAAGTTTCCACTGTAGATGTCTCTCATTCCTTTGGTTAGGTTTATTACTGGTCATTTTCAATGATGTAAGATTTTTTTATCTAGGCATTTTAAAGCTATTACGAATGAGATTATTTTCTGATTTTTTTTGGCAAATGCATTATTCACATATAGAAAAGTTGCTCAAATTTGTAAGTTAATTTTGTGTCTACCACTTTGCTGAAATTAATTCTCATGTCTAAGAGTTTTCTGGAAGAATCTTTAGTCTTTAAATATATGGCCGTGTGATCTGCACGGAGGGACAATTTGACTTCATCTTTTCCTATTTGTGCCCCTTTTATTTCCTTTTTATCTTATTTCTCTAGTGGGACTTCAAACATTGACTTAATAAGAGAGGTGTAAATGGTAACTCTTGTCTCTTTCTTGGTTGAGGGGAGGGGTCTTTTTCATTCTTCCCCATATAGCAAATATATTGACTGCAGGCTTTCCGTGTAGACCATTTATTAAATTGTGCTTATAGCTTCAATTTCTAATTTTTTCATGAAGAACTATTTCATTCATGAGAAAATATTGAACTATCTCAAAGGTCTTTGCTGTGTCTATTATAAAGATCATGTAGTTTTTGTCCTCAGGTATACTTGTGCTCTGTATTGCATTTATTGATTTTCATATGTTGAACCACTCTTGGTCATGGTATAAGGTCTTCTTAATGTGTCCTAAAGTTCACAAGAATTTTATTGAGACTATATGATCTGTATTCGGCAGGGCAACTGACCTTTAGTTCTGTCTCTATCTCTCTCTTTCTCTCTGTCTTTCTCTGTCTCGTCTGTCTCTTTCTATCTCTCTCTCTCCCTCTGTGTGTGTATGTGTTGTTGTTGTTATCTAGTTTTAGTATCAGGGTAGTAGTGGCTTCATAGAATGAATTTGGTAATGTTCCTTCTCTTCATATTTTTTTTAGTTTTGTTTTATGTTTTTTTCTTTTTCTATTGATTTTATTGAGCTCTACATTTTTCTCTGTTCCCCTCCTTTCCTCTCCCCTCCCCTTCAACCCTTTCCCATTGTCCCCATGCTCCCAATTTACTCAGGAGATCTTGTCTTTTTCTACTTCCATGGAGATTAGATCCACTTATGTCTCTCTTATGATCCTCTTTGTTCTCTGGGATTGTGAATTGTGGGCTGGTTTTCTTTGCTTTATGTTTAAAAACCACTTATGAATGAGTACATGTGATGTTTGTCTTTCTGGGTCTGGTTTACCTCAGTCAATATGATGTTTTCTAGCTCCATCCATTTGCCCACAAATTACAAGATGACATAATTTTTTTCTGCTATGTAGTACTCCATTGTGTAAATGTACCACATTTTCCTTATCCATTCTTCAGTCGAGGGGCATTTCGGTTGTTTTCAGGTTCTGGCTATGACAAACAATGTTGCTGCTATAAACATAGTTGAACACATGTCTTTGTAGTACGATTGAGCATCCTTTGGATATAAACCTAAAAGTGGTATTACAGGGTCTTGAGGAAGGTTGTTTCCCAATTTTCTGAGAAATCACCATACTGATACCCAAAGGGGCTGTACCAGCTTACAGTCCCACGAGAAATGCAGGAGTGTTCCCTTTATCCCACAACCTCTCCAGCACAAGTTGTCATCAGTGCTTTTGATCTTAGTCATTCTTATAGGTTAAGATGGAATCTCAGAGTTGTTTTGATTTGCAGTTCTCTGATGGCTAAGAATGTTGAGCATTTCCTTAAGTGTCTTTCAGCCATTTTAGAGTCCTCTATTGAGAGTTCTCTGTTTAGGTCTGTACTCCATTTTTTTTTATTGGATTGTGTGATCTTTTGGTGTCCAGTTTCTTGAGTTCTTTGTATATTTTGGAGATCAGACCTCTGTCTGATGTGGGGTTAGTGAAGATCTTTTCCCATTCTGTAGGCTGATGTTTTGTCTTGTTGACCGTGTCCTTTGCTTTACAGAAGCTTCTCAGTTTTAGGAGGTCCTATTTATTAATTGTTTCTCTTAGTATCTGTGCTACTGGGGTTATATCTAGGAAGTGGTCTCCTGTGCCAATGTGTTCAAGTGTACTTCCCACTTTCTCTTTTATGAGGTTCAGTGTGACTGGCTTTATGCTGAGGTCTTTGATCCATTTGGACCTGAGTTTTGTGCATGGTGATAGATATGGGTCTATTTTCATGTCTCTACACATTGATATCCAGTTATGTCAGCACCATTTGTTAAATATGCTTTTTTTCACTTGATATTTTTTTGCTTCTTTGTCAAAAATCAGGTGTTTGTAGGTGTGTGGATTAACCAAAAGGCAGAGAGAGAATATCCAAATTAACAAAGTCAGAAATAAAAAGGGGGACATAACAACAGACACGAAGGAAATCCAGAAAATCATCAGGTCATATTTTGAAAACCTGTACTCCACAAAATTGGAAAACTTAAAGGAAATGGACAACTTTCTGGATAAATGTCACTTACAAAAATTAAATCAAGGGCCGGGCGATGGTGGCGCACGCCTTTAATCCCAGCACTCGGGAGGCAGAGGCAGGCGGATCTCTGTGAGTTCGAGACCAGCCTGGTCTACAAGAGCTAGTTCCAGGACAGGCTCCAAAACCACAGAGAAACCCTGTCTCGAAAAACCAAAAAAAAAAAAAAAAAAAAATTAAATCAAGACAAGATAAGCAACTTAAACAGACCTATAACTGCTAAAGAAATAGAAACAGTGTTCAAAAGTCTTTCAACCAAAAAAAGCCCAGAACCATATGGTTTCACCTCAGAATTCTACAAGATTTTCAAGAACTAATACCAATAATCCTCAAATTGTTCCACAAAATAGAAACAGAAGGAACATTATCAAACTCTTTTTATGAGGCTATAATTACCTAAGAAGTAAAGACATTACAAGAAAGTGATTACAGACCAATCTCACTCATGAACATTGACGCAAAAATACTAAATAAAATACAGGCAAATCAAATCCAAGAACACATCAGAACCATCATCCACCATGATCAAGTCAGCTTCATCTCAGAGATGCAGGGATGGTTCAACATACAAAAATCTGTCAACATAATCCACTATCTAAACAAACTGAAAAATAAAAAGCACATGATCATCTCATTAGATGCCGAAAAAGCCTGTCTCTGCCTCCCGAGTGCTGGGATTAAAGGCGTGCGCCACCACTGCCCGGCCCGAAAAAGCTTTTGACAAAATACAACATCTCTTCATGATAAGGTCTTGGGGAGAGCAGGGATACAAGGAACGTATGTAAACATAATAAAGGCAATATACAGCAAGCCAACAGCCAACATCAAACTAAGTGGAGAGAAACTCACAGTGATCCCAGTGAAACAAGACAAGGCTGCCCACTCTCTCCATATCAATTCAATATAGTTCTTGAGGTCCTAGCTAGAGCAATAAGACAACCAAAGGACATCAAGGGGATACAAATGGGAAAAGAAGACGTCAAACTCTCACTGTTTGCTGATGATATGATAGTTTACATAAGCGACCCCAAAAATTCTACCAAGGAACTTCTACAACTCATAAACACTTTCAGCAATGTAGCAGGATACAGGATTAACTAAAAGAAAAAATCAGTAGCCCTCCTGTACACAGACAATAAATGGGCTGAGAAATAAATCAGAGAAAATTCACCCTTCACAATAGGCACAAAGAGTATAAAATATCTCGGAGTAACTCTAACCAAACAAGTGGAAGACTTGTATGGCAAGAACTTTAAATCTTTGAAGAAAGAAATTGAAGAAGGCACCAAAAAGTGGAAAGATCTCCTATACTCTTGGGTAGGTAGGATTAACATAGTAAAAATGGAAATCTTACCAAAAGCAATCTACAAACTCAATGCAATGCCCATCAAAACCCCTTCATATTTTTATGAAACAGTTTGAAGAACATTGACATCAGCTCTTCTTGGAAGACTTGTAGAAGTCAGCAGCAAATAGATCTGGTTCTGGAATTTTTTTGTTAATATGCTTTTAATTCATGTTTCATTCTTGTTGACTTCTGTGGATCTGTGTATCTTGTTTATATATGCTTGATTTAATTTGGGTAGGTCGTATGCTTGAAGGAATCTATCCATTTCCTCTAGATTTTTCCAGGGTTCTTTGTCTGTACTCTAAGCCTTCCAAGTATTCCCTACGATCCTCTGGATTTAATTGAAACTGATTTTAACAACTCTTTTTCATCTCTAACTACATTAATTTGGGTTCTCTCTCTTTTTCTCTCTTTCATCGATCTTGCTTATCATTTCATTTTCTTAATTCTATATTCTTTTAGCTTCCATTTCATAAAGTTCTGTCCTAATCTTGATTACCTCTTGCCACCTACTGCTTTGGGGCTTGGCTTATTCTTGTTTTTCTAAGACATTGAGGTGCATCATTAACAAATGTATTTGAAATTTCTGGATTTTTAATGTCATCCCTCATAGCTATAAACTCTCCTCTTAGAATGACTTTACCTGTACCCCAAAGATTGATAAATTGTGTTTTTATCTTCATTTGATTCTAGAATTTTTCCCTCTCCTTTCTTCATCAACCCAGCGATCATTCATGAATATTTTATTCAGTCTCCAAGTATCTATAATTCCTAGAGATTCTGCTATTGTTACTGATTGCTAGTTTTATTCTATATGGTCTTTTAAATACAAGAAATTGTTCAAATTATTTTGTATTCCTAAGACTTACTTCATGGCCTAGAATATGTTCTATTTTAAAGAAAGTTCCATAAGCTGGTGGGAAAAATATGAATACCACATATGCTGAATGAAATATTCCATAGATATCTACTAAATCCATTTAGTCTATAATATGGTGTTTGGGGCAGACCACATATGCTGGATAAAATATTCCATAGATATCTACTAAATCTATTTAGTCTATGATACGGTGTTTGGGGCTTTGTGGGTTTGTTTATTTGTTTTGGGCTAGGTCCCACTAGGTAACTCTGGCTGTCCCAGAGCTCCTGGAAATCTACCAGCCTCTGCCTCCCAAGTGCTGTGATGATTGTTCCTCCATAACCAGCTCAAGATGTGGTTTCTAAGATTTACAAAAAAAATATTTATGAGTCTGTGTATTTATCAGTGAGAGTACATACCACCTGTGCACAGTGTTTGCAGAACCCAGAAGAAGGCACAGGATTCCCTAGAGCTTAAGTTGCAGACAGTTGTGAGGTACTCATGGGTGCTGGGAACGTAACTACAGTCCTCTGGAATAGCAACAAGTGCTGTTAACTGCTTGGTCTATCTCTCCAGCCTGTGTGGTGTCATTTCATTGTAGAGATTCTTCATTGGTTTGTAGTTTAAATGACCTATCTGAAAAGAAAAGTGAAATATTGAAGTCACCCACTATTACTGCATGAGAACATACCCCATGACCTTTAATGTCCACTAGTGTTTGTTTTATGAAATTGGGAGTCCCAACGTTTGGTGAGTATATTTACGATGACTATATCTTCTTAATATGTTGTTTTCTTTGTTAATATATAGTGGTCTTTTTATTTCTTCTAATTTTGGTTTGACGACTATCCACTATCAGAATAGTGGCAGCAGCTTCTTTCCCACTTTTACACACTCACTAGATTCGTTACCATCCTTCCACACTCAGTCTGTGCATGTGTTGGCTAGAAAGATGTATTGCTTGGAAGCAACACCAAGCTGGATCTTAACAGCAAGCTGTTTTCTTAACCCAGCCAGCAAATCCATATCTCTTTATTTGTGGTGAGTTGAGGTCATTTACATTTAAGGTTATGGTTGAGAGATGGTTACTAATCCCTGGAGTTCTGCTGATTGTTTCTGCTTGGTTGAATTGTTTATTCTTTCCTTTAGAATTAAGTTTTGCTGCCGGGCGATGGTGGCGCACGCCTTTAATCCCAACACTCGGGAGGCAGAGGCAGGTGGATCTCTGTGAGTTCGAGACCAACCTGGTCTACAGAGCTAGTTCCAGGACAGGCTCCAAAGCCACAGAGAAAGCCTGTCTCGAAAAAACCAAAAAAAAAAAAAAAAAAAAAAAAAAAAAAAAAAAAAAAAGAAGAAGAAGAAGAAGAAGGAAAAAAAAAAGAAATGGGCTGGGGGAGGCAGAGGCAGGAAGATCTCTGCAAGTGCCAGGAGAGCCTAGGACAGCCAAGGCTATACAAGAAACCCTGCCTCAAAAAACAAAAAACAAATCAAAAAAAAAAAAAAGAATTAAGTTTTGCTGATTTGCTTCGTTGAACATAATGGCGTTCTTCACATTTCTTTATTCATCTGCTTCTCTCATAAAATTTATTCTTTCATTTGCTGTTGTGATTAAGACTTTCTTCCTCCCGTGTACATAGTGTTCCTTTCGTGTCTTTTGTAGTTAGTGGTGGCCGGGAGTTTTGGTGGTTGGCTTTGATTATCGACTTAATGCAACCTAGAATAACCTCAGGAAATTGTCTCAATGAGGAATTGTCGACTTTGGGTTGGCTTGTGGCCATGTCTGTAGAAAATTAAATTAATTGATGCGAGAAGCCCCAGTTCACTATGGGTCTTCTTAAGAAGGGAATCCTGAACTGTGTGAGAGTGGAAAAATCCAGTTAGGCACAGAGAGCACAGAACTAAACACACATGCCTTTAGTTCCTTGTGCTCTTGACTATGGGTGGAATGTGACCAGCTGCTCCGAGCCACTGTGACCTCCCTTGTGTGATGGACTGTAACCTGAGGTTGTCAACTAAATACATCCTTTCTCCTCTTTGTTGCTTTGGTTCAGGGTGTTTTATCACAACAACAGAATCCAAAACCAGTCCAATGGTCATGAATTACCTTTGTGACTATCTTGAAATGCCCTTAATTATTCATCAATGCGAAAAGATAGATTCACTAAATTCAGGAATGTTGGTTGAACGTTATTTAGTTTCAGGGCTTGAAATAGATTGTCCTAAGCTTTCCTGGCATTGAAGGTCCTGGCGAGAGGTTAGATATCCTGATGTAAGTTGGCACTTTCCCTTTCAACTTTTAATATGGCTTCTTTGCCTTTTATGTTAACAACTTGGCTATATTATCTTGCAGAAAGATTCTTTTCTACTCATTTCTATTTGTGGTTCCTGGTGGCCCTCGTGGTCTCCATATTTGGGAACTTTTCCACTATAATCCCATGAACTAGACTCTCCATGTCTGTGATTTTTATCTCGGTCTCCCGTCCTGGGTTTATGGACCCCGTCTTATCATCACTCCCCAGAGCTCTGGGCATCGTGGCCACACTTGCTCTGCTTTATTTTTCTTTACTGATGTTTGGATAAGTATTTTCCCAACCGTGTCCTCCACCCCTGACTGTGCTTCTTCCCCTTGGTCCAGCGCCTTGGCTACACGTCTCTCCACACTTCTCCTTTGATTTATACATTTCTAGCTTTCTTCAAAATCTCAATTTCCCTGTTAAGTTGCTCTTCCCACACAGCTGAGTTAACCGTCTGCTTTACTGACTCTTCTGTGTGGCTGGTTTTCCTCCCCAGATCCTAAATTGAATTCATCTGTTTGTTTGTATTTTCTTTGGGATTTTTTTTATTTATTTCTTTTCATTTTTTGCTGGGCAACTTCTGAACGCTTCATTTAGCATTTCACTTATTTCCCTAGCTTTCAATTCAGGAGGCTGTGTCTTTGCATCTTCCGAACTTTCTAAGCAGTGATGAGCCCGCTGGAAGGATGGAGCGGTTGCTGCCACGTGCACGAGTCTGCTGCTTTCTCACGCTGCTGCTCTGTGAACTTGTGTCTTTAGGATTGGGCATTGCTTCTGGCTTTATTTAAAGGGCTTCCTACCACATAGCAGCCTGGTCTTTTTAAAACTACTTTTATTCTTTTTCAACTTTATGTGAACGAGAGTTTTGCCTGCATGGATATCTATGCACCATGTTTATGCCTGGTGCCTGGGAAAGCCAGAAGGGGGAATCAGGTCCCCTGGGACTGGAGTTACAGATGGTTGTGAGGCACCATGTGGGTATTGAGAATTGAACCCAGGTCCTTTGGAAGAGCAGGCAGTGCTCTTAATCACTGACACATCTCTCCAGTCTCCCTACAGTTTTTTTTAAACACTTATTGTTGTGTGTGTGTGTGTGTGTGTGTGTGTGTGTATACACGTGCGTGAGCAGGTACCTACGGAGGTCAGAAGAGGTGTCACATTCCCTGAAGCTAGAGTTTCAGAAAGTTAAACTCCCAGATGCGGCTGTTGGGAACTGAACTTGGGTCCTCTAGAAAAAGCAGCAAGCTTTCTTAACCACTGTCTCAACTCCCTGGCCCCAGGAAGTTTACTTCTAAGGATTTAATCCTTTTACTACTTAGAGAGAAAACACTACTATAGTAGCAACATCAACAGATTATAGAAGATATAAAACTACATTTAAAATCAGTTAATATCACTAATATATCGCCAAACATCATAAAACAGAAAAATTTACAAAACTACGAGTGTTTTCTGAAGTTAAAAATGACTTAAGGCAAATGCGGAAACAGTAAATGAATGAGGTAGAAGACGTTCAAGGAGAAGATGGAGGCGTGAGGGCAGAATCAGGAGATAAACCAGAAGAGAAGTGGAGGAAGGTGCTGAGAGGGGGAGAGAAATCATTTTTAAAAATAAAGAAAAAAATAATTTTCAACAGTGCGAAAGCTTTAAGACAGAAGTAAATGAATGTAAGAAGGTAACTAAGAGCCTTTAAAACAACAGTAAGATGAAGGGAAAATACTAGAAGTATAGGACAGAGAAAACCACAGAAATGGGAGAAAGGAAAGAGAAGAAAGGGTGAAGGAAAAGACTTAGCCCAACAATGAAATGAATGTGATTTTTAAAAACAAAAAAAAAAAAGATCAGGCTGGGCAATGGTGGTGCATGCCTTTAATTCCAGCACTCGGGAGGCAGAGGCAGGCGGATCTCTGTGAGTTCGAGGCCAGCCTGGTCTACAAGAGCTAGTTCCAGGAAAGATTCCAAAGCTACAGAGAAATCCTGTCTCGAAAAACAAACAAAAACTGGTCAGTTGGTGACACATGCCTTTAATCCCAGCACTCAGGAGGCAGAGACAGGTGAATCTCTGTGAGTTTGAGACGACCCTGATCTACAGAGGGAGTTCCAGGAAAGGTTCCAAAGCTACACAGAGAAAGCTTGTCTTGAAAAACAGTCAGAGACAGAGTTAGGTCAATGTATGAAGGGAAATAATAAATAAAAAAAAAAATACTTGGATGTGGTGGCGCACACCTTTAATCCCAGCACTCAGAAGGCTGGGGCAGGTGGATCTCTGTGAGTTTGTAGCTATCATGGTCTGTCTATACAGCAGGTTCCAGATCAGCCAAAGCTACATAGATCCTTTCTCAAAAATGAGTTAATTGTTTAATTGAAAGCATAAAAGATTTTTTAAAGGTAATAAAGCAAAACTATCACTAAAATTGTAATTAAAAACAAAGAAGAGAAATCACAAAAGGAAAAAGAAAAGGGAAGAAGAAGGGAGGGGGAGGGAGAGAAGGGGAGAGATCACCTGTGAAAAGCCTTCTTTCTGGGTCCTCAAAAACTGGAAGCTGCCAATTGTATGCATGGAGGCAGAGGTGTTAGAATTTGTGGGGTCTTGTCTTTTTCATGGTTTATGGTGTTGTTGAACTCTATTGGACAAGTGTCCAGTGTCCACTGAGGCCGGCTCACTTAAGTGGTTTCTCTTAAAAATGTGGGGAGGAGCCGGGCGGTGGTGGCGCACGCCTTTAATCCCAGCACTTGGGAGGCAGAGGCAGGCAGATCTCTGTGAGTTCAAGACCAGCCCTGGTCTACAAGAGCTAGTTCCAGGACAGGCTCCAAAACCACAGAGAAACCCTGACTCGAAAAACCAAAAAAAAAAAAAAAAAAAAAAAAAAGTGGGGAAGAGGGCTCTCTGCTGTTCACACTTAACTTTGTACCCTCCCAAGATTCCCAGCCTGTACCTTTCTGGGTGGGCTTCTGTTCTATTGGGGAAGAATCTCCCAGGTACATTAAGAATGAGGAACGCAGCCACGGCCCTGAGAGCTGTACACGTGAAAGACCAGTCTGTTTTGTGTACTGGTCATCCAGCCGGAAGGATGTAGCGGTAGATGTCGAATAGTCCAGTGGAACCTCAGACACAGCAGATAGGTGTCTCTAGAGACTGGTCCTTCTGGGTTCTGCTCTTCATCCCAGGGTTCTCCTTAGAGAAGATGTGCTTCTGGCCCTAGAACACAGGGTTGCTATACCGGATGCTCTCACTGTCTGAGCAGAGTCTCTGACCACCCGCCCCTTCCAGCTTGTCAGCTTCTAGCCTCTCTTGTTCTCTGTAACTGCCTCCCAGATCATATCTCTGGCCCTGGGATTGCAGGAGATTAAGTCAGGCACCCTGGTTTATAGATTGCCCCGTTTGGGGGAGCCTCCAGGATTACCTCAGTTTTAAGCAGTAAGTTAGTTCCCTCTGAAATGGGACCTGGCCACTGCTTTCTGAGACATACAGAACAACAAGATGGAATTCCTCCCCACTGCCGAATTGTCCTTTGGTGGAAACAGACTCGCTAAAACCTGAAACTGGACCTGGGCTTGTGAGAGCTGTGGGTTTGTGCTGCAGGTAGGATTTCATGGCTGTCTACATTATCAGCTTTTAAGTGAGGCTTCTGGTCTACCTCAGAGCCACACGACTGGAGCTGTTTCAACTCGGCCGCGTAGTTCTCGGTGCATCAGCCATCCTCTGTCTCTTTCCCCACGCTTTCCAGCTCCCACTGCTTATGAACTCCCAAAGTTCTTTCTCTCCTTGGAGCAGACTACATTTTCTTGTTCTGACTCGTCTCCCTCACCAAGTAACATGGAGGCAGCTTTTAATCTGCCATCTTACCCAGAAATGCCATGTTTTGATTTCTGAGGCGAGAAATAATAATTTCATAAAATCATAATGATTTCCAGAATGGTTGTACCATTTTACACTCTCACCAACATTACACAGAATGTTTAGTTTTTCCACATTTTTAATAACAAGGGTTTTTTTTCTGGTACATGTACATACACATAGATATAATGTCTTCAAGGTTACTCATAGTATCTATCAAAATTTATACATGTATATGTATGTATATCTTCATCATAATGGTGTGAGTGGATAAATGGATAGCTCATTTCAGTTTTGACTAGCATTCTCTTATTGACTAGTTAGAATGTGTATCTTTTGCTTATTGGCCTTTGTATCCTTTCATTGGATGGAAAGGACCGTCCAAGCCATTTGTCCATTACTTTGTTTGGGCTCTTTGGGTATTATTAGGATGTTGTTGGTATAGCTGTAGGCATTTTTTATATATTCTGAATATCAATCCCTTATCAGATGTATGATGGAGAGAGATTTTTCTCCCATACCCTGAATTACTTTTCTGTCCATGGATAGTTCCCTTTGATGTACACATTTTCTGATGAAGTCTACTTGACCCATTTTTTTTCCTATCATTGTCATTAAGGGATTTTTAAAGATTTATTTTATCATATGGGTGTTTTGCCTGCATGTTTATCTGTGCACCACATGCATGTAGTACCTGTAGAAGGTAAAAGAGGGTTCAGATCCCCCGAATTGGAGTAACAGGTGATCACGAACCCCCACGTGAGTGCTGGGAACCAAACCCAGATCCTCTGGAAGAGCAACCCTTGCTCTTGACCAGAGTCATCTCTCCAGCCCCTCTAGTTGGTGTTTCTAGTATCGTGTCAAGTGTCTTCTCTTTCTCAGAGGATTTGTTCTATCTGTTCTGCATGAAACAGGTACTCACAGAGCCAGGTCATGTTTCCAAGTCCAGACTCGCACCCCGCCAGCAGCAATGCCTCCACCCCTGTCCTGCTGATGGGGCAGGCGGTACTCCATCCCAGCTTCCCCACGTCCCAGCCATCACCGCTTCAGCCAGCACAGGTGCAGCAGCAGCCACCACATTACCTGCAGGTAGGTGAGCAGCGGGGTTCAAGGGAGACCCGAGCGGCTTTAGTGAGCAGAGGATGAGTTCCACATTCGACTTCTGCAGGGTTTTTTTCTTCCCTAGTAGAGAGATCAACCTCAGAGAAGTTCATATTTGGTTAATTTTAATGCTTAATGTACAATATGGAAATTAAGAATAGGTAAACAGTACATTTCATTCGATGGTATGCAGAAAATATCTATTTAAAGGTAATTTTTTAACAATTTTGCATCTTGATATGCTCATATTTTTACAAAAAAGTCAAAAATTAATGACTGGTTTTGCCGTGCGTTTTAGTGTATTGAAGTATAAAATTAAACCACGTTTATTTAAAAACACAATTACTACTTTAGGTAAATATGTTAACCTGCGAGATAAAGATTTGCTGTGAAAACTGGGGGTACATTTCACAAAGACACTATTCAGAAAGCAGAAAGTACTATCAAGCAAGCATCACACACACCAGAGGAGGAAGGGTGGACTGGCCTGGGGTTTCAGATAGGAGCACTGTCCCTCCTGAAGCTCTCATAGGCCTCCATCCTCCACTCACACGTGTCAAGGGCACCCTTCTAGCTCATCCTTCACCCTACCTTGTGGACTTCCCCTGATAAGGACCACCTACTTGCTCTGCTTGGCATCTTTGAGGCCAAAAGACAGCATGCAGTGGCTGAGACCTCTTAAGAATGGTGAGACAGAGGTGGCGACCGCATCCTTAAAGACCTGGGATGTCGCTTGGTTCCAAAGCTGTTAAACAGCTGTGGTCTAATTTTCAAATCCCTCTGGCTGGACCCACAGTGAAAGGTGGGTGTCAACTCCGACTTCGACTTTGTGGATCTCGTCAGCTCTCAGGACAAGGACGTAATCTGGCACGAGAAACAATGAGGAAGAGAGAAAAGGGTGGTTGTGAGAACAGGAAAGGTCTTAACGCATCTTCAGCAGCAGGAGTTAAATACTTGCTGCGTTCTAGAAACAAAACAGAGAGGCAAAGAGCTCTTCAGCCATCCCATCCCCGTGACCCGAGGATCTCAGAGCGCATGCATGCGGGGAGGTGGGCTAGCACAGAACACTCTCGGGCTCTGTACAAAGAGAGAGAGCGCCCGGTGGAGAAGCCGTCCTGGAGAAACGCTCAGAGACATTTCTGGCAGAACCTGACCAGCAAGATCACAGACAGCCCAGCCTAAGGACAGGGAGAGGCGTGCTGGGAGGCCTCAGAGGTGGTGCTGGGGCGCTGATTATTGGAGAGGGACATTTATTTGTAGGCAAGAGCGGAAAATGAGAGTGGAGCTTTCAAAGTTGGACTGACCCGTTGAAGCTTTTGCATTTCCAATCATGAAGTTTCCTTCCAGGTTCTTGAAAATGGCAGTATTTGAAGTAGTCACAAGACCAGGGACCGACTTAAGGGGCATACATTTGTCTACGCAGATTCTTCCCTTCCCACAACCTATGTGGGCTTCAGACTCCACCATCCACACACACAGAGGATGTATACAGATAGCATGTACCTCTGGTTTGGAAACCTTACCTGCAGCCTCAGCCCCAAGCCCATTGACCCAGAAGGAACCCCTCTTCTCCTCCCCACCCAGAATCTCGATACAAAAGTGTACTGTCAAAGAGCTTGGCTTTTCCCCATCATACACTCCGGCAAGGACACAGGCAGATACACGTGCCTAGCCGTCTGAGGGGAGTCCCAGAATCTGATAGCATCTGCAGCAAACCCGGGGAGTACTGAAGTGGCTTGAAGAATGGAGGAACTGGCCAGCCACACAACCCCTTTTCTCCTTTTTCCTGCTACAGGCACCAACATCTTTGCACAGTGAGCAGCCGGACTCGCTCCTTCTCTCCACCTTCTCCCAGCAGCCGGGAACCCTGGGCTATGCCGCTGCCGCAACCCAGGCCACACAGCCTCAGCCTCCACGCCCTTCCCGCAGGGTCAGTCGGCTGTCAGAGTCCTCAGGTCTCCAGCAGCCACCCCGATAGTGCCCTGACACTGGAGTCCAGATGCAACCAGCTTTACCAATGGAAGGGGGGAGGGGAATAGCCGTGGGAAACGGAAAGAAAGGTTTACGTGGCTTTGGCACACCCTGTATACATTTCAGAACTCCCCATGGTAATGTGTCTGGAGTGTGGCACTGGCAGAATGGGGGAAAGAACAGGAATACTGGCCATGATTCCCTTGCCCCGAGGTTCTCGGGCATCCGCTACAGCCATACTAGGCAGGAACCAAGTGCCCCCGTAAGGGGGTTCCTGCTCTATTTGCAGAGGTGGTACCTCTCGCTGCCTCCAGGAGAGAGCGCGCCAGGTACTTTACCGACTGACACAGGTCCCAAGCCCTAGCTGGCCTTCACTCTCTTGATGGTCTTTCCTTTATAGTCAAGGACTATGTTAGAGGTCTTTGGAGAGAGAGAGAGAATAAAGAGATTATTTTCATTATTTTTAAAAGGTTGTTTTTGTTTTAATTTGCACAGCTGCGCACAGGGGAAATAACTTAGGCACTTTCTGGCTTTTTTTTTTTAAATATTTAAATAATAAGGTCTCATGGCTTCACTGGGAGTATACAAAAAAAAACAGCCCACCAATCAGATAAGCCTGTTATTAATGAAGTTGCAGAGCCACACCCGCGGCCCAAACCCTGTGGACCGAGGCTCTTCACCGCCATGCCCCACTGGTAGCCATTTTCCACCCTAAATAGAACACCGGACTATTCCTGTTGACTTCACCGATAGTAACCATAAGGGTGGACTCAGAGCAAAGCACAACCTCACAGCTATTCCAGAATCCCCTAGAGACCTCTAAGACCCCGAGGGAAGAGGGTCCGCCAGCAGGGCAACCCGGCAGGCTGCAGTCTCCCGGGAAACCAGTCACGTGATGGCCATCCTGGTGAGGCCGCTGCATCTTTCCACAGATCTCCCCTGACGATTATGAAGATTGGATTTTCCTTTTCAAAATGCACTTTGCTTTTTTTTTTTGTATGTTTTGTTATGTTGAGATGTTTCTAAAGAGAAGATTTTATGTAATTTTAAGAGGAAGTGTAGTGAATTGTACAGCTGTTGTAATAATGACCTATTTCTATAAAAGAATAAAATTGTACGGATTATGTGTAAATTATTTTGTATCTGAGACACCAGTTCCATTCCCAAATATAAAAGTATAAAGGTTTCCTTGTGTTTTTCTGTGAGTGAGGATTTTGTAATAAATTAACAAGTTTGTACAATTTCCTTTGTCCCTTGTTGTATGTCCACACACACACACACACACACACATTTTTTTTTTTAATTTCAGGATGGTGGTGCACACCTTTAATTTCAGCACTCGGGAGGCAGAGGCAGGTAAATCTCTGAGTTCAAAAGCCCATACTGGTCTACAAAGCAAGGACAACCAGGGCTACACAGAGAAACCCTGTCTCAAAAAAAAAAAAAAAAAAAAAGATGATGACAGCTTTCAAGGTAGTTTTCATGTTTTCGTTGAGTTTTCTGTTACTGTAATGAAATAAGTGAGGTGATGAGCTTTACAGACAAGGGTTCATGGGCTCAGAGATTTCAGTCCGTGGTCCCTTGGCCCTGGTGTTTGGGTCTGTGGCAGCATAGAATATTATGGAATGAGTTCATGGCAGAGCAGACCTGCTCACCTGAAGGGAGCAAAGAAAGAGAAAGGAGTCAGGGTCCCACTAAAAGACATACCCCCATAACCCTAATGAGCAAACTTTATTCCACTAGGCCCCACCTGCTAAAGGTTGTGCCACACCCAGTAGCTGAGGTCCAGGGTTTCAATACATGGGCCTTTGGGGGGCCGTTCAAGACCCAAACCCCAGTATGATGGAACACACAATGCAATAAGCGGTACGGGGATGGAGCTCCTTGGGCTGCATCAGTCTGCCAGTATCCTAAGGTTCAAAGCTGTGACAGGAAAGCAATGTTTCACTGTAGAAATGGTAACAATGCCGGGAAAGCTCCTGGGAGCACCTCAATCTTGTGAACACTGGAAACCTGTAGAAATGATGGAGACATTCCCCACCAAAGCATTCATTCGTTGCTCGCAATTGTACACGATCTCTCACTGCCAACATTTAGCCCAGTGATGTCAGCAAGGTAGGTGTGCCCTGGTATGTGTGAGATGTGCACACATACACACATTGAGAAGGCAAACAGCATGTCTGAGGTCTTGCTCAGTTACAGCCATCTCATTCATGAGGTCCAGCATACTAACGTGAGGGTACACTGGTGGTACTGGTGGTCTCCACTGAGTGGTTCCAGGTTCTTGTTGTTCAAAAATAAAAAGAATTGAAGCACACACAAATAACGAATTAGCCAGGGTCTTATTCAGGAGCAGAAGAAATACACAGACTAGATACACTGTTAAGAGAGAGCAGTGGGGGCCAAGCAAGATTGCTCGGGGTTACTTTGTGTGGCTTCCTTTTGTAGGCCCAGGAGGACGGGAGGGAGGAGTTAGCTCGCAGGGATGAGGAGAGGTGATTTTGTGTTTCCATTGATGAGTTTGGGTTATGTAACCCTTGTTCACCCAACATGTTCTTTCTCATGATGCATCGGATTTTTTAATCATACGCGTGTCCAATCATGCATAGGCATAGAATGGTAAATGATTTCCCCTGAGAGCTCACTCAGTGGACACAGGTTGCCTCGCTGCCTGAGCACTGAAGTTCAGCCCAGGCAGAGTTGGCTCACTGCCTGTACTTCTAGGACATGTTCCAACATGTGTGACCACAAAGGGGGAGTCCCTAGTGGTTGCTAGGATTGACTGGCCACTTCATCTGGAGAAGGCTGTACACACAGCTCCATGCAGATGGGAGTCCCAGGTTGCTAAGCTGCCTTTGAAAACTCTGAGGGTCTTAGGAACACTCAGCATTTGGGAGTCACCAAGATGGCCGCTCCCTTTCCAAACATCCTGACTGCAAGGAGCTGTCTATGTTCCTTCCAGTGCTCTATCAAGATAGGTCTGCACTTTCACCCTCTTCTGTAAAATGATGACGACTCCTTTTTGGTTCTCTAGCTAGGATCAAGTTTTGGATACCATGAAGTTGCTACATATGTGTGTCTATTGCTCTATGCCTGAGGGTAGAGATGGGGTAGGTAATAAAAAACAACAAAAAAAATATTTTGCATATATGAAGAGGAACATTTACTTTTTCAAAGAACTTGAAGTGAACCTTGTTTTTAAAACATGAAATCTGAATGGAATTCAATGACCTATTTTTTAAAAAAAAAAAAAAACTTAACATTGTCTAAGGTTTAGAGATCTGGTTTTTCTAGAAAAAAATTATAGTTCAATTGTAGCCATACTTTAATTGGTGGTTAAACCCCTAAGTGGAACAAGATTGTTAATGGGCACAGTGTATTCATTATCCTAGGATTGTCTAGCTGGAAGCCATTAAAGAGGGTGGAGTGTGTTACGCTCCTAATTTAATTTAGCTATGCCTGAATTTTACACATGTTAAGAATTTGGATAAACTCAAAAAACTCTTATTGTGTAATTTTCCATCAAAAGCAGGCATCCTGGGAATTGTAATCACTGAGCTCTTCATTCATTACTTTGCTCATTAAATGGCTATTTTGCAACCACATCTTTGTTCCAGAAAAACCATGACCTGAACTGTCTGGAACAGTATAAAAGTCTCTTGGTTCAAGAGTCAAGATTGAGTATGAACTTGGAACACTTGGTTTAAGATTTTACAAACTAACTAAAATTGTAGCATACTCTGTCTAAATATTGCTTTGTCCAAACAATATGGTAAGTTGTTATTGTTGTTTTTAGATGAAGTCTCACTTTGTAGCTCTGGCCGGTCTGGAACTCCCTCTATAGATCAGGCTAGTCTGGAACTCGCAGAAATCCACTTGCCTCTGCCTCTGTGATTAAATGTGTATGCAACCACATCCAGCTATGTCAACTAACCATTATGTAGCTTTTTTTTTTCTTTTTCTTGTTGGTGTTTTTTTTTTGTTTTTTGTTTTTTGTTTTTTTTTTTTTTTGGTTTTTTGAGACAGGGTTTCTCTGTGGTTTTGGAGCCTGTCCTGGAACTAGCTCTTGTAGACCAGGCTGGTCTCGAACTCACAGAGATCCGCCTGCCTCTGCCTCCCGAGTGCTGGGATTAAAGGCGCGCGCCACCACCGCCCGGCCACTTGTTGGTGTTTTCAAGACAGAGTTTCTCTGTGTAATCCTGGCTGGCCTGGAACTCACTCTATAGACCAGACTGGCCTCGAACTCAGAGATCTCTCTGCCTGCCTCTGCTTCCTGAGTGCTGGGATTAAAGTCATGTGCCACTATGGCCCTGCTTATTAAGCAGTTGTTAGCCATGACTTTTGCACTCTTGCCAAAATGTCCTCGTAAAAATTTAGTGATACAAAATTACTTTAATTTCTGTTCATGTTGTAGCCTGAAGATCTCAAAGTCAGTCATTAATATCCTGAAAAAATATCTAATATGAGTCATCTAGAGAAATGTTGCTAGTGGTCAGATGAACTTCATATTATGCAGATAAAAAGCTTTGTTTTTCTGTAGAAATACTCATTAGAAATAGAGTAGGAGGAGAAATTTTCTTTTTGAATTTTAGCTTAATCCGGGATGGACATGTCTAGTTTATTGACTCACATTTTTTAGTACAAAGTCATGAACTCACGGCCTTTTATAAACTCAGTTTCTAGTTAACCATTATTATCTCAATGCTCAGATCATCACCCTGACAAGAGAGAGCTAGCTCCTCTTTCGTCTCGTTAGTAAAGTCCATCCAAACCCAGCCTCCAGATTTCTCTCTTGAACATCAGAGGCATGATCTATTTATCTACTTTCCCCTCTGCCCCAAAGTATGGGATCAACTTCCTTCCTGATATTCTTTTACTTAAAAAAAAAAAGTCCAATATTAAAATCTAGTGCTTAAAGTGAAACTGGGAAGTGATGTTGGGCAACAGCGCTGCTTCAGTTCCCATCCTTGGCTCATTCTGTGGGGAGAGAGCTGAAAGTATACAGGGTCATGCAATGCTCAAGGACAGCCGTTACTGAAGGATAGCCTGGCTGAAGATCCATACCTTATAGCTTAGGTTTGTGATAGGCTAAATAAAGCACATAGCTGTGTACACACTGCAAAGTTTGCACAACAATGAAGACAGTGAATGGCATATCTCTGCTTATAAGAGACTCACAAAAGTCACAGAATCACATCGGTTTTGCCTAGCTAATAGATCATACATTGTGTGATATTTTACCTTTCTGATGTGATTCTTACCTGATATTGTCTTTCTCCTAAACTGCCATCTCACATAAAGTTACTCTTGAACTACCGATTTTCGTTTCGAATGCTGTCTGTGCCTTTCCTTTCTGGTCCACTATCTGCTGACATGCTCAAGGCTCCATCTCTGCTGTATCATAGCAACATCCTCCTCACCAGGCTCCTTCCTTTTGGAACTGTTTTCATCACCAGGCTGCTTTCCTGTTTTGTAGTGGAGGAGGGTGAGTGCCTATCAAATTCAGAGCTTGCGTATGTCAGCGAATGTTCTATCACTGAGCTACATCCCCAGATACATATTTTCATATTCGCTTCACACACACCCCTTTTTTTCCTTATCCTTCCCTCCGTCTACTCTTCCCTCCCCTTTCTCCCTCTTCCTCCCTTCCTCCTTCGCCCCCTAACTTCGGATCAAGTCTTGTTGGGGAGCCAAGGTCGGCCTCTAGTAAGTAGCCTAGAGTAGCCCCTCAGGCTTAATCTGCTATCCTTCTGCTCTGCCTCTTGAGTGCAGCACTCCTGGTTTCCTCTTTAAAATGTTCTGAGTGGTTCTGTTTAGGAGATTGCTTTGGAATTCCCTGGAGCTCACCCCAGAATTACTGTACCAACCCGTATTCCCATCGAGCCCGTTAGTGGTTTGCACCCCAGGAAGAACTGGAACAGAGCCTGTCCCGGTCTTTCCTCCTAGCCCCATGAAGAAGTCTTCAGAGCTGTGAGGTGTGTTTAGCCCCCAGCCAACACTCTTCCACACCCAACCCCTCAGGCAGGCCTCTAACTCACCCGGTAGCCAAGGATGACCTTGAACTCGTGACCTCCCGAGGCTACCTACAAAGTTCTGCACCACCACTCGGCTGAGGACGTTGTTTTCTTCTGAGACCCGAGAGTGTGCCCGTCTACCCCAAGTCCTGCCCTTGGGGAATTCGTATATACAGCATCCCTTAGCCAAATTCCGGTAAGACCGTGGAGTCTCTGCCTGCCTGTCTTTTGTCTGTGAAATCCTGAAACGTGCCATTGCTGAAACCCGCAATGAATAGGCTGTTCGGACTTGTTTGGATTCGGGGATTTTCCCACTGAAAAGGCTAGCCATTCACGTGGATCTTTTCGACTTGGAGAAATGGGTGCTTTGGTTATGGTCTCAGGGACCTGGGACCTTCTGCCAAGCACATCACCTTATAGATTCAATACGTGTAGGATCGAATGAATGACTGAATCCGAAAACCAGAAGAACGTCTTCTTTCCTGGCCCTGCAGTATGAGGGTGCGGATTTAAATCCCACCCACCATCTTCAAACACAGCAGACACGGACGCTGCTCACAGCAGTCAGAAGACTGGAGCCTCGGCCCCGCCCCCGGTCCCGCCCCGGACCCGCCCCATGCCGCTCGCTCCGCCTCCGACGCGCTACCTTTACGTCGCGACCCAGCCTTCGACCTTCCCTCGCCACACTTCCTCTCCCCCGCCTCCCGACCCGGAAGTTATACTCGCGACGCGGCTTTCCTTCCCACAATCCCTCGCGCCCGTCCTTTCCTGCTTGGGCCCGGCAGAGTGAGTATGGCGGCGGGGTCCTGGCTCTGAAATCCAGCGCCATCCTCTCCGGGCGCGGGGCGGGCCGGCTTGGGGGATTTGTTCCGCGCTGACCGGAGGCTCTACGATCCGGGGCAGTAGGGCGCGCGCGGACGCAAGGCGCTGGGGTCGCTGGGAGGACAGTGGCAGGGCTCCGAGGAGCAGGGGTTCCGGGGTCGGCCGGACTCTGAGCGGAGGAATCAGCCCGGCTTTTTCCCGCTGTCTGCTTAGAGCCTCCCTGTCGCCTGCATTTTTTAGATGGCTCCCGCAAAGAAGGGTGGCGAGAAGAAGAAGGGCCGTTCTGCCATCAACGAGGTGGTGACCCGAGAATACACCATCAACATTCACAAGCGCATCCATGGCGTGTGAGTACCTGCGGCCGGCGTGGCCCGCGACCCACGCGAGCCCCTTCCGGCTTCTGGCTGTCCTTCGATCCTTGCCCTAGAGAGCATGCGGGGTTTGTTTTGTCTTTTCGATCCTGTCGCGTGTCCTTGAGAGTGTGCAGGTTCTGGGGTGTACGGTTCCGGTTAGGAACTGGAAATGGGAGGTCGTGTTGGGACTTTAAGAACAGTGGAGCTTGGAACGCTTGGTGGTGCTAAACCCGGAGTTTTGGTCTTCGGACGGCTCAGAGGAGAAGCTCGTGAAGGGGAACCTTGGCTAACTTCTGTGCTGCAGGAACTAGGCAGTTGTGAATTGCTGAGCCCCAATAGGTTTTTCTTCGTCCTCTGACTGATGGAGATTCATACTGCTGCGGGTCCATTTGTAATACTGGAAATGCTGAGGAGAAGCGCGTGTGAATTTATCGTCAGTTATATTTGCATACATGCCGAGGCCAGCATGTAGAGCAAGATTTCTTGGACTTGGCTGTTCAGTCTCTAGAGACAGGTTCTACCGTGTCGAAATTGTGCCGGCGTTTCTGTTTTGTCCCATGTGAGGTCTCTGCTGCCTGTAAGTGCCACTTGCGACCAGCCACATTCCATCCTCTGGTTGGTGGCACGTTGAGCGCTGTCGGGCATTGCTTTGAAGTGCGCAGATAGGTGAGAAAGGTAAGACCCTGCTCTCCCAGGGTCACCAACGGGGGGAAAGGTCGGTGAGAAGCAGTTTGAGTTGAAGATTGTTTGCTTTTAATTGCCCCATGTGTTGGGTGATTCTCGGGGAAAGAGGTGCTCTTTAGAAGCCCTAAAGGAGGTATAGGGTGTGTGGGCGGGCATGATTTTCGGGGATTTGTGCTGTTGGAAAGGCCTGTGCGAGGATCTCCATCCCCCTTCATTTTTTGCTTATATCTTGGTCCCCGTTTTCCAAACCAAACTTGCTCCCTGCTCTCGTCTTCTGCTTTCTCTATTTCATTGGTGATTCAGCTGACTGCCATTAAGTAGTGACAGCGGCATCTTGTTTACATTCCCTGACCACAATACTGGAATCGCTCACTGCTCCATCTCTTTCCTGGTGTGTCCTGTTTGGTACTTATTGATACCACCTGATGGGTAGCTTACGCGAGCTGTGTCCAATAGATCACCAGCCCTTGCTATTCCTAACCACGTTTTTTCCAGATTAGTAAAGTGGTTTCGTTTGGACACTGCACGTGGGCTGATACTGAGTGGAGAAGGTGGTTCCACGTTGTCTGTCTTGGAGTGACCTAGACAGATGCCGAGCACAACTGGGCTTTTGTGGTTATGAATTTTGGAGTTGAGATCTTCCTGCCCAGCTTCCAGTGTTGTAGTTAATGGGAGCACCACCCCCATGTCCTAGAAAAGTTTGTGGGTTTTGTTGTTTCGTTGGGTCTTAATCTGTATTGTGTAGCTCTGGTTGTCCTGAAACTAGCTATGTGACCAGGCTGGCCCTGAACACAAAAAGATGCACCTGCCTTTGTCTCCCAGATGTTAGGATTAAAGGAATACACCACCACATCCAACTAGTTTTAGGGTTTTGTGCTGATTTGGCTGAAAGCCTAAAATATAGGTAAATGGCTGCCTTGGTTTTACAGAGTGTTCTTGTCCTCTGTACATGGCTTGTTTGCATGTGCATCGCATGGATGCTGGGAAGCAAACCTGAGTCCTCTGAAAGAGCAAGTGTTCTCAAGCCCTGGGCCATCTCTGCAGTCCCTGGCACTTCAGGACTGCTGTGAGAGTGTGTTGTAGGAGTGGTTTCTGGGTGCTAAATTGGGAAAGCCAGAATTGTAGAATACTTCGTATTTATTTCATCCTCTTGTTCAAAGTACTGATGCTGGTTGTTAGAGTATGTTTCTGACTAGTTTTGATTGTTTTTGAGAGCATGCCGTTTATATATTGTGTAATTTGATTTTATATTCTTGTGTTTTGAACCTCAGGGGCTTCAAGAAGCGTGCTCCTAGGGCACTCAAAGAAATCCGGAAATTTGCCATGAAGGAGATGGGGACTCCAGATGTGCGGATTGATACCAGGCTCAATAAAGCCGTCTGGGCCAAAGGAATAAGGTACGGAAGTTATTAACAATGCACCAGCTATTCCTTCTGCATAGTCTTTTGTGACAGATTTGGTAGTTTGGTTGCCGGACGTGGAGTATAGATACTGGGACCGCAGCTCTAAGCTAGTGTCCTTTACAGTAAGGGAAAGAGCAATGTTAGAGCTTGGTGAGATCTGGGAGAGACACTCAGAAAAAGCAGTGTTTGTAAGCCTGAGGAAAAAATCTTGCTGCCCAGAAAGGTTGATTTGTACCATATCCTATAACATGAAAGGGTTTTCAGTTTTATCCAACCTGAATGTAAATTAATGCCAAGTTTGGGAAGTCCCCTTTAAAGGGGAGTACATACGAAGATGGAAGGGGGTACTGCTGCAGAAAGTGGACCCTCTATATAGAAAATTGTGCAACAAGAAACTACAGTGTCTACCTTGAGGTAAGGGGTGGTGTCACGGGGGCATGGAGAAGCCTTGTTTGTAGGAGTCTGAGGTCTAAGAAAACCTAGCATGTCCTGAGATGAGGAAAAGGGAATAAATCAGCTATTCTGCTTCTGAAAGGGGAGAGGGTTGTGCCTTTTGTTTGGATTAATGAGTATTTGTTGGTGACAGCCATCTTCTGCCTAAGAACAGTCCGTTGTCGTGGTGGCTGCCTTGGTGAATCCTAACAAGCATGTCATCTTAAGATGACAGCTTGATGCTCATTCACCTGGGAATTATTTTCATGGTCAGATAAGTTTTTCAGAGCATTAAGAAGCAGGAATAGGTGTGAATGCCACTGCTTTCTGAAAGGAAGCATTGACCTTAGCGGCACAATTATGTTTTTATTAGGAATGTTCCATATCGTATCCGGGTACGTTTGTCCAGAAAACGTAATGAGGATGAGGACTCACCAAACAAACTCTACACATTGGTAACTTACGTGCCTGTTACCACATTCAAAAGTAAGTTTCATGCTCTTCTCAAAGCTGTTGAAATTATTAGCACCTTTCAACCCTAAATTGGTTCATTGAATGTTGGTGCCTATTTTCAGTGAGATGAGTGGTGGGCAAAATTATCAGACCTTTAAGACTGTCTTAATGTGGGGGAAATAATGGAATTCATACAACTGTAGTGTTGTGCAGGTGCTCTTAAAAGACGGGGCGAGTATGGGTGCTGATTGGCTGTCATTTCTGCATTTCAGATCTACAGACAGTCAATGTGGATGAGAACTAACCTACTGAATCTCAAATAAAGTTGGAGAACTGCCTTCAGGTTTTGGTTTTCCTTTTTGTTGTTTGCCCCACTGGGGAATTTTTGGTAATGTTTAGAATAGGGTCTAAGGAGTATTGTTGGGAGTTATTTAATTGCTGCTTTGGGTACTTGGGAAATCAGGATTATGTGACGTGTTCCTTTCAATTGTTTTGATTTTTCAAGACATATTCTCTCTGTAGTCCTTGCTGTTCTGGAACTTAAGCTGTAGACCAGGCTGGCCTCAATATTGCAAGGGCAGGAATTTAAGGCGTTCCCCCGCCATGCCTAGCTTGCCTGTTTTTTTGTTTTTTTTTTTTTTTTAGCAAAGAAGCTACAGTATTATTAGGTCTCACATTAGTCCCAGGTGTGTATGTTGAGTTTAAGGATTGAGGTTATAACTTGTACATGATAACTGAAATTTTGTGTTCTTAGTCTTTAACCATCTTTGCCAACCAGTCCAGTTCATTCCTTGGAATATGCTATATATACTCTTAAGACAATATAAGCTCTTTTTTTTTCCTCCCCTCATCCCCAAAAGACAGGGTTTTCTGTAGCAGCCCTGGCTGTCCTGTAACTCCATTTGTAGACCAGGGTGGCCTCAAACTCTGATCTGCATGCTTCCTTAGTGCTATGTTTGTTTAATTTTAAAGAGTCACTACAAAAAGAAAGTTTTTTATTAAAAACCTTGGGAGCCAACATTGAAAGCATGGTTTTGCACATGTTTTTGGAAGGACATACAAAGTGAATACAACGAAATATATTAAAATGGTTTCAATTACCAGCATTGAAACAAAATTAGTGCAAAAAAAGCCAAATACAATTGTGCAGACAATGGTTCTGGGATCTTGGTGAGCTTATTTCCTGACCAATCCCATAACCAGTGGAAAGCGAGCCTGGGGTTGATGTCTCTTGGTTACCATGACATCTTTTTGTCCATCAAAGGGTAAACGCAAAACCAGGATCACAGCAGAAACACTAGTTTCAGCAAAGTCGATAGTCACAGTGTAAAAGGCATTCCACCTGTCTTGTCTGTCCTCTTAAGAATAAATAAACTGTGGGAGTTGCAGCAATTCCCCAGCCGTAGGTCTGAGGTTCGTTGTCCACATACTCAGCTTGTCGAGTTCCCTGTTTAGACTGAAATGTGGACAGTGACTGATGACAGTCCAGTCCATGCTTTGGTGTAGTGGGTTCCAGCAAACTCCTGGCTACAGGTTATTTAGCTTCAGTTCAGGCTGTGGTGGATGGCTCATTTCCAAAGCTTTGAGACTGTACTGGTTGAGCTTGGCATTTTCAAGTTTGGATTTAATGTTGAGTGGCTTTTCAAAAAAGTTTACCAGTGATTGCTCAGTGAGAAGTGAGGCCAGGATATGTTCCAGCGAGACCGTCCAGTCTCCTTCCCCTGCCTCCGGAAAGGCCTGAGGGTCTTGGGGAGGCTTCCCAGTCTCAACAAAAACTGAGTCCTGTTCAGGAGAAGGAGCTGAAGCCTGCAGCTCCTCACTACATTCCTGGGAGCAGCTTCCTGAGCTGCTGCTTCGCTGGCCCACTTCTCCTATCTGTAGTAGCAGAGTGGTTACTGTGGCTATGGCTTGGTACAGCTCGTTCTCCTCTGGATCTTCATGGAACATACTGTACAAAGTTTTACAGAACTGGATAAATTCTCTCTAGAATAAAAAAAAGCCAATAAAACAGCATGAGGATGGGAAGTATAATTTTTCCATTATCAGAAAAGCGTGTAGCATTTAATTTTTGTTCAATAGCAGCTCCCTGTTTTAAGACTGTCCTGCAACCTGTGATCTTCCTGCCTTACCAGCAGGCACGTACTGCTAGTTCCTGGTCCCACATGCAGAAAATAAGAAAAGGCTAGGTGGTGTTGTATTGATTATCAGTGAGAAATTATATGTCTCAACAAAATTGCTACATTTGCATCTTAGTGGAAAGGGGGTATGTGGCACATACTTTTAAATCCAGCGCTTAGGAGATAGGCAGGTGGGGTTCAAAGCAAAATGATGCGGACAGCTCTGGGTGGCTTAACCATCACATAAATAAGGAACAGAATGAAAGTTGCACCCATGTAAAGCTGGGAAGACCAAGGACTGTCTACCTAGCTTGAGCTTGATTGAGAGACTTGAAGTAAGGTAGAGGAAACCCATTGGCCTTCATGCATGCCTACTCATGTATGCTTCAGTCAAACATGGTCCTAAAGCCTCCCAGTATGTGGCATGAAGAAAACATTGATGTCTTAGGAGCATTCCTAACTTAAGCCTGCATTTCTTGTGTTAGCAGGAAGATCCTTTCCAAATTAAACCTGCCATCTTGTAGCACCTAAGAACCCTCCCTGTTCTGGGAAGTGATTAGAGGTATGAAGACTTGAATGGTGTGTATCATTTTGCAGCCTCCTGTTTAAGAAGTGACTTGATCACAACACTGGTCTGGGAAGTCCTGAGATTTATGGTTTCAAGTTGCTGAGATGGTTTCTTTTTTCTTCCCAAAAGTCCTTACCTGGCTCATTTTGGGCAACTCTTTTTCCGTTTTATCCTTTTCTTTGGCTAAATCCTTAATCATCTGTTTCAGTTGTTTTTGATAATCAATTGTGTCACCTTGACAAAGGGAAACAATAGTTTAAAGTCTACAAAAGCAATTAGGACAGTAAGGGAATGGGGTCCCACTAAGAAAATTTCATAGAAAGCCAGAAAGCAAGAGGCTACATTTTTATAGCTGACTACATAGGACCTTCCTGTTAAGATCTTAGAAAAAGATGAAAGCAGCAGAAGGCACTCAGTGGGCAGTCAAGCAGTGCTGGCCATGGGCTAAATGGGAACAGGAGGGAGAGGGGATGGGCTGCGAGGAGCAAGTGGTGAAGACAGATACTTGCCATTGGGCTTACCCAATACCAAGGGTCTTGACGTTGACAGCAGAGGATTCTTCAGTGGTGACTGACTGTCTCTGTCATTTTCAGTGAGTGCTTAAAAGAGAAGTGTTAAAACTGAACATAGTTTCTGTTTAACTGACAAAGACTAAGCCAACAGTTCCAATATTGTAAAGAGCCTTTAAAGCCAAATGAAGTAGGCAAATTCTGTCTGATGTTCTGAGATAACATAGCAAACCCCTTCTAATACTATGAATAAACTTATCTAGACAATGTATTAATTACAGTGAGCATATAATCAGTATATTTAGATGGTGTAAGTGGGGGCTCTTGGTTGGAGGAGGGTTTTGAGACAGCGTCTTTACGTAGCCCTGGCAGTTGTAGAACTTGAAGAGATCCACCTATCTCTGGCTTCTTACATCATGTAGGGTTTTTTTTTTTTTTTAATTTTTGTTTTAAAGTAGTGCTGACTTCCAAACATCATATTGGTGATTTTTGGTTTTTCAAGACAGGGTTTGTGTGGCTCGTAGACCAATTGGCCTCAAACCACCACACTGGTTTCTTTGAATTGCACTAAAAGTAAAACATCAGAAGTTTCAAACATTGCTAGTAATAAAATGGTTTAATCAGTTTGAAAAATTTGCCATTTCTCAAAAACTTAGGTAAATATGGTTCACACCTTTAATCCCAGCGGAGGAAGGCAGATCTCTTAATATCTACATCATGAGGTCTAGACCCAGTATCAAAACAAAAAAGCCTTCAGTTAAGAGCACATATTTGTTTGTATATATTATATATACTCCAGTACCAGGAGATCTGGCCTCTAGGCAGCAGGCAAAAATGCCTATACATTTTTTTAAGGTTAAACCCAGAATTCCCACTTCTGTAGTCTACTTGGGAGTATGGAAGATTTTTTTTTTTTTTTTTTTGGTTTTTCGAGACAGGGTTTGTCTGTGGCTTTGGAGCCTGTCCTGGAACTAGCTCTGTAGACCAGGCTGGTCTCGAACTCTCAGAGATCCGCCTGCCTCTGCCTCCCGAGTGCTGGGATTAAAGGCGTGCGCCACCACTGCCCGGCGAGTATGGAAGATTTTTATGCAAAACTGATAGCAACACAACCACAGCAGCAGTGGTGGTCATAGCCACAGTAGACACTCCTGGCCAAGAAGGACTGATTCTACAACATGGACCAACTGAACACAGTTATCAGCAGAAGCCAGACAATAGTGGTGCACGCTATAGCCACTTAAAAAACATGGAATAGGCAACAACAGATTGCAGAAGGCTGCATAAACATGGAATGGTCGGGGGCATTGGGGGGTTCGTTTTAGGGTGATGGGTCTCAGTGCATATGTAGTTTGTGGTTAGATACTATAAATGGGTAGAGCTTTCACTATGTTTCACTTAGTTATTTGAAACTTGCCATTCCAGACTTTGATAGATAGCTTTTGTCACCTGACACCCAATGTAAGCTAGAGACAGCAGTCCTATCCCTTGTTGTTCGTTTGCTGCTTACATTAGTGCTGTTCTTAGACAAGTTGTTTTTGCATACCAGAGCTTATTACTTTTGATATTCAAATCTCTTGATCTACAGTTTTGCAGTCTATGGGGTAGGTTTGTCCCATCCACTGGTGGGCTCGCTGCTGCACCAAAGCTAGCAAATGGATGTGCTATCGTGACAAGCCCTGAAGTAAAGACACTTGTCCAGTAGAGGCACAATACCAACATTGGTTTTAAACTCAATTTTACAGTCTAGAATCACCTGAAAAGTGTGTCTTAAGAATAGAATTAAGTTGGACAGCCATTTCTGGGAGATTTCTTAATTGGGCTAACAGGTGGGAAGATTCCCTGGGTAGCACCATTCGGAGAGTTTGAGGTTCCTTCCCATGAGTGGGAGAGTAAACTGAGCACTGGCATGCATTAATTCATTACTTCCTGTTCTTGTGATGTGACAGCTTTGGGTTTCTGTCACCCCACAATGACCTGGAATTGTAAGTCAAATAAACTTTCCCCTTTAGGTGCTTTTGTGTGAGTATTTATCAGAGCCACAAGAAAGATTTGGTCAGCCAGACCCAACCCCCCCCCCCCCTCAGTGCATCTAATTTCAGTCTGGTCTTCAGGGGTCCAGGAAACAGCTACCCCATCTTATTTTCTGGCCTGTCTTTGCTTCCTGAGTTTTCTTTCTTTTTAACCCTGACTGTCCTGGAACTCACTCTGTAGACCAGACTAGCCTTGAACTCCTGAGGTCCTCCTGTTTCTGCCTCCCATGTGCTAGGATTAAGGTCATGAGCCACTACTGCCTGGCTTCACTTTTAAAAAATCTGTAAATTTTTATTTCATTTCCCCTTCATACATTGATATACTTTTGTTTATGCGTTTTGGGCATTACTTTGATAACCTTTTCCATCTATGTATTTTTAATAGTTTTTAGTCCAACATTTAAAACCTCATGCTTTTATTTTTTATTACTTCATTTTCAAACCTCCTTATTTAGAAGTTAAACTTTCCCCTACACTTTTGTTTTTTTTTTTCTTGATCTCTTGCTCTTTTCTCTTCCCCCTCAGTAGCAGCTTCCCTGCCTCCACCTGTGTTTTCCTTCTATTAAACTGCTTTTCTTCCATCTTTCTTGTATTCCACATTTACCCTAAATAATTTTCTAACAATTTACAGTTACCATTTTCCATTCTACAGTCATCAGTGCTCTTTGGTTTTAACTAAGCAGGTAAGACATGGTCATTGCACATTCATCCTGTTGAGAAAGGGGCTCAAAAGGTCCTAGCCCTTCCTCTGAGGCCCAATGGGCAGTTAACAGTTGTTAGAGGAGGAAGAAACATTTCCTTCCTAGTCAGGTGTCCATACCTGCAGATAACACCTCATCTCAGCTATGCTTACTGAGTGGTCAGAAGAAAGAGATAAAACAGGAATGGGAAGGGTATATATTATCAAATGTTACATATATGGAAATGTATACTCTTAAAACTTAATGGAAAACATCTTCATCTTAAGTTATAAATGCTTTAAAATGATCATTTACGTCTAAGAGCATAAAGACAAGCCAATTCAAATCTGGGATCAAGAAGTCAGTAAAAAGCCAGGGAAAGAGTCAGCAATGTAGTTGAAAAAAACAAGGACATTTTTGAAAGCAAAGGGAGGAGCTAGGAGCTAGGGAGAGGGCTTCCCATGCAAGCATAACGACCCAAGTTCAAATCTTCAGAACTCATGTAAAAGCTGAATATGTTGGTACATATTTAATAGTTCCAAGTGTTCTTGTGGGGAGATAGATGTAGACAAGAGAATCCCTGGAAGCTCTGTACGGACTAGCCAGCCTGATAGTACAAAGCTGCAAACAACATTGACCCCTTTGAAACATGGTGACAGAATGGACACTCGGTCCTCTGACTTCCGTATGTGCATACACACATTAAAAATGTTGAGAATGAAAAAAATCAAGACCATCCACCAACACAAAAGCTTATGTGACCAAGAAGAAACATCAGGGATGGAGGAGAAGGGTAATGAAATACTACATTCAAACATCAATCAAAAGGTTTTAAAAAGCATGACCATAGGCTGGAGAGATGGATGCTCTTCCAGAGGACTTAGGTCTAATCCCAGTACCCATGTGGCAGCTCACAACCATCTAAGATGACACCTTCCTCTGGCCTCTGCAAGTACCAGGCATGCACATGGGACAAAACACCCATACGCCTAAAAAAAATTTATGACAATTAAAACTCAAATATAATCAAGTGACCAAAACCTTAGGATGTATTCATTTAAGTTATAGCAAGAAATTGGTTAAATCTAAAGATCTAATGGGCATTTAGAATCAAAATACAGTAAGATCAAAGAGTTCTATTCAGTCATGATATTAAAAAGTTCCAAGAAACATTAAAATCTGAAAGGAAAAGCCCAGCTCTACAAAAGCAGAACTGCTTTTCTGGAACCCAGGAAAAATATGACACAGTCTAGTCCATGTCCTAGGATAAATGGTGACAGAATAGAAACGTATTGCTGACATCTGAAAATTTTAGTTCAGTCTCTATCAGTGATTCAAAGATAGATGTATCATCACAATAGCTGATCTCAAATTTGCTACCATAACCATAGTATCAAAAATAGCACAATGGGGGAGGGACATGACACAACTTTAATCCCAGCACTTGGGAGGCAAAGGCAGACAAATCCGAGGCCAGCCTAGGCTACAGAGCAAGTTCCAGAGTCAAGGTTACTCGAAAAACAAGAACAGCCAACAACAAACCCCCCAACATGATACTACCATAAAAACAGACACAAAGGCCAATGGAATAAAATAGAGGACGAAGAAATCCACATAACTATATCCAACCAATCTTAAACTGAGTCCAAAAATGCAAGGGGGTGGGAAGTAGAGTCTCTAATGAATGGTGCTGGGAAAACAATATCCACATGGAGAAAAGGGAAACTAAATTTAGAACCGGTCACTGTCCTGCACAAAGTTGGTCTTGTGTTAAAGCAGAGCCCAAAATGACTTTCTTACCTGGTGGGATATGAAGCCTGTATAGCAGCTTAATCTTTTCATTCATTTCTCCATTGTACATAATGTCTGCAAATTCAAGAAAGAGACCGGGTACAAATGAATCCCATTAGTCATGGCTTCAGCTCAGAGTAATGCCAATGCTTGTTGCTCTTAATACCCTCAGCCCAAATGCACCTCATACTAGAAATGACTGAAATGCAGGATAACCTCATGACTTTTCAAAGATTTTGGTTTTATGCACAGCAAACTATGGTTGCACCTTAGGTATCAAGGAGAACAGATCAGTGGCTTTAAATATGGAGAGCCAAGTCCTCTCCTCCCCAAAGGACAAGTAAGGATGACCCTAACAGGAGCCTGTAGAGCAATATTTTAAAATCATGGGATAATTATAAGCACATTGTGTGGATCTGCCTAGCAGCAATCCACCTCATCTGTCCAGAGATAAATGCCAAATCTTACAGTGAAGACCTGAAGAGTCATACCTAGACAGCTTACGAAGGCTTTGAACTCCATGAGCTGGTCCATGTTGTCATCCAGGAGCCTGAAGGTTCTCTCAGCAAGGATCTCTGTGTGGACTCCACAGGTCCACGGAGATACCAACTGGAACAGATGTGCAAACTGCCGGGCGTCGATGCGGTACTGCTCAGCATAGGGCCTGCTGGGGTCATGGCGCAAGGGCATGGGCCTGGGGTGCTCCCAGTAACAGCTCATCATGTGTGCTCTCTTAAAGCATGGGGGGAGAAAAAGCTGTGTTACACAGGGCCATGAGTGCCTCAGAAAGTGCTGCTTATTGAGACTGACCGTGCTGAAGGACCAGACAGGTGAACACCTCGCCAAAGTCAGCAAAGCCTGGAATTAAACATCCCTCAACAGGAAGATGGCTATGGTATTGTTATCTTTGCCAAAAGGAATATGAATTTTGATTTCATTACAAAAATTTTTTAAGTTTTTTATGCAGTTAAGTGTAGTTCAGTTGATGTAGTTTTAATTATGAGATTTTTATTATTTTCACTGAAAATGGCTATTTGAGATTCACATGGATTTACAGAACATGGAAGGAGTCAGTAGTGTAGGCTACCTGTAGGTCAGGGTGATGAAGCTTTGAAGCACAGAGGTAGAAGTCTCCTTTCCTATTTTCTGAATTCTTACCATGTGTATATTAATAACTTTTAATTTTAAAGAAGTGGTACATTCAAGTCCCAGGAACTCATTAAAAACTAAAGCAATATGTCCATGGTCTCAACTGGAGGGAAAATCAACATCACATGTCTGGGCTGAAGGTCAATAAAATAAATGCTATCAGCACCAGCCCTATTGTTCATCTCCTTTTCCCTTCTATGTGGTACTAAGGACCAAGCTCAGGGGCCTGCCCATGCAAGGGATGCTGGCTAGTTTTAATTGTCAACACAATCCAGAACCACGTGAGAAGAAACAATAAGAAATTACTAGATCAAGTTGGGAAGGAGGGCGTGTCTTGGTTGATAATTGATGTAGAAGACCCAACCCATTGTGGGAAACATTGCCTAGACAGAGGGTTCTAAGAAGAGAAAGCTAGCTGCAAGCAAGCAAGCAAAGATAACGTTTCTTTGTTCTTGATTGAGGATGTGATGTAATGTGACTAGCTGGTTAAGTTTCTGCCTTGACCTCCCCAAAATAATGAACTGTAACCTGGAATTAGGAGCTAAACCAACCCTTTCCTCAAGTGTTTGGGGGTGGGGGTCAGGATATGTTGTCATAGCAATAAAAATAAAACTACAAAAACTGCTAACATTCCACTACTGTCTGGGCTACATTCCAAGCCCCCTCCCATGTTTATGTGTGTTTGTGTGCACACAGAACAATTTGTGAACACAGGTTTCTGAGGAATGAACTCAGGTCTTCAAACTTGGTGGGAGGCATTTTTTACCTGCTGAGTCTTTTTATTTGCCAGCCCCTAGTTTTGTTGTCCCACCATGTAGCCCTGCTTAGCTTCAAACTCCCGACCTGCCTCAGCCTCTCCTCCAGGTTATAGGCATGCACCACCATGCCCATTCTTCTTTAATTGAGAGAATATTTAAAGTAGTTGGTCAGAGACGATGCCTGTGAGTCCTATGCATACGGAAGGAGGAAATAAAGTGAGGATAACATGTTCAGTCAAACAGTAATTCTAAAACAGGGTGAGGATATTTCTGTGTAACCCCTACGGAAACAAAATTCTGGTTCAAAGGGCAAAAGATGCACTTAAAACTCAACCAGAAGACAGTGTGCCCACATGACTTGACCATTAAAGTGCCACACTACACAAAAGCTAAAAGTACTCTGGAGACAGGCAGGTGTTGTAGGAGCAGCGGCCACTTCCTGCTGTCCGGCTCCCACATGGCTAGCTTTACACCCGAAATAATTACACGGAAACTGTATTCTTTTAAACACTGCCTGGCCCATTAGTTCAGCCTCTTATTGGCTAGTTGTCACATCTTGCTTTAACCCATATTTAATAATGTGTGTAGCACCACAAGGTGTGGCTTACCAGGAAAGTTCTTAACCTGCCTCTGTGTCAGTTGGGAGAATCATGGCAACTGCCTGACTCGGCTTCTTTCTCCCAGCATTCTGTTCTGTCTACTCCGCCTATCTAAGTTGCTGTCCTATCAAAAGGGCCAAGGCAGTTTCTTTATTAACCAATAGACATATGACCCTCCTCCATCAGGCAGGTGGATATCTGTAAGTGCCAGGCCAGCCAGGGATACATAGTGAGTTCCTGGGGTTAAGAAAAATAACAGTGGCAGGCCTTTCTCAAATGGTATGCTCTGCAGGGTGGCTTACCTAACAGCCTGTAACTTTACCCAAATACCCAAGAATTGGAACTCTAGTTTGCTATACTATTTTCAGCTAAAAATAAAACTGGGCTCTGGAACATCAGAACACATGCAAGAGGTAGTATCTGTTGACAAAGTGTTAGGGTAAGAGATTAAATTTTTTTTTAAAAATTAACTAATTGGGTAAATTGCACATGCCTATAATCCTATCTACATTAGACATAGGACCATCTACCAAGCTAGAAGCCACCCTGGGCAACTTAGACCCACTTCAAAAGAATTTAAATTATGTACCCTAAAAAGCCAGCTAGAAGACATGATACAACAATGATAATAGTGAGATTTATGCAGCACAAGGAAGTGTTGATATCACCAAGGGCAACTAGATGACACAGCCACAGACCAACCACAGAATATAAAACTGATACATGTGTCCTATGAGGTCATTTCAGAATAGCCACTGCTTCTCTGCTCTGGACCAGGAAACCACACTCACTAGGACTCAGAGCAGTGGAAGTCAGACCACAGCACAGCATTGCTGCCTCTCCATCAGCGCATAGCTGCTGGGGTGTAACAGCTGCACAAGCCCTGTTGGGCTGTCCTGGGATCATACTAGCTCCTCCCTTCATGTGCCAGCCAGCCTGAGGCTGGACCCCAAGGAAGAGCAACACACACAAGAGGCACGTATCTGTGGACAGAGTGTTAAGGTAGGGTTTTCTGATTAAAGAAAGTCGGTGAGCAGCTCTAGCCTCTGCTACCAAAAAACAAACACATGGCAGGCCTCCTCAAGCAACCATTAGCCTTATAAGAAGCCACAGGCCCACAGGCAGACTGGGCCCTCTGGGCTAGGATCTGGCTCATGGCCCAGGACTCTCCTCCCCCCAGATTTCCTACCTTGAATAAGTCGTAGAGTTCATCAAGGTCTTCAGGAAGAATGGAGACTTCCGGGATAACGACGCGGAGCTTAGGGAAAGAATTAACAGTGATGGACTAACACCTTGGTGTACCCCTGCACCCCTGGGATCATCAGAGGGAAGGTGGGGACACGTGCAGCACCCTTGTCTCAGTCGCATCAACTCCTATAGTCTTTCCAGGTAGTTTCCCTTCAGCATCTAATTTGCACATGTTCTGAGCCAACGTATTAAGTTCTAATGGAGATGAGAACACTGAGGTTCAAAATAAGAACACTAACTGTAGCCCATCTGCCTGAGCATTCCATAGTCCCTACTCCATCTCCTACTAAACCATAGCCCTTACCCCTGTTTTATAACCATGGAAATTGAGGCTCCCAATAGTTCACAATTGACTCCTAAAATTTCATCACATTCCATGTGACACTGTGGCAGTTTTTAGTTCACTGAGAAAGAGGGAGGAAAGGAAGCAATACTCGCAATCAGCTCCATCCCATGAACCCCAAGGAGGTGTCCTCTGCTCACCACATTCTGCTTGGTGGTGTCCTCGTGACCTTGCAGGACCCTGATCCTGTGCTTGCATCGCAGGTGCTCAATCTGCTCCACAGACTGGTTCCCAAATTTCTGCACAGACACGGGCTTGCTGAGTCCAAAGCTATCAGGAAGCTGCCAGCAACCCTCCCTCCACATCTACATCCCAGGCACACTTCTGTCTCCAACTAGCAAGAGTCTTGAGGGATGGAACAGGGGTTCCTGTACCTCATAAGAGTCCCGGATCAGGTCAGCAATGTCGGTCACTGGATAGGGCTCCTGGTCATCAGAGAAAAAGGCATGGTGGCTGCCAATGGGGGGCCCTGGGCTGTCTTCATTCTTAATGTGATCTAGAAACCTGAGCACACCCCCATAGTTAAAGCCCACATCTACCCTCATCTGGAGATCACATGAGTATAAGCACACGCTCAGACTCTAACATTTGGAGTAGAGCAAGGCACCATACACTATGGTCACTCTAGCAGGAACAGCCAGCATACCCCAAAAGTCAGGCTTGCGCACTGCTAAGCCTTGAGACTCCCCAGTGAGGTAGCATCAACTGTGCCTGTGTGGTTTTGAACTTCTAACATAGTCTGAAAAGAAACCATCTACTTGTCTCCCAGATGCAGGGTCCAGGCTCAACATTGTGTGATTTTTCTCTCACTGTAGCTCACTTAACCACCGCACCAGTGATTCTCTCGCTCTTCCCAATGCTGCCACCCTTTAATACAGTTCATGTGGTGATCTCCAACATGAAATTATTTTGTTGCTACTTCATAACTAATTTTGCTGTTATGAATCATAATGTAATTATCTAATATGCAGGGTATCTATTTGACCCCCAAAGGGGTGGGGACCCACAGGTTGAGAACTGATGCCCTATACCTGACATTTCCAGTTGGCTACCTATACATGCATCAGCATTTCCTGTCAGTCCTCAGTTCTTAACAGTGTGTAGCATTAAGACATTTCATCTTGGAAGAAAAGCACGTAGGGCCCTATTCTCCCTGAACTCTTATTTAGCAGAAAGAGTGTGAGAAGATGGCAACCTTCTTTGCCTCCCATTGGTAGTGCCACACGACACTCATTCTGGAGAGACCACAGAATGGCAGGTGCCAAGGGGCAGTGTGGAACAGAAAGCTTCCACAGATGTGGCACACATGTTGTGGCCTCCCTCTGTGGTCATCCAGTGCCCCAGCCGCAACCTACTTCATTGCCCACACTAGCCACAGGAGGAAGCAGGCAGAGCCCACCTGCTGAGGATCATCAGGGCCTGCCCATCATCCTTGCTGCTGCACAGCTCCTCCGCATTGGCTTCCAGCACGGCTAGCCCCAGCTGGAAGATGGCCTTGATGCCGTCGTAGAAGAAGCAGTCGACCACATTCACAGCACTCTCCAGGGGCATGATGCTGAGGAACAGAGTCAGGAACCAGGACAGAGAGATGGACGCCAGTGCCGAGAGGTCGTTCATGTGCTCCGCCAGCTCTGGGAGGTGCTCCTTGATGAGCTCCTCAAAGACAGACTGGTCCACCTGAGCCCCTGCCAAAGAGAGCAGGAAGCTCTGGTGGGGAAGACTCGTGCTCTCTGGGGCGGCTGAAAGTAAGCTTGCTCTAAACCTTAGTAAGATGATGTCATGAAGCAAGATCTGAGTCCAGAAGAGGACATATGTTTGGGTCACTAATTCTCAGCAGCTGACTCAATGTAAGGACAAGCTTTCCAAAGAAACAGTGCTTAGTCAACTGGTTATCAATGGGGGGTAGAGGGGAGTCCTAACCCCTAACCTTACCTTACACATAGAAAAACACATTGAAAACAAACCATAGACCTAAAGACAAACGCTCATAATTTAGAACTTCTAGAAGAAAATATAGGAACAAGACAGAATTATATTAGGATATAAAACGTACTAACCACTAAAAACATTAAAAATCCCCTTCTTTGCCAGGCAGTGGCACACACCTTTAATCCTAGCACTCAGGAGGCAGAGGCAGGGGGATCACACTCAGGTCATAAGGCTCGACACACAGCACTTTATTGACAGGGTCATCTTGCCTGCCCTGACACCTCCATTTTAGTTGTGATTTTTTGTTTTGTTTTTTAATACAGGGTCTCTCTATGTAGGCCTGGTTGGCCTGGAACTCACAGAACTCTACCTCCGTCTGCCTCCCAAGTGCTAGGGTTCAAGGTGTGCATCACCATGCCCAGGTACCCTAACTTTAAACCACTTTGACGGCTCCTCTGGATTACTAAGAAGTAGCCTCCCACCATCCAAGAACAGTACCAAAAACAATGCATTGCTTTCTCCACTAGGAGGTTGTGGGGATATGAGATTGTGCACATCCACATCTAATCCATACCAGTGCAGGCTGTGCTGCTCTAGGCCCCCCAAACCCCTGCTATGATTAGGATATGACTGAATCTTGCCGAGTCTTGGAGGGTCTTGGGTAAGACTTGGTTTCCAGGGTGGTATGACTTGGAGGCAGGGCCTAATGAGAGGTGCTTGGGTTTGGGGGACAAGACACAGTTCTCCTGCAAAGACTGAAACAAAAGGAGCAGGTGTGTCCTTACCTCTCTGCTTCCTGGTTAGAGATATGACCAATATGCTTCAACAAGCATTCCCACTATGGAGCCCTCGCCAGAACTCAACTGTGCAGGGATTGTACCCTTCAACCTTCAAAACCGAGCTAAACCTACCTGTCTCTAAGTAACCAGCACCAAATATTTCCTTATAGCAACAACCACAAAACAGAACGGAACAATGTAAGTCTAGACAGGAAAGAAAAAAAAAACCCTTTCTCACAATCTCCTTCTGTGAGGGTCTCCTCTGGGGGAAGGGGATATCTGCACAAGCTGGCTTGGTAACCCAGAGGATGCCACTCCCTTTCCAGGCCACAGCATCCATGCGAGGCCACGGGTGTTTCACACTGATCTGTTCCCTGGACCTAGAGGTTTTCCCTTCCCTCTTATATATTCAACTATTTCAGTGTGCTTGTTTTTTCAGTGCAAACTCATTAGGTGTTTCACCGAATTACCTGCTTTTCTCTATTGCTACAATACAGAGAACTTCCTCTGAGTTAAACGATGCGTATGCCCGCAGACTGCCTAAGGGGAGCAGAGGCAGGGCTGACGGTGACTACCTTCCCCACATATGGAGGAGGAGAAAGGCAGGCAGTTTACCGATCACCCGGTGGTTGAAGTAATCCGGCAGCATCCGCTCACAGACGGCAACCAGCAGCCAAAAGGCTTCCTCCTCTTTGGCATACAGCAGCAACACAGAGGTCAGAATGTTCATGGACTGCACAGAGGGTCACAGAAGTGACAGTTAGTGTCCAGGCCACCTAGTGCCACACAAACATTCAAAACCCACAACTGAGGGGCTGGAGGTGGACAAGCACTGCCCTGGCCTACACAAAGCCCTGGGTCTGAACTACAAAACGAAATAAGCCCAAGCAACCCACAGGAGAAGAGTCAGTAGCTGAAAGACCCAGCACTCCCCAAGCAGAACAACCCCCAGAAGTGGAATAGTAATGAGCTGCAGGTAGCTGGGGCACGGCTTTAGGCTTGGTCAATACAGCCGTCTTCTGTACACTCAGCAGATGGACACACGTACACTTTGTTCACCCATTGACTTTGCTGATTCACTGACAAGTTAAATCTTATTATCTGTCAGAGCTTCTAACCCAGTCTTCTGCCAGATTGTTGTCTGAATTCCCTGGACTTCCACTTTGTGCTTGCTGGCTGCATCCTCCCACTGGGAAGAGCTCAAAGAACTCTCTACGCACATTTCCAGCAGGAAAGTGCCTGGCCCAGGTCACCCTGTCCTCCACAAACACACTGCCGCTTCGGTCCTACTATTTCTGCATCGGTCTCAGCACTAATTAGCCCACTCCGTCTCCACTGTGCTGGGGAGATGAGCAGCAAGAATGGCTGACTGGACAGCAGTTTGCTGTATTGATTCTGGGGAGGTGCTTAGCTAGATGGCTGGAAATGAGCAGAAACCCGGGGCAATCACTGAACACAGGGTTCTCATGCCTCCATCCACACCACTTCACCTGGCAGTAGCCAATCTTGGGGTTCCGGTGGGCATAGGCTGTCAGCACCCGCCTCAAGGCAGCAATACCCGTTTCGTTCTGGAAGGCAGGGTGCTCAGGCAGAGAACGGTGCAGGTCCCGCTCTATCTCGTCTGTCACCAGGCAGCATCTGCCTAGCGACTGCTCCACCAAATTTCCATAGTACCCAGGGTGCGAGGCGAGGTCCGTCACAGCGTCTGAGGATTGGAGAGCAACATTTCAAGACAACATGGTTTATCACGACGGTGTCGCGACAGGTGAGGGGCACGTAAATATGTGCCATAAAACATTCTGAGACTTCACTTCTGTCAGGTGGCCAGGTTCAAAGAATAACGACACGAAGGGAAACAGCTTTCCAAGAATAATGTCATACAGAAAGAGCAAGGATAGCATCATACAGAAAGAACAAGGATAAAGTCATACAGGAAGAGCAAGGATAGCATCATACAGGAAGAGCAAGGATAGCGTCATACAGGAAGAGCAAGGATAGCATCATACAGAAAGAGCAAGGATAGCATCATACAGAAAGAGCAAGGATAGCATCATACAGAAAGAGCAAGGAGAAGTTCATTCACAAATCAGGGTGGAGCCCGACGACAGAGCCCATGCTGCTTTTAATCCACAACACACACCCAAAGCAGTCAAGTTATTAATATGCTTTTAATAAACTGTGCCACCCAGATATGCACATGTCCACATACAATTTTTATGTGTTAATTCCACAAAAAATTGTCCTGCATCTCTGGTCAGAGCACACAAGAAAGCATGACCCAGGTTAAGTAAGGCTAACAAACCACTGGCGAGCAGCCCACAGCAGCCGGCAGGAACCCAGAGCAGGATGGCCACCACCCCAGAGCCAAGGCCCAGCTTCCAGCTGAGCCAGTAGCACTGAGGAACAGATGACTGGTGGGTGTGAGGAAATCTGCCCACTTGCCAGCCTGCCCCAGAACACACAAGGTAGAGGGAACAGAAATGTGTCTAATCTGTCTCAGATTGGATAAGGATTAAATTCTAGAGAGTATTGTCAAAACAGCCCTCTGCCTCAACTCTCCTCTTGAGTGAGCAGCTGTGATCCCATCATCACAACAGCATTCACATGTACTGGGACGTTTCTCACATGTAACAGGGCATTTCTCACATGGAACGGGACGTTTCTCACCCAGGTGAAAACAAACCAGCACCTAAAGGGTGTGTTCACACATGTTGAGGGGCCCGAGGACTGAAGCCCGCAGCATTTAACAGGCGGTACTCTCGGGGACAGTGCTTTTCAGTGAGTTCAGAAACACAGAAGGCGTTGACGGTTTTAAAGGTGGGGCTTCCATGCTGTGTCTCTGATGGGCAGTGGCTGGAGCACAGTGGGAAGCAGGAAGGTGGCCCACTGCAGTCATGGGCTAGGCCATAGGAGAAGCTTGGAGGAACACAGAGCTGAGGCTGTGGGTTGCTACACAGCTGAAATCCTGGACAGGAGAGGGATGGGACCAAACCGATCCAGGAGGAGAAAAGGGACAATGAGGGTCACTAGCAAGGGTGGCTGTGAGGAAAGAGCAGGGAAGGTTCCGCCCCCGTGTGGCGGTTTGAGTGAGGATGGCTCATCTATTTGAGAGCGTGGCTAGCTGGACAGTTTAGGAAAGACTAGGAGGTGTGGCCTTGTTGGCGTAAGTATGTCACTGGGGTTGGCTTTGGGACTTCAAAAGCCCATGTCAGGCCCAGTTTGTTTCTGTCTCTGTGTCTCTGTCATTCTCTTGGTCTGTCTTTGTCCCTGTCCCTCTACTCTTTGCCTGCAACATGCAGGTTCCATGTGAGCGCTCAGCTACCGCAGCAGCAGCATGCCCGTCTCTCTGCTGCCAGGCTCCCCAACATGACGGCCATGATGAACCCTCTGAAGCTGTAAGCAAGCCAATCCAGCTCATTTTACGAGTTCTTTGGTCATGGTGTCTCTTCAAAGCAACACAACAGTCAGACAGACACTGAGGAAAAGGGAACGGGGACAGGATGCTGCCCAGGCACAGCTTCTTGGAGGCTCACCAGTGACCACAGCACAGCAAGGCCCATACGGGGAAGCAGCCCCTGACTATGTACCCACAGCACCCGACAGGGGTTCAGTTCCCACAGATGGCAGGGCCTTCCCTTGCCTAGCAGGACATAATCATCCCTCATGGGTGGGGAGAAGCCTGGTCCTGGTTCAGCCTAAATGCGAAGCTTCTGAAGGCCATGTCTCAGCCATCCCTCAGTGAGCACTCTGTCAGACTCCAGGATGGTACCCAGCAGGCACGGAGAAGGACTGCCATCCTACTGAGTCCGGATGAGGCCATCACTGATGATTCACATGGTGTTGACCGGCAGACAGGACAGCAGTACAGCCACACCTCTCTGGGTGCCTTATTTCCAGTGACAGAAACAACACTGGGGATTCAACTCTGCAAATACAGCTTTTCTGGTTCATCTGCATGACCTCTCACAGCCGATAAGACACATCACTTCCGGGTAGTTCTTTATAGCCCAGGCTGCCTTGAACTCATTATGCTATCTGAGGCTGGCCTTTAATTTCCGGTCCTCCTGCCTCCACTTCCCAAATGCTGGGATCCCAGGCATATGCTACCACACTTTATGCAATGCTAGAGAGTTTGTTTTGTTTTGTTTTTAGTTCTTAGTACTATTGGCAGGCTTTATTTACATCTTTTATCTTTTGTGGGAGAAGGGGTGAGACCATCTTGCAGGCTTAGAACCTGCGATCCTACCCCAGCCTCTCCAGAGCTGAAATTATAGGTGCACCACAGCATCCAGTCATGGTTAAGTGATAAGAGGTCACTGCCCTGGACCTTACGTTTTCTAAGAAGACACCATAGATAACCAACATAGCAGCAGCTTCCAAGTCCACACTGGGGATTTACATAAACAGTCTGAAGACAGAGGACTTCATCTTCATGCACTGCTCACAGGAGGCCTGCTCCTGAGTCTATTCCAAAGATCACAAAAAGCTTGACTATGCCAAGACCTACCTGAGAAAAGCAGCCACAGCTTTCCACGTAAAGACTCAGGGATCCCCATGGCCACCAGCTTCCGGATCTTCTCAGTGCGAAACATACACACGGTCCTGCCGTACTCCACAAAGTGGTCGTTCCACAGACTGATTTTTATCTGCTCCCGGGACTGGAAAGGGAAACATCTGTTAACGGGCCAGGCAGCCCGTCCACACATAGCACTGGTGTAATAGTGTCTGTGTTTATCAGGGACTGACAGGAAGAGCAATGGTAACTGTTCACACGGCAAAACATGGCTGTGCCTCTGCTGGGCATAAAGGACGCCGGACAAGTAACACAGAGCGTCAGACCCTCAGGGGCCTCTTGCAACATCTGTGCAAACAAGACACAAGGTTCATAGTAGGAACTGGTCCATCCAAGGCCTAGAGCAGCTCAAACTGGATGGGAGAGAGAGGTACAGTGGAGAAATGGGGTAAGGCTTTGGGGCACTGATGCAGAGCCAACTGCTAAAACACCACTCGACCCCAGCGATGGAGGGGAATGAAAGGCACCTGATGGGCCCTGTATTTCCTGACAAAGGGAAAACTGAAACCTGACCCAAAAAATTACCTTCAAGAATTTAACAAGTTTTATATAAGTGTTTTGCCTACACACACCACATACATGTCTGGTGCCCAGAGAGGTCAGAAGAGGGTGTTGGCTCCCCCGGAACTAGAGGTAGGGATGGTTCTGAACCACCATGGGAACTCGGTGGAAAAACAAGCACTTTTAACTACTGAGCCACCTCTCCAGCCCCCATTCTCATCATCAGAAATAAGGGAGACACTATTTCTCTAAAAGTCCTATGAAACTATCCACATGTCAGCGACATTAGGACTTTTCATAAAATATTTATGATTACTCGTAATAATTGCTGTCTAATAATGTGAGTAATATATCCATAGTCTAGCATTCCCCTTCATTTAGACAAGAAATGACTGAACAGACTGTGTAAAGCAACTGAGAAGATTGAGTGTGGACTGTAACACGCTGACAACTGACCCAGGATCATGGGTGGCTGGGAAGCAGCATGGCCGATAAGAGCGCTCAAGGCCACCCCTGGGCCTGTGGCTGCAGCGTGGCTTCCTACCTACCAGCCGAGTCCGGTTCTAGCTCTACTCACTACATGACTTCTGCCTCAGATATTTCCACGTTAAAAAAGAACAACTATACAGGAAACAAAAATAGGGGCCGAGGAAACGGATCAGTGGGTGCGGAGGGCTTGTTCTGCAAGCCTGGGTACACAGTTTCAATCCAGCACCCAAGAAAAACCCAGTGATTTCAGTGTTGGAGGAAGGGTAGAGACAGGGTCTCGGAAACTTGATGCTCTGCCAGTCTGGTCAAAATGCAAACTTCAGGTTCAGTAAAGGGCAAAAAAAAAAAACAATGTAAGAAGCACACGCAGACTAACAAAACAAAGGCTCATTGCACACCTGGAACCCCACAGGGGCAGTACTGCCAGCTATGCAGGCCACACAGAGAAGGGCCAGCTCCCACTGCCTTTTAGGCCCTTCACTTGGTACCCAGGACAAAAAGAGATAAGAGAAGTGACACTGGAAGCTCACCAGCTGCCTAGGCCAAACCACTCCCAAGACCCTGTGTTGTGGGGACTCAGTCAACAGCTTCTGGGGTACTGGCCCTCTGCGTGCGGTCTGAGGTGCTCTGTGTGCACTGGTGAGTGGAGAGAGGAGCATGCTCGCTCTCTTGGGAGGTCGGAGAAGAGGCAAGCAGGTTCACATCTCCCTGGAGCAGAGCAGCGGGGTGCTGCGGTTTCCACCCTGTCCGGTGTCCAGTGAGTCTGTGTGCTCCCTTTGAATCCCATTTCCTTTGCAGCCCCACAACGAAGACAGTTCTGTGACTCCCACAATGCCTCCCGCATTCACCCTGTGGAGCTGAGAGCAGACAGCTGGGCAACCCCCATCCCAGAGGCATCTCACTCACCAGGCGGGAGTCAGGACTCTGACTGCCCGACTGCTGGAAGACAGTCAGGGGCTCAGGGTGTGGCAGTGGGCTCTTTTCCTTCTCTCTCTCTTCGCCATTTTGAGAAGATACCATTTCAAGATCCCCAAACTTGTCACTGCACATGCTTGTTGAATAAAAGACAGATGAAGTCTGCAAGGCAAAGAGCGTGAGTATAGACAGTATTGTGTACTCTTGAAAAATAAAAAATGGGGGCTGGGGAACACCTGCAGCACAAGCATGGGGACAAGAGTTTGGATATCTGGAACTCAAATTTATTGCTGGGTAAGTGTGGCAGCTGAAGACAGAGACAGGGGATCCTGGGGCAAGCTGACTAGTGAGACTAGCCATATCAGTGCACTCGGAGTTTGACTCAGAGAGCCTGCCTCAATGAATAGGTGGAAAAATGACCAGGATGATTCCTCCATATACCCATGCACACATCCGTGCATATGTCTACCATACACTCACATGATACAGAACACGCACATGAAAATTTAAAGATAAACCAAAAGACGTTTTCTAATGGAAGTCACAGCTAATGATGCCTCGGCCAACTCATCTCTCCAATCTTAGGATGACAAATCATCTCTTAATAGATCACAGCCACCTGAGTATTAGTTCCTGTAACTTTGAAAATGGGGTGATGCCTGTTTCAAAGTGCCTGCAAAGTGACCCCCCACTTATGGGGGTCACATTACTCCCCTGACCCGCAGAGGGAGGTGTCACATCAACTCCACCCCAGGGCAGGACGTAGACATAGTCAACTCTCCAACATACAGGTTTCCCCCATCAGTCCTCCTAACCCAGGCACCAACTCAGGACACCAGGGCATCAGAGGTGACATCACACTAACCCACGGTACAGCTGTCTCCAGCCACTGTCCTCACACCCATGGGGCCCATCTTCCGAGACAGTCCTCTTAGAGACCATGGCACTGGAGGTCACAGCCAGCCAGCGCTGTAAAGGCTCCTACCATGCCGTCGTCACTTGGTGAGCTGTCATAGTGCACGGGATGGTTGGCGTGGGCCTGCTTCAGTCTCACCAGGAGGCCCTCTACCAGGTTCTCTCTGTCCTTGAGCTCGATGAACTGGAAGGCCATCTTGCTGCGGATGCTGACAATGATGGGGTTGGGCAACAGGCTCGTGTCCTCCATCTTCTCAATACTTACTACCTGAAGCAGAGATGGCACACAAGGTACATCAAGAAAGGATCACACCCTTACGCAATATCCCAAGGCAGAAGGCTAAATCACTTGCAAGAAGAGCTCTTGAGCAAAGGCCAGAAAGTGAGCTAGGCACAATACCCAACATCACCACAAGGGGGCAGCAGTCCAAGATTCTAGCCACAGGTTAAGTGGCTAAGTAAACTGGTTTGTACAGATAATGAAGGATTAATGAGCCTCCAAAAGGAAATACCAATGCATGCTATAATATAGATGAAACTTGAGGGTGTTAACTCTATCTGGAAGACACCACTCATAAAAAGATAGATATTGGAGCTGGAGAGATGGTTCAGCAATTAAGAGCATGTGCTGGTCTTGCAGAGGACTTTTTGGGTCCCAGCACCTATATCAGGTGGTTCACAACGGCCTGTGATTCCAGCTCCAGGGCAGCTAATGCTCTCTTTTGGCCTTGTGGTTGAATGCAAGCAGGCTCATGTGTGCATGTGGGCGCACATGCACACTTTAAAGCGGAAAAAAAAAAGGGATAAATGCTGTAGGATTCCATTTATTCAACTATCTCGGATAGTCAAATTCACAAGGGGAGGGAGGGAGACCTAGAGGGGCAACAGTGTCTTAGAGGGACAAAGTTTTAAACTGGGGAGATGAAGAAGTACTGGAGACGATGGTGGAGCTGGTTGTGTGATGGTATGAAATACACCGCTAACAGTGGTCAAGAGGGTAAGCTATGTTATGCATAGCTCACTAGGAAAAAAGCAGATAAGACAATGTTCTGGATTTTTCTTTGAAGATAGGGCTCACTATGTAGCCTTAGCTGGCCTGGAACTCACTGTGTAAACCAGGCTGGCCTTGCACTCACAGAAATCTGCCTGTCGCTGCCTCCAGAGAGCTAGGCCCACACCTGACCTGGCTTTCTTAGCTGACTGTTTAGAAGGAACATGCCAACTACAGAAGAACAACACGGAGACCAGGGGCCACTGAGAGAACCATGCAAGGACATAGACAGAGGCATCAGACTCCAGAGGTTCCCATGTGTTGGGGTCTTGGTGCTGTCATGGCTGGGGTGCCTGAAGTCAAAGGACTGAGCTGTTCACATCTGGACATAAACTACAGTGGTCTCTGGTCTCCAGTAAGGTTTATAAAACTTTACAGTACGAAGGGACCCAAATCACACTTAATTTTAAATTTTTAGCTCAACTTCTAGAAGTATACGTAAGCCAAGGAATTTGCCATTTGGTTCCTGAAGGCGACACTTCTAATAGACAGCTTATAGGTTGCTTCTTTCTTGGGGAGGGGGCTAAATGGGGAGAATGCATCTCTAGGAGCTCTTGGGAAAGCTTTAATTACTGGCATGCACTAAATTTAACAGTAGCTCCATCAATGAGGAGGAGGTTAGAATACTCTTTACCCAGCCCTTCTGGGCAAATTTCAGGCTGCTAGAACAGCACCAGAAAGGACCACAGACACTCCAGTAACCAGAGCCACACTAGTAGCCAGCCACGCCAGTAACGGGCAGTTCAGGTCCTGCTCCTCGGAAAGTCAGAGGTCCATCTCTAGGCAACAGGGCCCTGGCCTATGGCCCCAGGGCCCCTCACAGAAGCATCTTAGATGCTGTGGTTTCAGCGTGACCCCAAAGGTTCACTAGTTGAAGCTCAGTCCCCAAGAAGCAGTGTTAAGAGGAAGTGGCGCAATTAAGAGGTAGGGCCTAGTTGATGTAGTTGGGTCACTAGGGGCATTTCCCTCAGAAAGGATTAACACAGTTTTCACGAGACCCCAGTTAGTTATCACGAAGTAGGTCACTGTAAACAGCAACAGGACTGGCCTTGGCTCTCTGTCTCACCATGTGATGTCTCCAGCCACTGTATCACCATTTTGGGCCCAAACAGCACCAGACTCTTAGGCGCTAACCTCCTTCTCTACAAGTTTATCTGGCCTTGAGTATTTTGTTTGAGCAACATAAAGCAGACTCAAACACTTGGGTTCAAATGGCACAGGGTGCTTCATGAGCACAAAGCAAGGCAGCAGGGGGTGAGCCCCTGGCTCTACCTCTCTCAGTGGGAGCACAACATTACAGCAGCCATCCTCCCGGCTGGCAAAGCAGATGTAGCTGTCAGAGGTGAACATCCGCCCCGCCGTGTGGCAGCGGCTGAAGGGTGTCCAGAGGGAACAGTCTACCACAGCGTGCAGCCTCTCCTTCCTCGGCAGCCTGAAGAAAGCTCGGAAGAACTCATTCTGTGCTCTGGCCTCCAGGTCCCTGGGGAGAGAATGGGGGGAGTGAACACGAGCTCACAGAGAAAACCTCAACACCCACTGGCCAGCCTGACAGTAAGGGCGTGCAGACAGCTGCTGTGTCCCCAGAGCCTCTGTGTCCCACGTTCATAGCCAACCCTCGGAGCAAACACTGCAAGCAGAACACACTGAGTCCACACAGAAATCAACGCCTGAGCTTGTGGATAAGGATAAACATTCCCAGGGGCGGGACAGAAGGCCTGGAGGGTAAAAAGCACTGGTTGCTCTTCCAGAGGACTCAGGTTCCATTCCTAGCACCCACATGGTGTTCCACACTTTCTAATTCTAGTTCCAGGGAGATCCAAACCCCGCCCACAAGCACAAAGCATACAGGTAAACAGACATACATGCAGGCAAAGCACATACGCACAAAATAAATGTTTAAAAAGAAATAAGCATGCATTGCTGGTTTGGTTTGGGTAAGAATGACCATAAAAATTTAAGTATTGGGGCTGGAGAGATGACTCAGAGGTTAAGAGCACTGACTGTTCTTCCAGAGGACCCTGGTTCAATTCCCAGCAACCACAGGGCATCTCATGATTGTCTGTAATTCCAGTTTTAGGGGACATGACTCCCTCACACAGACATACATGCCAATGTACATAAATTATATAAAAAAGAATTTAAGCATCAGAAAGTCTGATTTCTCTAAGTGTTGGCTAGGATGTGGCGAATCAGCCTTCATACATTGCTGGTGGGCATGTAAAATGATGTGTTCGTGTAGGAAACCAGCCTCGCAAGCTTAAAGGAGACTCACCGTTGACCTACAACTTCTACTCCTGGGGGTACACAAGCAAGAGACATGTGTACCTGCTAACAAGTCACATGGTAATGGTAACCAAAACGTGACCCAAATATCCATCAACTGAAGAATAAATAAAATGTGGCACCTGTCCTTTAATGGGATAGCTGCTACTCAGCCACAAGACAGGAGGAGGGTCCTGACACACATGGCAAGGAGGATGAAGCTCAAATACACTGAGTGTGGGCAGACACAGACTACTGCTTGAGTTGGGGCACATGCTGACAGATGCCTTACATCTGGGGGCCAGCCATTACTCCAGTACAGCTATGGTGATAACAGGGACCTGTGTAGTAAGAGCTGGCTCCATGTGAGGACTGTCATCAGCCGCAGGTGATGTGTTTGGCCACTTGCCTCTCAGATGAAAAGACTCAAGAGTGACACTGGGGAGGACTGTCTTTTTCAGTGAGATTAAAAAAAAAACAAAAACAAAAACAAAAACAAAAAACCTAATGTCATAGATGGACAAGTGGACAGCAGTGTGGCAGGGGCTTTGAGGAGAGGATAGACCAACATGGCAGAGTAAGGGGCCCTTCTTAGAGGAAGGGGGAGGTGCTTTACCACATGACTGACGGACAGTCTGTAGCACTGTCTTACAAATTTAGGCTCTTTCTGATTCCTAGCTGGTGTCAGGGAAGGAGGGGGCTGTGAGCCTGAGGCCTTAGTGCAGAATCAGTTGTGAGGACAAGAGGCGCTAGAATCTAGAAAAACAAACCATCTAGTGGGAGGGCTTGACAGAAAGTTAGCACAGGGCCTCCCAATGCTTCCTCTATAGAAAGACCAGCGGACAGCAGTCATGAAGAACATGCAGGATACCACAGCGAGCCCAGGTCTGCAGCCGCTGAAGAAGCATCTCTGAGCATGGACACTGCCCCAGGAGCAGCAGACTCAATTCAGAAGGCTCTAGAGCTAGACTCCACGGACACCTGTATTAAACTAAGACTTCTGGAACTTAGAAACTTAAATTCCAAAACTTAGAGACAAAAAATAGATTGTTTTCTCTCCAAATCCAGAATTTGTTTAGTTCAAACTAAATCCATCCCTCCTAAATCAGAGCAATGTTCCAGAACCAGGTTTTTTTCTCTCTCTTCTCCCATCAATCTTCTAGAACAACTTACGGAAGAATTCCACCTGGGACTCACAGTCTAACCCCCACTCCCTCTGCCACTGTGCTCAGGCTGAGTGACAGGCTAGGCCAGCCTGGCTATTTCTTAGCTTGCACTGGTGGCTCTCTAGTCACGCCCAGTACAGAACACCTGACTGACCATGACTCGCCTTCTGGGTCACGTGGGTCCTATGCTCTCAGCTTGCCTCACCAGGGACTCTTCACTTCAGGGACTCTGCCTTGTGTAGCTACCAAGACCCATACCCATGGGTCTTTGGGAAATGCAAGAATCAGCAACACAGGAACAGGCTGAAAGGGCAGATACGGTTTCTCCTCAATGTCTCAGTCCACAAATAAAAGTCCCTTCTTAAATATGCAATCACTCAAAACATAACCAGAATTGTCAAGGCCAGAGCCTGAGTTCCCAGAGCCCAAAAACCTTAGTTCAGCCTCCCATCCTGACACACCAACTAAGAAACAAGCGGTGTGGAAAAGCAGAGGAAGATTATTCAATGTGGCCACATTGCAAAGAGGAGTAGATAAAGGGGTGCAGCAACCCCAAGCCCATCTTCTGTGTATTAACATAAGCTTCTGAGTTAAGGAGAGGGAAGCCCAGGACAGGTTCACACAAATACACAGTCCTGGTCTACGCGTGGTCCCGCTGATCACTGCCTCAGTTCCTGTCCTGCAGGGAGCTCTGAAGGAATCACTGTTGCTTGAGGAGACAAGGGGGTTGTCAGGACATGGTTACCCCTAGTCCAGAGAGCGCCCTCAGTCCTGTGGGTAACGCCCACATTGTGGAGTGCAGCCTCTACCGTGTGAGGCCACACTGTTCCTGGACTCTAAAGTTCAGAATAACAACCCAACTCTGTGCCTTCAATCAAAGTGGAGAAAAAAAATGAAGGCCTGTGTCAGGCTCTCCTCCAGCATGGTCACCGTGGGGGTCCCTTTGCTTTGGCAGAAGTGGCTTCTGAGAGCCTCTGGCAATCATCCACACTGGCCCCAAGAGAGCAGATCAGGCAACATAGGACCCAGAGGTCTCTGCTCTCCAGGAAAAGCTGCCTGCTGTGTGTTCTTCTAAGCTGTGCTGCCCCGGAGAGACCCAGAGCTGACCAGCAGACAATCTCAGAGCAGCCCAGTCTGTGGGGTGGAAGATGCCTCTTCTGTGATGGCTAACATTGTGTGTTAAGTTTAAATTACTGTGCTTAAGAGATCTATAAAACAGAAATGCCTCTGACCCCGTGGTTCTCAACATGGGTGTCAAACAACAGGGATTGCTTAAGACCACCAGAAAACAGACATTTATATTACAATTCACAACAGTTGAAAAATTAGTTAAGTAGCAATGAAAATAGTTTTACGGTCGAGGGTCACCACAGCATGAAGAACTTATGTTAAAGGTCACAGCATTAGGAAGGTTGAGAACCATTGCTCTAACCTGTAAGCCCCACTCGCCCAAGGACGAATAACTTCCTGAAACACTGAGGGCTAGACGTGTAAGGTAACAAGTCCCATGTTTTCACTTCTGTGAACAAGCACGGCTGCAATGACTGCCCAGGATGTGTGCTTGCTCACATGTAGGCAGGAAGTACGTCAGGATGTATGCTTGCCCCTGACTGGGTGAAGGCAGGAAGTCTGTAGTCTTGAGGGTTCTGCCTTTATAAGCCCATGACCAATGTAATTTAGCCACATGTTCTGGGAATCCCAGCTATGGGCCTGACCAGTATTTAATAAAGCTTGCTTCAAATTTGGCTCAAGAATTGTGGTAGTGATCTTATTCTTGCCTGGTGGGGTTACCACTTTCCCAGTTGTCTTCCTGTTCCCAGCATAGGGCCTGCTCTGATGGGATGGATGAGAAGTAGGCGTGGGTGGGGGCAATGGAAGAGGAGCAGGAAACAGGATGGATGACTTTGTGGGGTAATGCCGAAAAGGTCTATAGAGGCAGGAGCTTGCCACTGAGTACACACTCTCCAGAAGCCACTGGGAAGGAAGTACTTCCCACGTGCAACTGACTGTATCCCACTGTTCAACCTGCCAGAGACTGGAAGAGGCTATGGCTCATTCCCCTCCGAGCTCCCCTGTCCTGCCCTCCATACAAAATGGCTGGACATCGGACCAGATCCTAACTTTGGGATAAACACTCTGTATGGAAATTTCAGGATCAGCTTATTCCCGGCTCTCCCACCGCCCAAACAGCATCCTCCTCCACACCACCACAGCCTGCCTCCTGAGCCCTGAGATGATGTGCTGAGGAGCTCTGGGCCAGGTGTACCAAGCCTAGTAGTCAGCTTTCCTCTCTCCTCCATCAGATTGACGGAGGATGGCAAAGCACCACCCTTCCTCCCACTCTCACAGCGCCTGCTTCTGCTCCAACCCAGGGACCCACGTCTCAGTGGAATGACCATAGGTCCAAGGTAGTCTGACGGGCAATGGATACTCAGTAACCTCGGCCTTTGCCCCTAAAGGTCACACTGGAAAGCTGTCATGTGGGAAGGGAAGTGAAAATGGATCAAGGAAAGAGCTGGAAAGGCATTCCAGCTTCTCTGGCTCTGAGCTGGGGAGACTGTTTTCCTAAACTTTAAAATCTGCCTCTAGGCAGGGTGCCAAGGAGCCTGAGTCATCACCTGTTTACACCCACAGGCCTGGTCTCCATGACAAAAGCTACTGATGGGCACTGCCCCAAGGGCAGGCAACCAGAGCCTTTCACGTTAGAGAAAGTTCCTTCCCAGGTAACTGGCAGGTGGGGATGCAACTGGAGACCAGAACCCTGCCTAGGTCATGAGTCCATGGACCCATGATGGGCCCTTGGACACTCAACTGCTGGCCAGGGTAGAATGTGGGTGGAGACTTGGGGACTCCCTGAATCCTGGGTGTGAAATGTACACAGTCAACACTGCCACTTCTATAACAGTCTGCTTTCTCCATCCTGCACAGTCCAGGGCCCCAGTCAGAAGGGCATCACTCAGTATCTTCCCACCTTAGCCTACCTCTTCAAGATGCCCCATAGGCATACTCAGAGGCTGTCTCCTAGGAAACTCTAGATTCTGTTCCGTCAACAACACTAACGCACATCCAGGGAGGCCGGCCAGCACACGTGTGGCTGCACGCAGGACTCCTATGCCAAAGGCCATGTGACTACACTCACAGGCCTGCAGGTGTTTACACATGGACAGACAACAAGAGCAAATGACCCAACACCCAGGGCCCTGTCATCATGGCTCCTCCATTTTGGAGAGCTCTTTATAAGCTAAACTAAAAGGACTCCAACAGCAAACTACTGCAGAGATGCAGAGAAGCATGGCGGCACCAGGCTGTTTCTTTTCAAACCGAATCTCCTCAGGTGGCTGTGAAGACTGAAGGGGAAAGGGAGGTATGCAAGCATCTGGGTCTGGGCATCAGAAAACCAAAGAACAGAGTTCCCAGGGCCCATCACAAGAGAGATTGTCTTAAAAGGAAACTCTCCCATTATCAAAGACAACCCAAATCATGTGCAGTTTCCTGGAATTTCACCCAAAAGGACAGTGAGGTTTGGTGCCTTACTCCTAACATTCAGTCTAAAACAAATGTACACAGCAAGAAGGGACGGGAATCTTCCCGAACACACTGTCGTTTGTGGAGCACTCCCAAGATGCTCAGGGAATGCCTGTGTGAGAAATAAGGAATCTTCATTTTCTTTTTTTTTAAAGATTTATTTATTTATATGTATACAGTATTCTGCCTATATATATCCTATAGGCCAGTAGAGGGCATCAGATCTCATTAAAAATGGTTGTGAGCCATCATGTGATTGCTGGGAATTAAACTCAGGACCTCTGGAAGAGCAGTCAGTGCTCTTAACCTGAGCCACCTCTCCAGCCCCAATATCTTTATTTTCTTTAGAGACTTCCTATTGCCAAACACTAGACTGCAAAGCTTTGAGGGAACTTAATGCAGGCTGAGTATTCTCTCTGTAAAATGACTGAGACATAAAGTATCTCAAATTTTTGTGTTTTTAAAAAGGGGATGTTTGCATAGATCTTATGGGTTGAGCATCCCTAGTCTGATAACCCAAAACTCAGCACGCTCTAACGCTGGATTTCAGAACTTTCAGATTCTTTCCAGGTCACATGTGTTTGACTTACAGACATCCAATTCATATATCAAAGACAAAGAAACATGAGATGCAGCTGACAGTCATGCCAAGGAATCTCTTGTTCTGCAGTACCTAGCTCCCTCCCAGGAGAAAGCACAGCTTCTATGTCTTCAACTAAGAAGAAGATGGATAGGAATATTAAAACAGAGAACTAGGGGGCTGGAGAGATGGCTCAGAGGTTAAGACCACTGACTGCTCTTCTGGGGTCCTGAGTTCAATTCCCAGCAACCGCATGATGGCTCACACTTATCTATAATGAGATCTGGTGCCCAGAACACTGTATACATAATAAATAAATAAATCTTTAAAAAAAAAACAGAGAACTAAACAAACACAAAACCAAAGAGGTGGAGCATGGCTCAGTTGGTGGAGGGCCGACCTATCACGCAGAGCCCTGACTGTATACACCTGCAACCCCAGCACTCAGGAAGGAGAGGCATATGGACTAGAAATTCAGGGTCATCCTAGGCTACACAGGGAACTCAAGACCAGCCGGGATAGACACTTAAGTCTCAAAACCAAAGTGTAGTGATACCTGAAATTCTTTGTAGCATAATTTCCATGGGCTCTTATTTCTCGAAGGTCACCTTTGTACCTAGTGCCATGACCCACAAAGCCTAAAACCCATCAGGCTCAAACTTCTGAGCTTCAGGTGGTAAGGCTGAACTTGTTTAAAGCAACAAATCCAAATGACTACCTCACAAGGTCACTACCAAGTCTTTCGAGCTATGGTCAAGCTAAACATAGACGACGACTATTGGCTCTGTAGTAGAAGTGCACTCCTGAGGACAAAAGTACCCAGACTAATCCAGCAGTCCCGAACAATCCCTCCCAGAAGATTAGCATCGGACAAGAGGACTGGGCTTGTAGCTCAGTGTCAGAGCACACGCCTAGCTGGCATGTGCCTGGGTTTAAGGCCCACCAGCATTAAGAAGTGAAATGTCTTCATGCTCCCTGATAAACAGCTCGTTTCCACCACAAGGGAGTCCACATTAAGTACTGAACTATTTGGAATGAAAGGGAACAGAGACCCAGAAAGCCTTGTCTACCACACAAAGGAAATGAGGAATAACGACAGTCATCATTTCTGCTCTGTCAAGATGAACCACAGAGATGGGGTCCACCAGACAGCTTGGAGGGTACAGGAACCACAGAGATGGGGTCCGCCAGACAGCTTGGAGGGTACAGGCACTTTCATCAAGCCTGACCACATGATGCAGGAGAGAACTGACTCTCTCATGTTGTCAGTAGTGTGTGTGTGCAGCACACACTCAAACACAAAACAAAAATGTAACAGAGAAGGAAAAGGTTAACCATAGAGGCAAATCTGCGTGGCACCACCGCAAAAACATACGTCTGGCACATCGGCCCTCAGTGTTCACAGGATCCGTACCCTTGGGTCCAACCATCCAGCAATCAAATATTCAGAAAAAAAGTTCTCTCTGTACCGAATTCCTATGTTTTTTTCTCAGCATTCTTCCCTCGGCAGTACAGTGTGACAGTTATTTACGTGGCACTGACACTGTATTAGGTGTGACAAGTCCTCCGGAGGTACTGCACGGTATCTGGGCATTTGCACAGGCCACGTGCAAGGCCTACAGTATTTTACAGAAGGGCTTTGCACAGCTGTCGACTGAGTGGCCACAGAGACTAAACAGATGGAGGAAAACCACGTACCCAAAGCTATCAAACACACAGGCACATGAAGGGTGAACACAAGTGTGGGTCCCCGGAGCAGCTGAGGGACACCTGGGAGCTGAAGTCCTACCTCTTGGTGATCTGGCTAGGTTCCTGAAGGTCAGGGTCCAAATCGAAGACCTCATTGTCCAGCAGCCTCCGGAGCGTCACATCTGCCAGCTGCTCCATCATCTTAAACACCTCATCCAGGTTCAGAAACATGGAGAAGTCACGCTCCTTATTCTGTGTGGTAATCCGGATGGTGTCCGTGAGAAAGACATTGGACGTCCGCTCCAACTTCAGGATGTCCACCCAAGGGATGACGAGTTTAACTGGACGAGAGAAGGGCAAACCTGAACTACGCGGCAGATGATGTCAAAGCTCTCCTTTAGCAAAAACACAAGTGTCTAGGGCCATGTGGGACTGTGCCTCATTCCAGGGGTTTCTCACAGATCTGTGTGGAAACTTCCTACGTTAATGGCTACTGCACTGCCCCAAGTGCCACACAACACCGTTCCGGAAAGCCGAGTCAACCACGCAGAACTTTCCCACGAATACCCCACCAGCCATGAGAGCCTTAATAAAGATCTGAAAATGGTTTCTCGTTGACTCGAGTAGCTGACAAACACTTCTACCATTTCCATTCACCGTGCAATTCTGTCTTCAGGGCTCTGGTCATTTTAAAGGGCACCATTTGTGTCATCCTCAACAGGAAGTTTCTTAGCTGCTTCTGTGTCCTCACACAAAGTGTCTTACACACACACACACACACCTTAGTTCATTTACACCACCAACTCCAGTTTATTAAGTAACTGACTGTGAAGAGTTCAGCATAATGGTTTGCAATGTAATGGTTTGGATATAAAATGAACCTCAAAAGGTTCGCATGTGGGGGCTTGGTCCCATGCTGAAGGTGCTATTTGGGGGCAGATGGGCCTTTTGAAGAATCTTGTCCTTCGTTCCTTCCTGTCCACAGTGGAAAGGGAGGCTCCCCTGACACACATTCCCAGTGCCTTGATGTAAGTGTGAAACCTCAGAGACTGTAAACCAAATAAATCCTTCTCCTGTTTCTAGCAGGTATTTTGGTCCAACAATGAAAAATCATTATCATGTACTGAAGCAGTTCATTCAAATAAGGAAGACAAATGAGTAAACAAACCAATCTGATGAACTCCAGCACAGTAACAAAAACATGCATAGATTATATGGAGGGACATTTCCTGGAGGGGACAAAACCAAAACTGGGTTTTAAAGGATGGAACAGGTATTTGCAAACAGGGAAACTATGAGGAAAGGAAGACTATTCAATTGATGAGAATTTCAGACAAGAACAGTAAGAATGCCTACGGTCAGGCTAGTGAGGGAGGATGTGGGAACAGTGGGCAATGAGGCCTGGAACATCAGCGAAGCAGCCGAGTGGAATTGGCTCACCATATACAGGGAGCTCACCAGAGGTGCTCAAAAGGGGGCCTTGAGCCAACTTCCCTTGAAAGACAAATGCAGAAAAGGAAAAAAAACACTATATCAGATTTGTTGCTTACCCAGTGCTGTGACAGGAATCCCTGCCAAGAGCAGTTGAGAGAAAAGAGTTTATTTGGGCTTAGAGTCCCAGGGTACAATCCATGGCGGGAGGAAGTTGGTCATATTGTATCCACAGTCAGGAAGCAAAGGAAAATGGATGCTGACACTCAGCTGCCTACATGCCTACACACATATACACATACACACACACACACGCTCACATGCATGTACACACAAACATATTCGGGGTTGGAGAGATGGTTCAGTAGTTAGGAGCACTTGCTGCTCTTCCAGAGGACCCAGGTTCAATTCAGCACCCACATGGCAGCTGACAACTGTCTATAACACTAGTTCCGGAGGATCTGACATACTCTTCTGGCCTCTGTGAACACCAGGTATACTCACGGTGCACATACATATACTCAAACACCCACAGACAGAAAATTAAAACTTTGGAGAAGAATCTACCCTCCTGGAGGATTATTCAGTCATTGGCTAAGATTCTGCATTTTCAAAGCACCTACAGTACTAAAACCTGATAGTGGCTACTTGAGTTATGCAGAAATGTTTAAGGGAGGAAAAGGAAGCCCCTTGTAGGAGACGCCTATATAATGAACACAATTCTCTACAAGCATCATTGGGAAATGGAGCAAGCATGCCATGGAAATATACCCTGCTTCTCTCGTCAGAGGTGCTAAGCATTCCCGGCTAAGCATTCCCCTGGGGCTGGCTGTATCTGTGAATTCAGGACCCAGTGTCCCTTGGCTCAACCACACTTACGTTCCTTGCCCAGGAAGAAGGAGTAGAAGCAGAGGTGGTTGATGCTGAGGTAGAGCCAGCCCTGGCGGGGCACCCGGCCCTTCCAGCAGCAGCATGAGTAGTAGGCGACCAGCTTCTCTGCCTCAGGGAAGTTGAACCTGGCCTCGAACTTCACCAGGGCTTCTCGGAACTTCTCGGGTTCCTCCTCCTGCTCAGCCAGTCTGCTACTGGTCTCTTCCGCGATCAGAGCCTGGGGCACAAAGAGACGCGGACCTGGTCAGCCAAGCAGAAGTTTAATACAAGGGGAAAGCGGGAAGAAAAGATGGACACCAGATTTCCTTGGATGTTTGTTAAAGTAACAGAGGACAAACTGACCCAAAGGATGTCAAAACCAAATCTTGTCCTTGAAATTTGGAGTTAAACATTAATACTTGAATGTCTTTCTGTCACATTTAAAAAAAAAAAAGTTGATTAAGGTGCATTGTGATGCTTCAGTGAGTGAAAGTACAGCCAAACCTGAGCATCTGGGCTTGATCCCCAACACCCACGGGATGGAAAGAGACAGCCGACTCCCACAAGTTATCCTCTGACCTCTACACATACTGTGCCATGGGTATCCTTGCACACAAATAAATGTAGTAAAAACATTTTTGCATGAATTGAATAGTGATATTAACCTAGCAACTACTGTACTTCAGTATCTTCATACGTTCTGCTGAGGGAGAATGGAAATCAAGTCAAGCTTCTCTGAGGTACTAAGTACCTCCATTGCCTTCAGGTATGAAGATATGGACAGCACAAAGAATCTGGATGAACACCCATGATATAGAATGAAAGACACGTTGCCGGGCAATGGTGGCGCACGCCTTTAATCCCAGCACTCGGGAGGTAGAGGCAGGCGGATCTCTGTGAGTTCGAGACCAGCCTGGTCTACAGAGCTAGTTCCAGGACAGGCTCCAAAGCCACAGAGAAACAAAAAAAAAAAAAAAACAAAAAAACAAAAAAAAAAAAAAAAAAAAAAGACACGTCCCTTTAAAAGGTCAAAAGTTTGTGGTTACAAAACTCTGATCCCCCATCCTGGGAGCTCACTGCTAAATTCTTCAATTAAAATATCTTCCTTGAGCTGGAGAGATGGTTCAGTAGTTAAGAATGCTGACTGCTCTACCAGAGGACCAGGGTTCAATTCCCAGCATCTACATGGCAGCTCACAACCATCTGTAACATCAGTCCTAAGGGATCCGATGCCCCCTTCTGGTCTCTGCAGGCACAACAGGCACACACATAATAAACTAACAAGCAGACAAAACTATGCATACAATAAATAAGTAAATAAATAAATACTTTTGAAAAGGCTGGGTGTGGTGGCACGTGCCATGCCTTTAGTCCCAGCGCTCAGGAGGTAGAGGGAGGTAGATCTCTGTGAGTTTAAGGGCAGCCTGGTCCACATAGCAAGTTCTGGCCAGCAGAGTTACACAGTGAGATCCTATCTTAAAGAAATAAAACATCTATGTTCCTGATCTTTCCAGGTAAGCTGCTATGAAATGTTCACAGGCCTCATGTATTTGAATTAATTTGAAAAATCTCATAAACACCCATGTTCTTAAGATGAAGCAACTTTGCGGTGTGCTGCCTGACCCCTCACTACAACTCATCTTAGAAATTAGACCTGGGAATTGACATCTCATTTTTTTAAACATAAATCTGAAGGCTAGACTGAAGAGATGGTTCAGTTGGTAAAAACCCTTGCTGTTTGGATCCTCAGCCCCCATGTAAAAAGCAGGTGTGGCAACCCACTTCCACGTCTCTAATGATGAGGGACAGTGAGTGTTAGATCCCAGGGGTCTCACTAGCCAATCTAATCAAAACAGAGAGCTTTTGGCATAATGAGAAGCCCTGTCTAAAACCTAAGGGAGTTCCAGGTTTAGAAGCATTCCAGGCAAGCTTTTGACTCACTGTGCAGCCCGCACTAATCTCCAGCTTGAGAGCCTCCTGCCTCAGCCTCCCCAGTGCTGACACTGCAGGATGTGCCTCCACACAGAGCAAAGAGACAGGACTTTTTAAAAGTAGCTAGTTCCAGTACTGAGAATCTAAATTTGTCACCCCCAAATATGCTACTTCGGCACACGGATTATTTTGAGCTGATGACAACTGAGAGAAGACTCCATCCCCCATCCACCCAAGACTGCAATAAAGCTCTGTTTGTACCAGTGCAGCCTCCCCGGGGCCAAGAGGATCTGACTTTCAACCACTAGAGACCCCTTCAGATGTTCACCAGCCTAGAGACAGCACTGCAGCGGGGCACAGAACCCCTTAAGTCACAAGCTGTCCCACAAGCCCCCGTTTCCCTTGATTTTTGTCCTTGGTCTGTCACTCCCCCACAAACTCACCCTTCCTTTTTTCAAGATAACTGAGGAGGCTGAGTGCTGACCACTTCTCAGTTACTCACAGCTGAGCTTCCGCCACGCTTATGTACCCTGGGAATACTAAAATAAACCTCTGGGGTGGGAGGACCCAAGAGACAGTGCCTACTGCTCTTGCAGAGGATCTGAGTTCAGGTCCCAGCACCCATAGAGGCAGCTCACAACCGCCCATGACCCCAGTGTCATGGGATCTAACACCCTCTTCTGGCCTCTGTGGCACCTGTACACATTAGCTCACACAGGTACACACACATTAATTTCAAAAATAAAATTTTAAACTTTAGTTAAAAAAAAAAAGTTTATTTTCTCTTGCTAACCCCCCCTCTTGTCTGGTTATCGTGGGTCCCACCACAGAGTCCAGGAGGAGAGAAGTGCTGCAGCCAGGCCAGCTTTTATGAAGCCACAGGAGCAGAAATGAACTTGTACCAATCAAAAGAAATACTAACTCAAAAAGGAAAATCACGCCGGGCGATGGTGGCACACGCCTTTAATCCCAGCACTCGGGAGGCAGAGGCAGGCGGATCTCTGTGAGTTCGAGACCAGCCTGGTCTACAAGAGCTAGTTCCAGGACAGGCTCCAAAGCCACAGAGAAACCCTGTCTCGGAAAAACCAAAAAAAAAAAAAAAGGAAAATCACTACAGTTGTTTAAGACTGAGAAAAGTGGAGGTGGGGGGGGTCTAGCCTTCAACAAGTAGAGGTAAGAGGACAGCCTGGGCTACAAAATAAAACCATGTCTCAAAAACCAAAAGAAACAAGGAATATGGGTGTGGTTCAGTGGTAGAGGCTTGCCTAACAAGTACAAAAGTATGGGTTTGGGAGAGAGGAAGAGGAGGGACAAAAGAAGGGTCAGTCGCATGTGAAACAGAGAGGCAGCTCTGTCACTAACCCTGTGTGAGGTCACCCTGCAGCTGCTGTCAGTCACTTAGACCAGGATGAGGGTTCAGGACAGTTGCCTAGGTCTACCCCGAGGTTCTAGCCTGGGGGTCTGCTGGAGGATGTCAACCAACCCAGGTGTCCTGGCCGGCTAGGATGTCCTCTTACTTGTAATGTTTTTCCTCACTAACCCTCAGAGACCCACCTGCCTCTGCCTCGAGAATGCTGGCATTAAATGCATGTGCTGCCATGTGATTGCCCTGGCCCCACAAGTACCACCTCGGTCTCCAAAGGAAAGGGGACTTCCATTTCATTTTTGAATATGATTTGAAACAGGATTGCACTATGCAGCCTAGGCAGGCCTTCGGTCCCTCTACCTCCACAAAGCACTTATATCCTCTTCTAAATGAAGACTCCTAGCAGGGCCGTGGTGGCACACGCTTTTAATCCCAGCATTTGGGAGGGTAAGTCTCTGAGTTCAAGGCCAGCCTGGTCAACAGAGGGAGTTCCAGAATAGCCAGGGCTACACAGAGAAATCTGTCTCAAAATACTGAAAAATAATAAATAAGTAAATGAGTGAATGAATGAATGAACCAATGAACAGTAAATAAATTAAGACTCCCTCTGATAGTATTTACTAACAGGCAGAACACTCAAGGGGTCATAGCTCCTTGCTTTTTAAAAGAAAACAGTCTGGGTTTAACCTGAAGGAAGAAAACTGTCCGCAAACTGACTTGCCTCTCCCTGCCCAGAGGGCTCTTCAGAGCTGATGCTAACCCTCAACTACACTGCAGCAAGACCAGCTGTGCACACCTCACAGGAGACAGCAACAAACACTTCTCTGAATATTCCTTCCCCGTCTTCTCCCACCTTCACTGGCTTTAATTCCATTCAGTTGAAGTACTGAAGAATAAGCAGCCACTATTAAGGAGAGGAAGAATGCGCCAGGTCCCACTAAAGGGACATGATGCCATCCACTGCAAACAAAGCTAGGAACAACGAACCCAAAGATTCAAATAATGCATCATACAGCGAAACGGAAAAACGAACAGCCTCATGCTCTCCCAAAACAAACAGGGTCCCAAACTTCTGAAACAGAAACTTGGGAAATGGATGAATTTGTAAAAGATGGGGTGTATATTGCTGGACTGGACTTTACGCAATGGGTGGTGGCAAACCGAACCCGCTTTGCTGTACGGAACGTGACAGGAAATGTAGCCACAGCGAGTGTGGAAGCCGTCAGGAAGCTGCGCAGCTCAGGGCCCTGTGAGGGGGACTAGCGGGTGGGGAGAAGCGTTGCCCACCTTCACCTTCCCTTTGACAAAGCTGGCGATGTCGTCCTTGTTGTCGAAGACCGACAGGGTGTGCAGCAGGTTCTGCTCCAGCCAGTCCCAGTGCTGGTTGATCTCCTCCAGAGTCGCACCTGGATTTGGACAGACACGTGCGTCAGGAAACAGAAGGGACTGCTAACACATGAACTCACTTTACAACTCCTGCCTTTTGTGAGTCTGTGTATCTTACATCACGGTCAGGGCGCCTGCTGCAGAGCAGACCCCCTCCATTAAAACAAGTCTCCTCCTGCAGTGTGGGTCTCTGCAGGGACAAATCCCACCGCCACAAGACAGGCCGGCTGACCGAGAGGGTCACTCTTAGATGTGATGTGGCCATCTTGCCTGCTTTGACAAAGCCCCCTGATCTCCATCTCCACTCAGTGACAGAGATGTTGGTCATTACATAGCTATCCCAACACAGAACATGCCCCCAGACAGCAAACTCACTGCCCACAGGCTCACACAGCGTACCCTGTGAGGAGGTCCTAAAGCCCAGGTTCACAGTGGAAGAGCTCCTGCAAAGCCCTGTTGGCTATACAAGAATGTTACCACTTGGGAGCAGCAGAGCTCGGACCAGCCAGGGGCGGCCTTAGAAATCAGCTGTCTACAGATGGATACCTTGTGACATTTACAGATATACCCCTCAAATGTATAGAGAAAGAGTTCTTACAATGCATGTTATTAAAACACACACACAAAAGCATGAAATCATACGCAATCCATCAGTTAATTTCTTTTCAAGGCAATTAAAACTCTTACTATACTACCAAAGCACTAAGCAACGCTGTTAACAAAAGTGTAGGGCTATCAGCCATCTCTTTCTTCTCGAGGACCCTTGTACTCAATCTCCACTGGGCGATGGACACCCGACATGGGATCTGTGTCAGATGCTCAGCTAAGGGTATCGAGGACAGGTAGAGTCCCTGACCAGAAGTTTTTTTTCAGTCACATTTCCAAAATGGGAAGAGAGTAAGCTCAGAGAAGCTAAAACTACTGAACCACAGTGCGGAGTCACCCAAACCAAGCAAGGGTCAGCAGAAACTAGTTATCCCAAAGCGGGAGTGTTTTGCTAAAAAGTTTCCTTTCTCTGTGTTACTTGTAGTCTTCTCCTTGAACATTCTTGGAAATACACGTATTACATTAGGGTCCCTCGTCTGAAACCACTAGTCAGAATTGTGGCATGATGTCACATGTGTAATATCCTACGGCTGCCTGACGTCTGATAACTAGATATTTAGACTTTCTTCATGCTCAAGATTTAAAATACAGTATAAGAAAAATGGAGGCTATAGGGAGAAGGTACATGAACTTCATGCCTAGACCAAGGTCCCAGCCCCAAAATATTATGTCTATGCAAGTATTCCACGAGCCAAAAGAATCCAAAACACTTGAGCCTGAGCATTCTGGGTGAAGGACCAACTTGCACTGCATGCAGTGAAGTGTCAGAGGGCTCAATCTGTACTTGTGACTCGGGTCCGTGGAAACGAAGACCACGTGTTAAATTGGGTCACTGTTCTGAGTGGGCAGTGAGCGTAGGAACAGGAAAGGCCTGAGAGGCTTCATCAGAAGGAAAATCGAGAGTTAAACAACACAAAGGACCCGATCCCTTGGCACCACTCAGAGGAGCGTGTCTGCGTCCTCACTAAATCCAGTTGTCTCAGCATGGGACCAGCCATGTGGTTCTCACTCAGCCCACTGCCTCTATTCATAGGTCCCGGTTTGGTTCCTGCACCTACAGCTCATGACCCGACCTTCACTTCCCTCCAGCTGTAACCTCCCCAGACATGTTCAGTTGGGGCTTACCAAGAGTTAGCCCTGGGGCGAGAGGCCCTTCTAGCTTTCGGCTTTCCTCCCTTACACCTCGGGGTATAGGAACCCCCTCGCCCCTCTGTAGTGTGGGAGATCCTTCTGATATGTGTTGCTTTTATTGGCCTGTGATAGGGCAGAGTAGAGGTGGGGAGGAGGGCTGGGTTGTGGGGGAGGGAGGGACACTAAATTGAATGCTGGAAGAAAGAAGGCAGAGTCAGGAGAAGCCATGTATCTGCTGCTGCCAGGGACAGATGCACCAGAGCCTTGCTGATAAGCCACAGCTACGTGGCAATACACAGATTAATAGAAATGGGCTAACCAAAGATATAAGAACTAGCTAGAAATATGCTTAAGCTATTGGCCAAGCAGTATTGTAAATAATATAGTTTCTGTGTGATATTTTGTGGTCTGGGCAGCTGGAAACAAACAAGTGGCTTCCCCCAACACTTCTGACTCCCCACATCTCTCTGTACAACCACCCAAGTTCAGCTTCTTCCTTTTCCCTCTCTTCTCTGACCTTTTGCTACCTGAACCTGGGACACCGAGCACCCTTCTGGCCCCTCAGCTGACTGTGGCGCACCACAGGCTGACACGGCTCAGGCAGTTTACCCTCCTCTGACCTGCATGTCCCCATCCTTTCAGCACTGTGTAAGTGACAGTATCCAGAATGGCACCCTGGCATCTGGAGAGCAGGAGTCCCTTTACAAAGTTAGCTCTGCCACAGCCTGTGAGTCTGCACAGAGCTGGAGAGGGCAGGCCTTTATGTACCATCAGATGGAAACCAACCAGGACACTGAGCAAACGAAAGAAGAAACTAAAGAGGAACCATCTTTATCAGCCCTTCAGTATCCCACTATGGTTTTTCAGAAGTACTTCCTCATTCGTAAAAACAAAACAGTTGGAGGAACAGGCAAGAGGGAGAGGGGAGAGAGCTGCTGATCTGTATTCAAGATAAAAAAGGGAAATGGAAGCTCGAATATTTGTCCTGGGTCACATTTCAGATGAAAAGCAAACCAAGCTTGCAGCACAAGGTTCTCCCTGCAGTCCCCTCTGCATGCCTCTTCCCAGATGCAGGGATACAGGTGATGCTTCATTTGTTTTAAAGATTGGATTGTTTTTATTGTATGTACATGTATGTATATTGGGGCTGTGTGTGTACACTGCATGCAGTTGGCCACGGAGGCCAGAAGAGGGTGTCTGAGTCCCTAAAGCTGAAGTTACAGGCATCTGTAAGCTGTCAAACACAGATGCTGGGAACCAAATTCAGGTCATTTGCAAGAGTAGTAATTGGGCTCAACTGCTGACCATCTCTCCATCCCCTGGGATACAGGCTTTCCTGATCATGTCATCAGAGCTCCCACGAGCTAAGAATAACTCCTAACAGCTTCAACAGACAATTTAGATAACACGAATAAAACCATAGTCAAATCCCAACCCCAATATATCACTGAGGAATTAAAAGTTAAGACAGAAGTTGAAGAGGGGGCTCAGTGGTTAAAAGCACTGGTTGTTCTTCTAGGGGACCAGGGTTCTATTCCCAGACCTACAGGATGGCTCTCAACTGTCTGTAATCCCAGTTCCAGGGCATCTGACTCTTCTAATCTCCACGGACCCCAGGCACACACATATGGTATACAGCCATAAATGCAAAACATCCATACACTTAAAAGAAAAATAACGTATTTTTTTAAATGACCTGAGATAACCAGACATGGTGGCCCACTCCTTTCATCCCAGCACTTGAGAGGCAGGTGGGATCTCTGAGTTAGAGGCCAGCCAGGTCGACAGAGTAAATTCCAGCACAGCCAGAGCTACAGAGAAACCCTGTCTCAGGGGGTGAAGCGGGGAGGGGGGAGCCCGACTTCTACTCTCACAAAGCACTTCTTTGCGATGTTCATAAGAAACTCCCCAACTAAAAGAGGAAATTACTACATAAAACCCATCTCTGGGCCACAGCACGACTGAACTGCGTCTCTGTGCTTGTGAGTGGAAGTCCTCACGCATGCCTCTCTCAGCAAAGACAATCGGAGCGAGGAAACATTTCTACCCCAGGGTCTGTTTCCTACAAAAGTTGCCAAATGGCAGGGAAACTTTCCAAACGGAGTTTCCTCCACAGAGAAGCCTCGGGACTGGCTTCAGGAGCACCACAGAACAAGACAAGCTGATACACGTCCGTGACCCCAGATGATAGGCTGAGACTCACTAATAAAAAACATCCCAAATCTGAAGCTTTGAAGGAACATGCATGATGCCACAAGAAGGAAATTCCATGCCAGAAACTTGTTTTTACGGACAAAATTATTTTAAAAGATTGCACATAATTACCTTCGCTATGTATAATATGTATGTATGTATGAAATAGAGTTCTGTGTTTAGATATGGGTTCCATCCCTAAAGTATTTTTATAACATTTATGTAAATATTCCAATATAATAAAGTAATCCAAGCAGTTCAGATAAGTGGTTCTCAGCCTGTGGTTTTGAAAGCAGGATCATTGTCAGTCCCATGTAACCCTGATGTGCTGGATAAGCGGCTCTCAGCCTTCCTCACGCTGCGGTCCTCTCGTGTGTTGACGTCCACCATAGCATTAGTTCAGTTTCTACTTCTGACTGTAGTTTTGCTGTTATGAATAGTAATGTAAATGTCTGTGTTTTCTGAAGGTCTTAGGTGACCCCTGTGTGAAAGGGTCATTTGACTCCCAAGGGGGTCGCAACCCACATGCCGAGAACCACACTGTATTAGATGCTTGCTCACGGCAGAGAACAGCCCCTTAGCTGAGCCCTCTGAGACATCGCCGACACTAGCAGGGGACACACATACACACATATACACACACACGAGTAGGAGAACTCACCCTCCAAGGTGAGTCTAGTGAAAAGAGGAGAAAAAGCACACAGCACAAGGGCGTCCCAGCAACTGCTCCCATGATGCCCCTTTCTGACCACCAAGGGATTATTACCTAATAGTCACCAGGATTATCTTTCTGTGACCCTCATGTCTCAGCATCTCTTAAATTAAAAGAAGGGGGTGGGATTAGCTTGGATTATCTTTGAGCACCCCCTCCAGGTGATCTCTGTTGACAAGTTGATCTACCTGGAAGTCAGGTAAACTTTGATTTTAGGATTCAGTTTTTTGCTTTTGTTTGTTCTCCTTATATGGTTCAGACTGATCTCAAATTCATGGGATCAAATGATGCTCCTGCCTCAATCTCTTCAATAGTTAGGAATACAGGCATGTACCAACACATTCATCTCCAAAGAGATTTTTTTTTAAGCTCACTTTCAGCCTCAAAACATACTAGATCTAAAAGTGGGTCTCAGAATGCCCTTGCTATAAAACACCCACCAGCAACACACATCACAAAAGAATGCATCCTTTCAATGAAAATGTGTACACAAGCAAAATTACTTTTTAAAAAAGTACACTAACAGCTTAATGGCAGTATCTCCATGACAAAGGAACAAACATGAGTTGGCACCCCTCTTCCCACTTCTAAAGGTGAGCCCTATCTGGAAAATTCCAGCCGGTGTTGTTTCAAGGAAATGCCGCGCTACTGAAAACAAGCCTAACAACCCTGACCTCAGAGCATAAACCCAGAAAGTTCACACTTTCCTCCTGCTGGGATGCCTCCCAGATGTTCCTTGAAGCACCCTGTGAGTCCTCTGCTCGGAGAAAACGAGCTGGCACATCCTTTGCCACCTTGGCATGAAGTTCAGGAAGACACTAATCTGGTCCACCCGGGAACATTTCCTCCCCTTAATAAAATCCACTCCACAAAGACAAAGCAAACAGTGAGGCAGAACACAAGAAAGCAAAACACCAGCCACGGTCAAGGGCACGGATAAGAGACCGTGCGTCAGAAAACGCCCTGAACGTACATTCTGTCAGAGCTCGCGGCTAAGCTGGCTGCTAGCACCCCGGCGCCTGGCGTGACCCTGGCAAGTGTCCGGCTTCCTGCGCTCTGCATCTTACCCCTCCAGAGTAGGGTGTGTTGCCTCTAGCGTGCTGCTGAGAGGAATGGATGAGAAAAATAAAGGTGCTTAACAGGAGGATTAGCTCCTATGGCTCCCAACTTTTAAAAATGTGCACGTTTCAATTAGCAAGTGTTTGCACCTTTCCTTTAGTGATCTTTGAAGTTTCCAAAAGGGTATCTGTCTTCATTTTCCAAATCTAAACCATTAACTAAGTGTTCTTCAAACTACAGCAGTCCCTCTCTGTCTGCAGGGGACTGGATCCAGGGCTTCCCAAAGACACCAGAGTCCAGGGCTGCTTAGACTCCTTATCTAAGACGGTGTGGTATTTGCAGATTACTTACTCCTCCCAGATACCTTAAGTCATCCCTAGATTCCTTATAGAAAGCAAATGATACAGAATTCTCATAGCATATTTGTTTATGGAATACCAAGAAGTCTGTCCATGTCCAGTACAGATGCAAGGATTTTTGTTGTTTTGTTTTGCTGTTTTTAGTGGGTTTGTTTGTTCCATGTTGGTTGAATCTGCAGGTATGGAACACGGAGACATTAAGGCTCAGTGCATACACACCCTCAGTGAGCATGCTTCTGCCCACCCAGCTGTGCATCTAGACCCTACCTGCCCATTTCACCCAGGCCCATGGAAAGCATGCTCCTAACCCTTCCTGCTTCTCCTTCATTTCATTCAACTCCATGGAGCAGACCTGGCAAGCAAGCACGGAGACTCTGCACTTATGCATCTATGAACTCCTCAAGTCAGTTCAAGTCCAAATTAAGGTCTGGGAACGGGGCATTGTGGAAAGTCCTGTACAAGGCTAAGATGCTCCAGAGAAGAGCTCCGCGGCCCCTCTCCACTGGCTCTAGAATGGCTTCTTCCAGGAACCAGGAAAGACACAGCCCCAACCAGGCCTCGGCTGACAGTAAAAGGAGTCACCTTATTGCATAAGCAATTTGATTCTTGAAAACTGATTCTCACCAGATAACTCAGAGCCCTGCAGAAGCTCTTTCCTGTTCTTCTTTGTGTGCTTCGTAGAAATCAAACGTGAACAAACAATTCACCCAGTGTTCAAAGACACGGTGATGAATAAGATGTGCGTGGCAGCATTGTTGCAACAGCACTGAGGACCACTGAAAATTACCAGGACATGTCATGTGGAAATAAGGACAGCCAGTACAGAGGACAGCGTGACCCGGATGGCCTGGACTTCAAGTGCAGGACAAGATTGAGAGCACCAGACACCGCAATGACAGGGATGCCTCATCCTTACAGGGAGAGCCCCAAAGCTTGCCACAGCATAGGAATCCACTCAGCAAGGTCCAGACCCTCACTCAGCGTTTCTCAACCTGTGGGATATTTCACAAGGATCACATATCAGATATTTACATTACGATTTCTAATTACAGTTATGAAGTAGCAATAAAAATAATTTTATGGTTGGGGGTCACCATAACATGAGGAACTGTATTAAAGGATTACAGCATGAGGAAGGTTGAGACCCAATGTTCCAACCTGCTCCTCTCCACTTGACCAGGGATTAGCTCCTGGTATTCTGCCCTCCTCATTCGGTGCCTCGTGTCCTCGTCCTACTCATGGGCCAACTGCTAGATGTCTAATTCCAAAAAGAAAGCTGTCATACCCTGGATTACCATCCCGAAATTCTGACATGCGATGACGTAAACAGACCAAGAACACACGATGACATGAATGAACCCAGAAGACATTACAAGCCGCTTTCAAAAGGATGCATCATGCATGAGATGTGAGTCAAATCCAGAGATAGATAACAGAATGGTGGTGGCCAGAGGCATGTGGCAGGAAGGTCCGGAAGTAGTTGTCTCTTCTGGATGGTGATTCAGCTAGGAAGGAACAATGACGAGTCTGAAGGATCAGCAGTGGCCACGAAAAGCAGTGCATCTGAAGTACACCATTATAAACAGAGCCCCGGTGGGAACACAGCTCAGGGGTGCATGCTGGCTCAGCACGTGCCAATCCTGGGCTGGCTCCCCTCCCAACAAAGGAAAAGGTTATGATAACGAACTGTTACCGATATTTCCCAGCATTTCTTCCCTAGCTTAGACAGATCACCTCCAGCCTCATCCGTCTAGGCAAGGGTGACACACCAAGTTACACACCTTTTTCAGTTTTTCCCTCCCAGCAATTACTGACTCTCCTCCCCACGTCTACTCTGCATTCTTTGTGAAGGACAGTGTAGCCCAATGAGAGTTTCCGACTTTGTATTTTGAGGCAGGAGTTCACCTGCATTGTCCAGGCAGAACCTGAGCTTGCAATCCTCCTGGCTTCAACTCCTGAGTACCTAAGATTACAGGCCTGTGCCACCAAGCTCAGCAAAACATTTTTTTTAAGATTCCTAACTTCTGCCTTCTGAGGTCTACCTGTTTAACAAGGAGACCTGTGACGTGCCCCAGAACGCCTGTTTTCTGACGTCTTGAAGCGTTTTTATTGCTGTAGCAAACACCATGACCAAAAGGCAAGTTTGAGAAGAGAGGGTTAATTTGGATTCACACAGATAGCAATCCGACATGGAAGGGTCAGTGTAGGAACCTGAAGGCAGGAACTGAAGCAAAGGCCATGGAGGAGCACGCCTACTGGCTTACTCAGCTTTCTTACAGAACTCAGGACCACCAGCCCAGGGATAGCCCCACCCACAATGGGCTGGGCCTTCCCACATCAATCACTAATTAAGAACATGCAATGCAGCCTGAGGGTCCCTCCTCTGATAACTCCAGCTTGTGTCAAAGTGTCAGAAAACCAGCCAGCACACCTGACTTACCAGAAAGGGCCCAAGTCTCATTTGAAATGACCAGTGGGGCTGCAACCAACACCTAAGCTGGAACTCCTGCGAGTCAGAAATGCCCTTCACGCAGTGACCCACCGAGCCTGGCCTGCCATCAGTGTGCTGGTACGCTCCCACCAGCCCTTGGACCACCAAATCTCTAGGAAAGTACACAGCAGAGCTGCTGTCCGGCTGTGCTTCAGATAAAGACAAAATTCTTCGTCCAAGGCCACGTGAACCCGCGTCACCTCACAGAGGAGCCTGAGTCCCCCTCTTCCCAACTCTTTCACCTGGTGGTGACATACTCAGTGTTGTCATGGGCATCGGAAGGTCACTGTCCAGAAAGACTCTCAGTGTTAGCATATCCATGAGGGAGGCAGACAAGAAACAAGAAACGCCAGTGGTGGGAGAGCGTCGGAACACACAGAAGCAGGCGACTGTTGCTAAGGAAGGGAATATCTGGTTTCTGACCGGGAGAGCTGGGCCCATTTCTGTCTGCAACTTCCCCAACAATTAGGCGTCTCTCCTGCAAGAACGGACTTCAGCTCCCTAGTCACAGAAGTTGCTTGTCTTTCTAGAGTCTTACGGTTGCTTGGTCCATGCTGTTAAAACAGTATCCTGTCTCTGTCCGGAACCTTGATGATCTTCAGATCTTTTGCCAAGTAAAATAACTGACCCAGGAGACAATCTACCCATCTCCTTTGACCTCCGCCTCAAAAGAGTAAGAAAACTCTTAAAGGCTCCGCTTAGCCTTGTCAGTCCACTGTGTGACAGTCACACTTAAGTGAGGATCTGGATTGTTCCTACATACTGCTCTTCCCGGTTGGACACAGACACTTCCTACAGCATTCTTCACAGACCTCGAAAGAACAGTACTCAACTTCATATGGAAAAGCAAAAAACCCAGGATAGCCAAAAAAAAAAAAAAAAAAAAAAAAAAAAACCTGTAGAATAAAAGAACTTTTGGAGGCATCACAAGAGCTACAGTACTGAAAACAGCCTGATATTGGCATAAAAACAGACAAGAGGACCAATGGAACTGAACTGAAGACCCAGGTATTAACCCACACACCTTTGAACACCTGATTTTTGTCAAAGAAGCAAAAAATATCAAAAGGAAAAAAGAAAACATTTAACAAATGGTGCTGGCGTAACTGGATACTAACATGTAGAAGAATGAAAATAGATCCATATCTATCACCATGCACAAAACAAGTCCAAATGGAACAAAGCCACACTGAACCTCAAAGAAAAGGTAGGAAACTCTTATGTTTAATCCCAGCACTTGGGCAGGGGTGAGGAGTGGAGGATAAAGTCAGCTGATTTAGTCTACAGAGAGTTCCAGGCCAGCCAGACTACTCAGTGAAACTCTAGTCCGGTGGTTCCCAACCTTCCTAATTCTGTGACCCTTTAGTACACTTCCTCATGTTGTGGTGACCCCCAACCACAAAACTCTTTTTGTTGCTACTTCATAACTGTAATTTTGTTACTGTTCCAAACTGTAATAAAAACATCTGTGTTTTCCAAGGGCCTTAGGTGACCCTGTGAAAGGGTCATTCAACCCCCAAGGGTTAAGTGCTGCTGTAGTCCCCCAGGAAAGAAATGAAACAAAATAGGGGTTCCAGGATGGGAAACGTCATACCTGACTGTAAGTATTACACCAGCACAAAGACCTGAGACAAACAATAACAGGAAATACAGGAGCCGGGGAGAGAACCGGCTCCATGGATAAAGTACCGGCTGCACAACCGTGAGAACCTGAGCTCAGATCACCAGCATCCACACAAAGGCGAGGTACAACAGCATCTGCAACCTCTAAGCTAGAATCCAGCAGAGACGGGCAGATCCTTAGGACTCACTGGCCAGCCAGTCGAGCTTAGGCAGAGAGTACCAGGTTCAGTGAGAGACCAAGTCTCAAAAGCACACGGTATCATCCTCTGGCCTTCGTACATACTATGCAAAGAACCACACCACACCTACATACATGTGTCAGAAAATAATAATGGAGTATCGTTGTAGGTCTGGATGGGGCTTGCAATATCAACAGTTCGTTTTTAGTGAGGAGAAGCAGAAGGGATAATATGCTGGTACTCTTGTCCCATAAGGTGACAGAATACTGTCACTGTCTTTCAAACACTGCAACTCTAGCTTCCTACTGTTAAACAAAGTCCCTGGCCTTAACCTGACATGAACCTTTTTGAAAAAACAATCTCTAGTCTAAACATCTGGAAGTCTTGTTCCTCTTTAGTTTTTTTGCCTATTGAAACTAACTAAATGCAACATTTTCTTTATAAAATGGCATTGTCAGATAAGCCGGCTTTTATAAAATTATATGTATCCACTTTTGTAACCATCCTTGTTGGACCCACTAGAAAGCTGATGAGAAAATGTCCATTGGTGTAACCAGAAGGTATTCAGGATGGCTAGAGTTTGAGGCAACAGATACCTTAGTAGTGCTGAAAGGTGATTACTTTATAGATCATTTTTTAATTGGAACAACCTGCCCTAGTTATAAAAAAAATGGCAGACAAGAGCATGCCCAGGTGTTAACAGTGTTCAGGATGGGATAGCAGATGGGAATGAGAAGTTTCTCCAAACTTCTGCTTTTTGCAAAGGAAAAGCCCAGCACGGCTGTTGAACAGGAGCAATGAGCAAAGTTTACTGTACCCAGTGCAAAGCTAGAGACACTATGTCCAGGGGCACACAGAGACCGAAGGTTAACACTGACTCTAGCATTCAAAGAAAAAGGCTCTCGGGTGGTATTTCTTATTTTTTAAATATATTACTCATATAGAATAAAACAGACATTAGGCTTCATTGACACAGTGTTTCTTGGGGTGTGACAGCTCCATTTGGGACGCCCCTAGGGGCTCAATGCAACACCAGGAAGAACAGGACCTCAAGTCCTGTCCTGAGGAGTGAGGTGTTTTCCAAATTCCCTCGGCACACGGGGGAGTCATGTTCTTCTTTTGTGTCTAGCTCCCCCCGTTGTGTGAAACGAGAGAATGCTGTTCAAATCAGATAGAGCCCTCAGACTTCGCCTGTGTCAGTACAGTGGGTGTGCACACCCGGGCACACACAGGTCAGAGCAAGACTACAAAGAAAACAGCTCACCTCAAATGGAGCTATAGTCGTGCTCCGGGACCTCTCGGAACCTGGCACACCCAGACTCGCAGCATTTACATACTATGGTAGTTAAAAGCAGAGACATGAAGGATAAGGGAAAAAACAAAAACCAGGAAACGGGAGGCAGTGGATAAAGAGGGAGAGAAGTAGGTGCAGGAGAAGAGGAAGAAGAGAGGACTGTGGAAGGCTCCAGGGTGTTACCGTTCAAACGTCACTGACATGCAGACACTCGCATGCTTGGCTGGTTAGGTTTGGAACATTCCACCTGGAACAAAACTCACCAGTGGCTATGGCCCAGTAAATGTCTGATCCAGTCAGTAACTCACCACATGCTATGGGAGAATAAACCTGGGACCCGGGGACTTGAAGCAGGATCCGAAACGGAGCAACGCGTGCACTGGAATCCAGGACCGCATCCAGAGCGCCCACAAGGCGACCTTAAAAGGGAGACAGAAGAAAGGACACTTGTGAGTCCAGGGCAGACCAGGCCAGGCAGCCGGCACACATCCTCCTGCTCCCGTGCGTGGGAGCTGTGGTGGTCTGAATGAGAATGGTCCTGTTCTGAGTGCAGTTTCTGTTGCTGTAATAAAACTCCATGACCTAAGCAACCTGGGGAGGAAAGGGTTATTTAGCTTACACTTCCATATCACAAGTCATCATCAAAGGAAGTCAGTAACTCAGGGCAGGAACCTAGAGGCAGGAGCCAATGCAGAGGCCATGGAAGCATGCTGCCTACTGGCTGCTCTTTCACCATTATCCTCTCCTGGGCTCTCTTCAAGGTGCCAAGCCTCAACTTCTCCGTATGATCCCTTCAATCCTAGGCCTTTAAGCTGCTACAGAGGCTGCACCTTCATCAATGGACTCTCCGGGTCTCTCATAGTGCTAAGCCCCAGCTGCTCTCCACAACCCCTTCATGCCTTCACCAGTACCACCTGGGGACTGCTTACATATTACCAAGACCAGCTGTCAGCACAAGGAACAACCTCGGCCACTTCATTAACAGAGTCTCAGTGCACTGACTCTGAAGAATCACTTCCCAGATGGCTTTGCCTCAGTGATGCTGCTCTCTTCTTAATCACCGCTAAATTCTCAGTTCCAACTGACCAGAATCAACTGTCCCAGCAAAGCAGAGGTTTTACTTTAGTAATTCTGGTCTCTTATTAAGCCCATTCTTCAAGCTGCAGCTGACCAGAACCACAGATTCTTCACATAAATGGTCTGGTAGAGTCTTTGCTTCCGTCTGAAACTTCACAGGCCGAGTCTTCATCCTCTGCATTTCTCTCCACACTCTTTTCTCCTACAGAACAGCGCACCGAGCTTTGAACACTCAGTGGCCCTTCTCACCCAGAGTTCCATGGTTCTTCCTGCTGGCGGTCTCTCAGCCTGCTACCTGCAGACAGAGACACAGGCTCTCAGCTACTGATCCTGCACCACAGCTGCCTGACTGTTGCCATGCTCCCTGCCCTGATGGCCATGGACTCTAGTCCCCTGGCACTATAAGCCCCCAATAAACTCTGCCTTGGTCATGGTGTCTTAACACAACAACAGAAAAGTGACTAAGACAGGAGCAGTCACAAGCAAGGAGCCTCAGGTCACATTCCTGGACTCTCACAAAAGACTCCCATTTCCCCAGCATCTGGAGTCTACCTGCATCAGCTACAGCAACAAGACCTGGGAAAAAGAGCAGAGTCCCACAAGTCAGATTTCTAATTCAAACCTGGCGTATGTGATTTAAAGTGCTTAAACTTCTGGTGTTTCTGGTCTCCTTATTTGAAAAAAAAAAGAATAACTTGTATAGTACAGCACCACCTTGTATAGAATAGAATAACACTACCCGGTAAAAGTAATTGAGAGAATTACATGAGTTTCATGTCTGTTACTTGAAGTGCTGCCTGGACCACAAAAAGCACTGTGTTAAGTATTGTTCCTGCTACTGCTTTATCCTGGGCCTCATCCCAAATACTGAATGTTACCTCTACCTGCTCCAGAAATACGCAGTGAGGAAAATCTATCAAGTCCTTCACAGATTGGGAGTCACATGCACACATACACACACACCTATGTGATATATGATGAACATATATGTGTGATATACATAATATACACATGTAAGGTGTACATATCATGATATACATTATATTATATTCGTGATATTTATTATATGCATATTTGTGTGATGCGCTGAAAACATGTATGACAGACATGTGTGACATACATGATATGTGATATACATAACATATGCATGTAACACATGTATGATGTACATGTATGTGCTATACACATGGTGTGCTATGTATGGTACACATGTGTATGTGTGTCTAGATATAGATATATGATACAAAGAAAGGATTGGCTTTCTGCTATGATGGACATGCCCTGAACTGAAGGTGGACAACTGCATTTGCTCCCACCTAACGGTCTGTTCCTACATGGGAACAAGCCTGGGGAGACTCTTACTGACCACACCAAGCTACTTCACGTCAGGTAGACCGCACCACCCGGGAGAGCACCACTCATGCCCTGGGGGCTCACTGCAAGCTGTAGCTGCCCACCACTGCCCAGTATCCCATGAGGACTGTAGCACCTATCCAGGGGAAGGTTCAAATTCAAAACTCCAATTCCACAGATCGACTCTATACCATTACATAGAGAAAAAACACCGACTCTAACCCTCAGATGTGGAGACCCATCTGTACTATATCCTTTTCTGTAACAGGTCACTTCAGGGTCAAGTGGTGTATTTACCCATTTTCTGTGACATCTTTTCAAATTTAAATAAAAACTTACTAGAAAAGCCAGATATAGTGGCACATGCTTTAATCCCAGCACTTGGGAGGCAGAAGCAGGCAGATCTCTAAGTCCAAGGCCAGACTTAGTCTACATAGTGAGTTATAGGACAGCTGGAGTTACATGGTGGGACCCTGTCTCAAAAAAAAAAAACTAAATATATAGATGACTATGTGAATGCACACAGATGTGTGCATAGGTACATATATATTTAATTTGTGCACATATATTTTTGTACAAATGTATATATACATTTAAGACTTCCATTTGTATTCACATATACAATCAACACTTAGAAAAGTGGGCTCTACACCATCACTTCTGACTACAATCTACTCCTACAGTATTCTTCCCACAAAGTCTGCAACCTGCAGCTACACCAAACCCAACACTGAGAAAATTCTTTGAGCAAGCTCAGTCTAACGCCTAACTTACCATCCTCCTGCCTCAGCCCTCTGAGTAAGGATTACAGATGTGCCCCCACCAAGTTTGGCTTTTATGACTCTTAGCATGTTTACTTATCCATGCAAGATAACCTTCCTGGCAGATGTCCTCCTCATGCTACCCAGCCTCCAACTGTTCCGCCCTCACTTAACCTTCTCCGGGAGAAGGATAAAGGCACAATACTGTATAGCCAGAACTACTCTCGCTACAAAGAAACCCACGTGGCTGTCTGAGGGAGCAGGGCCTCTCTGGATAGGAGGTCCGATCAGCAGCTGTTAGGCAGGAGGGCTAAAGGTGTGTTTGCAAAAGACTACTGAGCTAAGACATTTGTCTAGCAAAGATGGGCTGGGATAGAGAGGCCTAAGAAAAATTAGAAAGGAGCTCAATGACCCATCCACCCAACCCACACAGACCCTTGGAACCTTCAAGTTTGATAGAGAACCATTCTTTGTTTGACGGTGCTGAGGATTAAATCCAGTACTTTGTGCACAAGAGGCAAGCACTTAGCACTCAGCTATCACCCCAGGCACCTGAGGGACTCAGGGAGCCGTGGAGACGAGAATGGAGGGGAGGTGGGTACCAACTCAGAGAAAGCAGGGATTTTTTTTTTTTTTTTGGACTGTAAAGAGTGGTTACTTCCCCCTATAAGATTCAGGTGCTTTTGAAAGGTCAGTGTCTTACATAACCCTAGCCTCTTCAACTAGTTGGACAGTGGGGAAGGCTGTGTGAAGAAAGCCACAAGGGGACTTCCACCCTTGGCTCAACCATGTAGAGCCTGGAAGTCATCCCATCCACGCAAGAAAAAGCTGAGCAGCCTGAGAAGGGGGGACTTTTCCTCAGCTCACCAGAGAACTGAGGTCACGGATCAAACCACAATCACCAAATCTAGAGACATCCAGGAGAATCCAGAGTCACAGACGGGGATGATTTCCTCGGTAAAGCCACTGACTGCAGGAACAACCAAAAAGCGAGGTTGGTAAAATGCTACATGGGGATTGAGTGCATAAAGGCAAATCCCAAGACTATGGTTTCAAGGGAACCCTCTGAGCTGCATGGGCTTTAACATCAGGCACCCACCAGGCTGGGAAGGTATAGAGTAACACTATGCAATGGCCTCTACACAGTCTCCTCATCTGTTGAGACCATTTGGAGTCCTGGCCTCCAGCTGCTCTTCCCTGCTAGTGATCTTTACTTTCCTTCTGATTTGAGTTACTGAAAGCTGTGTCAAAGTTGTTTACCAGCTCTGCTTCACGAGCGCGTGTTGCCTTGGTCTTGAGGATCAGAGGTTTTCACCTGTTTGGCCCACCTGACTGTGTTGGGTATATAAGCCTCCGTGATGCTACTGAATAAAAGGGCTTCTAACCAGTGACTAGAGCTCTGTCTGTGTGTCTTTGTGTGTTTCAATCTCCAGCCCCTTGCTCTAAGCTCGCAAACTGTATGGTAGCGCATAGAGGGCAGACAGGCGTTGTGCGCTGCACTCATCAAAATCCTGGACTTCCACGGAGGAGTGGCCAGAACCTTATCCAAGCTAGGGAAGAGCACTGGCCAAGTCCTACATTTCCTCATTTCCTCTGGCTTTTCTGTCCTCAAAGACGGACAAGCGTGACCAAGAAACATTCGTGAAGATCACAGGCCCATCACACTGCAATTTGCCGGTATGATCACAGAACCAACTCCCAAAAACCCCTAGCACAGTGATGCTACATGAGAGGGTAAAGCACTAAGACTCACACTGTCTGAAAAAAATCTTTAAAGGAACCCAAAAACGGAAGGGCATCAGAATGAGCACTTCAGAGGAATGTCAAAGTCCTGGTGTCTACAGTGGTAGCCAACTTTCAAATATGCTCCGATCCAGCCAGGGCATTGATGACACCTTCAGTTCCTCGTATCCAATGCAGTGTGACTGGCTTTCACATAGTGACTGTTGGCAGGAAAGTAAACAGTCTCAGAGAGAAAGCACGATCGCTGAGATGCTGACCGTGCTGATACAGATGGGGAGTTTGTAATAATCCTATTTAACAGGTTAATAACCCTTCTAATGGAAAGGCAAGGGCAGGCAGGAAATTTAAATGGAGAGAGAACTCCAAGAATGAATTGAAAAGCCAACCTGCAAATCCACACCCAGAGAGACCCATTATCCTTCGGAACAGAAAGAAGCACATAAAGCAGCACAAGCCTGTAATCTAGCACAGCAGCAGGGGCACGAGCTCACGTAAAAGCAAACACCAGCAGTGGAGGCAGGGGAGGCTGCAGTCAGAATGTATTGCAGGAGAGAAGAATAAAAAGAGTCAGGCGGTGGTGGCGCACGCCTTTAATCCCAGCACTCGGGAGGCAGAGACAGGCGGATCTCTGAGTTCGAGGCCAGCCTGGTCTACAAGAGCTAGTTCCAGGACAGGAACCAAAAAGCTACGGAGAAACCCTGTCTCGAAAAATCAAAAATAAATAGAAAGAAAGAAAGAAAGAAAGAAAGAAAGAAAGAAAGAAAGAAAGAAAGAAAGAAAGAAAGAAAGAGCTGACCTCAAACTCGCTGTATTGCCTGGGCTGACCTTGCTGCACCCTCCGCGTCTCTTCCTTCTACCTCCAAGCACTGAGGATTTGGGTTGTGTGCCACCACATGCAGCTTAATGTTTACTAACACTACGAACTACAAACACCAGGCAAGGCATGTTCACTAACAGGAGCGTGGCCGGAAGGAAGAAAAGAATGTGGCGCACACGCAAAATGGGGTTTTAGTCAGTCAAAAAATCAATTTATGACTTTATGTGTTTCTGGTCTAAATATACCAACTAAAATGGATTTCAAAAGCCATGGAAAGCTAAATCTTGTCATTTGCAGAATAATGGATGGGACCTGAGATCATTCAGCAAACTAAGCCAGTTTCAGAAAGATAGACATGATTTTTCTCTCATATGCCAAATCTAAATTGTGTGTGTGTGTGTGTGTGTGTGTGTGTAAGAGGCTTCTATTTGAGAAAAGGGAAGGGGAGGAGGAGGAGGCAAGGGCTGATAAAGAAAGCAAACATGGCCAAAGTACAATACACTTGTATGAAAGTAACGATGGAAACATCACACCAATTGTACAATGAATAGATACAAATGCAACATTTTAAAATTTTTAAAAGAAGTTTCAATTTTTAAATACTAGGATAAGGAAGGTAAGCATACCAAGAGATACTAGACTAACACCAGTTAAAACTGAGCAGATGCGTTAATTTTAGACAAAACAGATTTCATAACAGGAAACACTATCAGGGTTAAAAGAGGCATTGTGTAACACTGAAGGTTTCTGAAGGACTGTACACCAGTCATTAACATGAATTACCTAACAGTACATCTACATCCTTTTGACCAGAGTGGTAAACTTCAGGGAAAACAGAGGAGTCTAGCATCCTAGTTGGAACTTCAATAACCATCTCCTAATAACTGGCAGACCGAGCCTTCAGAAAAGCACTGAGTCCACATTTACCCCAAACAGTATCCAGTCACAGAATCTAATCTGTGTTTATGGACCCCTTCATGGGCACCAGACAGTGCATCTCTAGTGTACGGTGGCAGGTACCAAGATGAACCTAAAACAAATCCTGTCTGAAACAGAGATCACACAAGCACACCCTCAAACCACAAAGGAATTACACGAGAAGCCAAGGAACAGAAAGCAAGCTGGGAATTTCCCCAAAATTTAGAAATTAAACAACTTCAAATAATACAGGTCAAATAAAAAAAAACAAAACCCTCATGAGATTTTTTTAAAATATTTTAACCACATGGAAGTGAGGTTTTACAAATTAGACAAATGTGTAGGATAGAGCAAAAGGATTGCTTGGGGAGATTACAACATCAAGTACATAAGTTAGGACAATACAAAGACCTGGAACCAATAACCTAAGCCAGTACATTAGAAAGCCAAAGAGCAATCTGATCCTAATGCAAAAGAAAAATCAAAGCTGGAGTCAATAAAAGCTAAAAGATAGAGAAGAAAATAACACTAAAAGATCAATGAAAATTGGCAAAGCCCTACCTAGGGTAACCAGGGAAAGAAGAAAAGGACAAGTTACCAATACTAAAAAGGGACAGAAGGCAGGGGATGTAGAGTGTCTGCCCGGCATGATAAGAGCCTGGGCTCTGATTCCCAGCATGGCATAAGTTGGGTGTGAGGCTGCCAACTTATAATCCCAGTGCTCCATAGGTGGAGGAGGATCAGGAACCTGGGTCATCCTTGGCTAAGGAAGTGTTCAACACAGCCAAGATGCTGAGATCCTCCTGGGAGGAGGAATTAGAGCTAATACCCAAGGGTTTTAACCATAAGGAGATACTGTAAATAATTGTATGCCTCTAAATTCAATAAGTTATACAAAAGGGCACAATCCTTTAAGGAAATGAACTACCACAACTCAAGGAATAGTGAGTCATTTGAACAGACCTTTATCTAGTAAAGAAACCAAATCAATAGCAATAGCCTGATAAATTATCCAACGCAAATGTGTTCGCCAGCAAATACTACTAAACCTTAAGAGGCAGTGATGGCATTCCCCGCTATCTCTTCAGAAACCACTCTTCTAGCGCATTCGACTGTGACAGGAACCCTGCATTCCTGAAACAACCAAACTGATGGAGCCACTGAAAAAAGAAAGCTACCGTATCTAACCCTTGCAGAAAGTCATCAACAAAACATCAGCAAAAAAGAATCCAACATCATATAACATGAATTAAACTCTATGGGCAATTGTGACTCACTCGGTATACAAGGATAATACATTAGAAAAAATATCATCAAGGTAAAATTCTTGTGCCAATTGGTACAGGAAAAGTATTTGAAAAAAAGATCTAGCACTCACTCATGATTAATTAAAACAAAAACCAACCACCAAGGAGTTGAAATTTTCTATGATCTGGAAATCTCTCTCAACATACAAACAGAGCACCCTACAGTTATCATACTGAATGGTAAGAAACCGAACATGTCCCTGGACAATGAAGGATGAGGTAAGGACGCTTTTTACACATCATTCCCACTTAGCAACATACTGAAAGTCCTAACTGACACAGCAAGACAAAAAAAAAAAAAAGGAAATAAAGCGTGCACAGATAGGGAAGAGAGAAATAAAACTTGGTTCACAGATGACATGTTTGCTCAACAAAACAAAAACCTTAAGGAATAACCAAAAGTATAGTACTTGCAAGATACCATGTTACCCTATGACAACTCCTTTTCTGTGTGCCAGCAATGAATGCCGAGACTCTGAAGAAAAACAAAAACAAAGTAAGTCACTACGGACAACAGTAAAAGGCACTTTTTTCCAGCACAAGCTTAACTAATATGCACAGATCTACATGCATAACATTACAAAATGCTGAGGAAGAGGAGCCAAAAAAAATGTCAATGGGAGACACCGGAACTATTGTGGTCGTGGAGATTCAACTCAACACGAGTAAAAATCCCAGCGTGCTACTTCATAAATATTGACAACTGAAGGAAAAGCAAGGGCCAACAAACTCTGGAGAACAGATTTAAGATGATTCAAAGCTGTTCTGCAGAGCTATGATGGTCAAGCCCTTACCCAGGCCAGTAGGAGAGAACAGACCCTCACAGATGCAATCAATCACCCGTCCGATCTTTGACAAGGGAGCAAAGGCAACTTGGTGGGAAAAGTGTTTTCAGCAGCTGGTGCTTAACTGAAAGAAATAACCTAGACAACAGACTTTACATCAGTGACAAATATTAACTCAATAGCCTACTACAGTGTGAAGTATGAAGAATAAGCCATAGCCGGGCGGTGGTGGCGCATGCCTTTAATCCCAGCACTCGGGAGGCAGAGGCAGGAGGATCTCTGTGAGTTCGAGACCAGCCTGGTCTACAAGAGCTAGTTCCAGGACAGGCTCCAAAAACCACAGAGAAACCTTGTCTCGAAAAAAACCAAAAGAAAAAAAAAAAAAAAAAGAATAAGCCATAGAAGTTCCAGATGAGAACACAGACCACCTAGATGGCCTCAAGTGTGACCAATCCTCACTGGTTTTTAAGGAAAAACAATCTAACTGTGTAAGTGATCTGGGACCCATCTCACTGAAGTGGGCAAGGAGAGCCACATTCACATGTAACTGGACATAAACTGAGTCTAAAACAAGAAACACAAAGAAATACATGTATGTATGTACGTACTTCATGGAGTACAGCTTAACAATCCTGGCACTACTACACACAGCTACTACAAATGAAGCATCAAGGAAGATGCTTAGACTTGACAAAGGAATGCCCACGTATCTAACTGTACAGCACCATCTCTAATTCCAAGGATATTTCTATTTCTGGACATAATGCTGAGGATATTTCCAGAAGAAACTGGTGTTTCAATCAATACATTAAGATGATCCACCCTGAACCTAGGAGGACATCGTCCAATCACATCAACGAGGGCAGAAGAAAAGTGAATTCCGCAGGCAGTGATGGTGCACGCCTTTAATCCCAGCACTCGGAAGCAGAGGCAGGCAGATCTCTGTGAGTTTGAGGCCAGCCTGGTCTTCACAATGAGTTCCAGGACATCCAGAACTGTTACATAGAGAAACCTGTCTCGGAAAATCAAGAAAAAGAAAAGTGAATTCTATCTTTTCTCAAGCTACGCTGCCCTCTTCCTCTTGGACTCCTTCACACTCCGAGACTTACTCACTGGCATCTCACCCCAGGCTCTCAGTTACATCGTGAGTTTCTCTAGTTGTCCAACTTATAGATGACCTGTCCCGTGAATTCTCAGTCTTCACAATCACATCAATCCCTGCTGAATGGAGAGGGTCCCTTTGTTCCGGCCGCCCAGCTAGCTTACACCCAAAATAATCACACAGACTGTATTAATTAAAACACTGCTTGGCCATTAGCTCTAGCCTCCTATTGGCTAACTCTCACATTTTGATTTAACCCATTTCTATTAATCTGTGTATCACCACATGTTTGTGGCTTACCAGCAAGATTCTAACCAGCGTCCATCTCAGGCAGGAGATCCATGGTATCTCCATGGCAGCTCTCTGCTTTTTTCCTCCCAGCATTCAGTTCTGTCTTCTCTGCCTAAGTTCTGCCCTATCAGGCCAAGCAGTTTCTTTATTGATTAACCAATGAAAGCAACACATGAACAGAAGAACCTCCTACACCAAGACCCATAATAAACATTTGCATACATCCCGGAAACAAAGGTTTTCATCAAGGCAGAAGAGAATCCACAGGACCTTACCTATCCCTTCATAAACAGCCTATGACACAAAGAAGCAAGCCCAGCCATCAGCATGGCCGTGCCTCTACAGAAAAACAAAGGGGCAGGAGAGATCCAGAAAAAAGCACTGGTGGAACTGGAGGGATGACTCAGCAATTAGGAGTAGGTACTGTTCTAGCAGAACAGTTAATTCCCAGCATCCACACCAGAGAGCACACCTCGCCTATAACTCTAGCACCAGAGGATCCAACACCTTCTTCTGACCATCTCCAACACCTGCACTCCCACCAACAAATGAACACACACACACAGGCATGCGTGCATAATTAAAAATAAAAAGACAGTGGCAGGACTGTCACCTTAAGAGGTTACTTACCCTGAAGTCCTTCCAGAGCGACAGAATGTGTGTAAAAGACAGTGACACTGATGGTCTTGATGCTATGTGATCCTGGGCCAAGCACTGTGTTAGTGTGTCCGTTTAGCAAAAGACAAACAAGCAAAAACCTTAAAATTACATATACATGTGTATAGATATACATATGTATATATACACATGTATATATAATCTCTTAACTATCTTAAGATATATATAGACACAGCCTAAGATATATATAGATATAGCCTAAGATATATAGAGGTATATCCTAAGATATATATCTATATAGACCATGTGTGTGTGTATATATGTATATGTATATATATATATTCCCTAAGATCTTAGGATATGGATATATATATATATATATATGGATATGGAAAGGTTTATAGATGTATTTTAAGCTAAGAATCACTAGAAACGTTTTTTAAAGTTTATAAAACAACAAAAATCACACAGTAAACTATGGCAATTGTTCTTGGAAAAAAAAGAAAAATATTTTGGTATAGATTTGGCCCAGCCTGGGCACAGCACATCTCAAGACCACAGTGGTGACCCTGTCAGGGCCAGCTATGCTAGCTCCCAACATGCCCTGCTGTGTGGCAGTTTGCTCCAAGATTAAAACTGTCCAATTTTGGAAGGACTCCTTAAGACACAGGATGTTCTAAAGCAGTGGCTCTCAATCTGGGGGTCAAGAAAGACCCCTTTCACAGGGGTTGCCTAAAACCATCGGAAAACAGATATTTATATTATGATTCATAATGGTAGCAAAACTACAGCTATGAAGTAGCAACAAAAATAATGTTATGGTTGGGGGGGGGGTGGTCACCACAGCATGAGGAACTGTATTAAAGGGTCGCAACATTAGGAAGATTGAGAACTACTGGGCTAGAGGAAGTGAAATAATCCATCCTAGGAAGCCCCTTAAACTCACTAAGTAAACAACTGGGTTTCAGGAAGTCCCTGAAACCAACCATATTCACTTGGTCCCTCCTGCCCCAAGCATATATAAGCAGAAAGGACTACCAAGGGGTACTCTCAGACAAGCAAGCTTCCTAGAAGGGGCTCAGACTCACAGCTGCTTGGAAGGCCCACTCTACAACCTGTTGAGTTGCTGGAAAGGCACTCCTGGTTTCAAGCTGTGGTCCACAATGGGGTGAGCTCTGGTGATGGCAGCTGTCCCTGAGTCATTTCTGCTCCTGTAAGTTAACCCCTAACTCTATTTCTGTAAATAACCCTACAGTAAAACCCAGTGGTTCACCGAGTTGGACTGTGGTGGATACTTACTCTTCGGTCAGCTAGAGGTTCCCTGTCTGGGGTAGGTAGGCATTTGGTTACATCTCCCCAGCATTAGTGTCCCAGAACACCTCCAGAGCAAAATCTAGCCCTGCAAGTACTACCCACTAGGAGTGTCCTGTATAGGTAGACCACGGTGTTTATTTTTACTGCACTTTTCTCAACATTTAGGCATGTTGCAACATGTATAAACATATTTAGACAAATACCATTATGTTACAATTACATGTAGTATCCAGTAAAGTTACACGTTTGTAGCCTGGGAGCAGTAAGCTATGCCATTTATCCTATGTACACAGACGGTACTAGCGCCTCAATGTGTGTAAATATACCCCGGTGTTCAGAGAGTAGCAGCAGCAGTGTATTTCCTGGAACACACCCCCATCACTGGGTAACACCTGACTATGTGTATGCAAACATCTTACTGGCTTCATCTCTGCAGTTTGCTGACGCAGTTGCATAGAGAAACACCCCCACCGAGTATGATGGCACACTCACCCTTGAGAGTGTAGCTGGTGCAGGAGAATTGTCACAGTTCAAGGCCAGCAAGGCTGCACAGTAAGTTGCAAGCCAGATTAGTGTCTAGATATGTGCACATACAAGTGTTAGTATACATACACATATCCCTTGCTCTGTCAGCTGATAAATCCAGAAGCAGAGAGAAACGCACGCATGCGGGCGCACACACCAACACACGATCTGGTTTCTATTGAGATTCTCAATAAAATAAATGGTTACAAAATTAGGTCTGTGCCTCAAGAAGACAGGCTTGGCCATCAGTCCTTTATAAGTCAACTAACCAGCTAATTTAATAATTAAAAAGCAAATAGGGGAGGGGGCTTACTTAATACGAACACACAGGGAAGAGAGAAAATGACACCTGGTGTCCCCCTCACATCCATCTCCCAGTTGTGGCCCACTGAACAAATCTTTTTTCCCCTGCTTTTAGCTATTGACTTGGTTATTCTAATTGAGTTGAGGACAGGGAGCTAAGCCAAAAAAGCCTCAAGAAAGCCCAAAACAGAGTCTCTTGGAGAAATGGTTCCTTCTGGAACTATGGCAGGCAACAGTCAAGATGAGCCTAGGGCATTCTGTAGTGCCAGGCAGTATTGAAGCAATACACACAAGCGTGCACGCATACACACACAAGCACACGCATGCACATGAACACACCAACAATAAGGAAAGCAGGGTGCCTGTACAGTTGAGAAACTTGACAAGCTCAACCTCACCCAGGTGCTCAAGGTTGACATCGACAGTGATATCATGTAGTGTGTACACATACTACCTCTGAAATAAAGATATTACACACTTCCGTGGTCTTCCACCTAAACACCAATCATTCAGTCTACATACTACAAGAAAAAAACACACACACAAATTCCAGTTGAAGCATATTCCAAGACACATAACCAGTCATCTGTGTGACTCTCGAGGCCAACAAAAGCCAGGAAAGGCTTAGGAGGCCACGTGTTACCCTGAACAGGATTCTGAAACAGATAAGGATTAAGGAAATCCAAACAAACTTACTGTCATTGTTCCATAAGCAGAAGCCTAACACAGGTCCCTCAGCATTCAGATCTATGTCAACAGGAGCACTCCTTTGGGGGGCTGTAGGTGAGAACACATGTGCCCTCCCCCCAGCCTCTGAGCCCACCCACTTCACTTGGCTGCAGGACCCATATTCTGTCCTACCAGGCACGGTCTGTTTAAAGACAGGACAATGACACTGTAGCATGGTGACACACATCTGCACTCCTAGCACTCAGGCAGTAGAGGCAAGAGGATCAGGAGTTCAAGGCCAGCCTAGAGAATCTGAGATTCTGTTTCAAAACCAAACAAACCATAGAAAGGGGTTGGAGAGTCCTCTGGTCTACAGAGGACCAGAGTTAGTTCCCAGCACCCACATCAGGTGGCTCCCAATCATCTGTAACTCCAGCTCCAGGAGAAAATAACTCCAACATATCTGGCCTCAGGCGCCTGCATTCATATGCACAAACCCACATACAGACCGTCATAACTAAATGCACACATAAAAAAAAGAGAGATGACAAGCCATCACCTAAAACCAATAAGCCCAAATTTACAACTGCTCTCCAGGGGGCCCAGGGCAGCTCCCGGGGTGCATTCTGGTCTCCCCTCAGCAGAGGCTCCACGTGGCTTGTCTGGCACCACAGGAAAATCCTCCTGGCATCCTAGTGAGCAAAACACTCCTATTTTTAGGTTCTTAAAATAACAACTCTGGCTGGGAGCGACATTGGGTGACAAGCTGCAGGAGAGACCGAGGAGGGGCTAAGAACTCACTCTGATATGAGGGTGCCATCATTTGATCCCCGCTGGATCCGTATGCTCAGGGTTGTCAGGGCTGAGATGAAACGGCAGTGTTGACACAGGACAAACAGGGACACTAGGAGAAACCTTCCATGGCTTTGTAGTTTTTGTGATGTCTGTGTCGGGCCTTGTACTTAACACAGGCTCTGTGGCAAGGTTCTCTGCCCTTATTGAAAAATAATCCCACAGTGAGACCCCTATTTTTTAATGGAGACATTTACCCCCATCCCTACACACAAAGCATTCCAATAAAGCCTGAAGTCTTTTATTTTTTTTTCTACCTTTGTATTAAACAAAGCAGGTATCTAATGGCTTTGGGTTCAGACACAATCTGAGCAATCCCATGATGGGAAATTCTTTACCTCAAGGGAAGGGATTCCTGTCATCATATACAAGCCATCAAAGTGTGTGTTCATTGGGCACCACCACAGCCCAGTGGGGGGAACCCACGCATTGGCTAGGTCGGTCTTCCTAATAGGCTGTTTGGTTTGGCTATTGTGGCTGTGGGATATGGAAGAAAAGAAAAATTAAGAATCAGGTGGGCTGTGGGTAGCCCGTTGTCTAGCAGGCATCAGGACCTAACATACACACACACCATCATAAAGGAAAAGAATGCTAAACTCATTAATCACAAATAACCAAAAGGATATCCCATAGCCAAAAAAAGTACTTTCCCTTAACTGGAAGAAGTAGAGTATCGGAGGAAAGATTTGGCTTTTTAATGGGAGCGTTCGTCCTAATCCAGGTGCCAGCACTCACCGGAACACTGAACTCGGCTCTTTTCTCAAAGACTTCTGTATAACTCAGGGTCCCTTTGGATGCAGAACCTTTATGCGCCACCCAAATCTCACCTAAACCAAGAGGTACAGGGTTTTGTTCAGCAATACCAGCAGACCATCAGGCAAAGCCACCATGCGGTAGCCAAATCACACCCAGTACCCCAGCAACATCCACCAAATGAGCTCGTCTCTCAAAACTAAGTAGATAATATGGTGATGGTGCATCTGTCACAGCTGCTGCAAGCGGCTGCGGGGGTCACAACCTGAACACCAGGGAATGTGTGCATGGGTGCCCCAAAGAGCAGGGCAAGGCAAGAGCAGCTCGAGGGTGTGGCCAACCAACTGCCTGCCCTGCCCCAGACGAGTGGGATGGCATCTACACAGCAGCCCTTAGCTTTCTCAGGACATCAAGGGAAGATGGCAGGGGTGGGTGTCTGCCTCAGCCAGCCAGGGTGACAGATGCTGCTCGTTCTTTATAGCCATGCAATTAAAGAGCAGGGAGAAGCTTCTGAAGGGTTTCACTTAAGCTAAAAAGCTCTGAAAACAGAGTTGGTTTTGCAGCCTAAATCTGAAGAAGCTCAATGGTGAGATTTACACAACAGCGGGACTATGCTCAACACTGTGGAACTATATGTCCGAGACGTGCACAAAGGCCGATTTCTGCGTGGAAAGCATGGGAAACTCCAACAGTCAGAACATCCGAAACTCAAAACATCAATGCAAATTTTTGCCTAATCCACATCTACAAGTGAGGAATTGAAAATGTTTCTGAACAGGATCTGAGCCTGAACTCATGCAGCTGACCCTGGCATCTTCCTCTGTGTACTCTGTAAATAACCCCTGGAAAGGATCCAAGCCCTCTGCTTTGCCTCACAATAAATGCAGGGGTGCTGTGGTCCTGGCCCTCGAAGCAGGATGATGTAATGCTCCAAACGCATCGACTGTGAGCATCCTGCACAGAAGGCCGTCAGGTATGAAAACTGCTGACGCTTGTGACCACAGACATGGAGTGTGCAGCTCTCTGAACCCTTCCAGTGTTTCTGTCCACATGGCCCTGCCTGATCTAAGCTACACTCTGGTGTCATAAAGTCATTAGTAAGTAGAAGGCCATGGACACAACGGGGGGAAGAACAAAATGAAGCTCTGACAAAGAGCATGGCTTTCTGCTCTAATAGAGTCTTCAAATGAAGTACCAGCGACAGGCATCCAGGATAGACAATTATCCAGCCCACGGCAACCAGGACCATGCAGAGCTCTTCCTGAGACCCTCAACGACATTTCTTGCTTGTCCTTAACCGTTCCGGCTCTCAGCAGCTGTAGGTCCTAATGGTTCCATCCCACTGTGTAGGTCCACTCACTATGGGCTCTTCCTAAGAGCCGTACTGACTTCCATTTTAACTGCTAGACTCCTCCATGAGTGACCAGTAACCCCTAACCCACCAAGACTAAACTATTATCATGCCCTAATCCATGAAGCTTAGACAAAAACCATTTTCTAAAATATGTATCTTATTGCTACATGGGGTCATGTAGTACATGGGATACCCTCTTGCCAATGCCTGCTGCTTCAAAAGAACCAAGATCCCAGAGGCAGGTGGGTCTCTGTGAGTTCGAGACCAGCCTGGTCTACAAGAGCTAGTTCCAGGACAGGCTCTAAAACTACAGCGAAACCCTGTCTTGAAAAACCACAAAAATTAAAAAAGAAAAGACCCCTTAGTGAAACCCATGTATACACATTTTCTCTCTCTCTCTCTCTCTCTCTCTCTCTCTCTCTCTCTCACACACACACACACACACACACACACACACCCCTTGATACTCCCTTTTAACAAGTTTAGTAACTATTACCCCTACCCTAAAATTACAAAGAGAACGAAGTGGGTTTTTTGTGACAGGGTTTCTCTGTGTAACAGCCCTACCTAGCTGTCCTGGAACTAGCTCTTGTAGACCAGGCTGGCCTTGAACTCACAGAGATCCACCTGCCTCTGCCTCTCAAGTGCTGGGATTAAAGGCATGTGCCACCACTGTCCAGCAAGAATGAGTTTTTAAAATATCTTTCCTAAAATCCCACCTAGGAAAGTAAGACTTAGTTTTGATCTGTCCCCCTATTAGCTATTAGCAACTTCTCGGCTGCTAAAATAATCTGCTGTACTAATAAGCTTACTTCCTATCTTACCAGCCAGGAGAGACTGGAAATTGGAAATAGGCAATGTAGGGCTGGGGATATGGCTCAGCCAATAAAGTTCTTGTTGTTGAGCATGAAGGCCTGTGTTTAGATCCCAACAACAAAACTTGGACCTGGTGGTATGTTTATAACCCTAAGGCACTGGGGAGGGGGAGATAAAAAAAGTACTTCCTCACTGGCCAAACTGCTGTGGTTCAGGCTCAGTCTAAGACCCTGTCTCCAAAGAATGGAGAAGGTCAGAGGAAGATGCCCGGTTTTGACCCCTGACCTCACACGCATACACAGAGGACCATGTACACATACCACATGCAAACCACACATATGCACGCAAGATTGAACATGAAAGCACAAAGGGTTTCCATTTCCTATTCAGAGACAGTTGCAGAAAGACTGCTAAACTTGCCCGGCAGGAGTAACAGCACATGACACAGTCAGCCTGCCAGGCCCAATTCAGCACAAATGCAACCTGCTGCCCGACCGTATCTTACCGGAGCAGAGCCACAATCCCGCCACCTCCACCTTGCCATCCACGCTTTTGTTTAATGCTCCCATTCCGAACTAAAGGCAGGAAATGGAGCTTGGAGGCACTTAATAATCACAGAAAAATAAATAAGCCAACAGTGTCTCCTTTGCAAAATGGAAATCAATATGAAAGACAAAAAGGTCAGAGAATGACATCAGTTCTATAGGCTCAAGTTCAAAATGAAAGACAGAGTTGAGGTGAGCTCTGTCTCAGCACGGGGGGGGGGGGGGGGGGGGGGGGGACTTCCCAGGGAGCCTGCACTTCACAAACAGAGGCCACTGTTTACCAAGCCGCATGCACATCAAGACAGAGGCTCATCCTTAATTTGTGAAACAAGCATCTATTGTTCATCCACTACGTGCTAGGTGTCCTGAGGCCAGACCGGGTTCCACTGATACCAAACGTGCCCCGCTGAGCACACAGTGGCACTGGGTATGACTGTTTACAGGCCTCACAACAAAGCCCAAGCTAACTTTCATGTCAACATTTACCTTTGAGCCCATGGTGTCTTCAGAACTCAAATTCAATCTAGTTTCCTACCACTAAACAGCAGGTGTTTTCCTAAGCGCAAGCCTATGAGGGACAAAGGCAAAGGATAGGGCTGAAGAGCCCTCTGAACAAGAGAAGTTCAGAGCACAGAGTCCGTAAGCTCATTTGGAAACTGTTTTCCATATGCTAAGTAGCTGGAGTGTGCCCACCACAGCCCTGAAATCGGATTACTCAAGGTTGGCCATCTGTCACTCTCCTGCAGGGACTTGCAACACAGCAACAGTTCTGTAGTTCTGCGACAGTGCCCTGCTAATCTTATCTTAGACTACGCAGAAATGCATGCTTAAGTAACTAAATTTATCTTGTGGATTAAAATAGTTGCTTTCTTTTGAGGCAGAAGCATACAGTAAAGTCCCAGCAGGATAGAACGTATGCCCGGAAATGCTGCGTGTTTTCTGTACAGAGATACAGATGGCAAATGCGCCAACCATTAACTCCAGAAAGTAGAGCAGAGCAAGATGGGAGAAAGGAGAACACACTGCCTCCCCCCCAAGAAGGGTTCTATTCAGGGAACATTAGAAATCAAATATGAAGTCATTCCAAGGTCTGAGTTCCTCGGGAGGTGACACCGTCAGAGCTGGTCTTTAAGATGCTGCCAGTGCACATGAGTTACAAATTCTGTTGCTACTCTTGGGTTCTAAGAAGGCCATGGACCAGGGCTCAGCTGCAGACAAGTCCTGACAAGACCAAGACGGTCGAAGAGAAAGAGTGACAGTTTGCCCTATGTCTCTAAGGCCAACATGCATCCTAGGGACAAAGGTCACAACTTGTCTCTAGGAAAGTTGTCCTTTTTACCCCCAAGATGTATTTCCACCAACATCTGCAGGCAGAGAACACGTGGCTGACAGTCAATGTGAGGGCAGTGATTAGGAAAAAAATTCTTATCCAATTAAAATTATTAAGACTGAGTGGCAGTATCCCAGCAGGGGCAATTTACTTCCCAGGATGGCTGGCTGACTCCTTATTACAGAGGGTTTCCTACTGGGGATTCAGAGCTTGCAATCTATTGGCCGCTGCAGCCTTCCAGATTCTGCATCCCTGAGACAAACCAGTGCACAGCACTTATTAGCAAAGAACTGACACCAACTCTGCAGACAGATGATGATGATGATGATGATGATGATGATGATGATGATGATGATGATGATGATGATGATGATGATGATGATGGAGCCAGGACATCTTAGGGCTCCTACCCTCTGGGCCCTTGTGTGCTAGAGAAGCAACCAGAAGCATGTACGGCTGATGGCATAAAAGGACCCCGTGCTCATAGCAACATTCAGCAAAGTGTGGAGAAGCCAAGGTCTAAGAGCTTTTTTTTATTCCATTAAAGGTTAAGTACAGCTTGTTAGGGTGCGTGTGAATATGCATATTTAAGAAAAACGTCCACCCCTTCTCACCACTTCAACCAATTAAACTAACAGTGTTTCCATGCTCCCTTTTAGAAACAGGTGATACTTATTTTTATCAAGAGAGGTAGGAGACAGGAGCGTGGTTTCTCAGTAGAACAGCTTCTGGCAAATGTGTTCCAGCACCCCCGTTCTGAAAAGGGCTGAGAGAATATGGATTCCATTCCAGACAGCCCCCAAAGGACCCCAGTCAGTCTTGAGTCATATGTTCTTGAGCTACAAAGTCCTGGGTTCGAAATCTGATTCTGTCCCCACCTAGCTGTGTGGCTTAGACAAGCACACTTATACCCCCTTCGGTCTCAGCGTCCTGTGAGTCCAAGCACGGTAACACCCAGTGCACAGGTCTGCTTGGGATGGCACATGCACCAAGACTCATCCATCTGCCTGCGCTGCAGTGAAACTGTGCCCCCTCCCCCAACACATTTAGTACTAGCCTCAATACCTAAAAATTATTATATAGATGCAACATGAGTCAGTGTTGAAAGAAATAAAACCAAGAGGCAGGGCTATAATTCAACACTAGGATCCTTGCCCTCCATGCATGAGGGAGGCCCTTAGGTTCAATCCACAGCTTCATAAAGGAAAAACTCAATGCTATTTGATGTCATGTTGGAGTAAGGTGGTCCCTTAGTCCAATGACTGGTGTCCTCATAAGAAGATAGACATGTGAAGACAGACACCCAGGAAGAATGTCATCTGAGGATGAAGGCAAACTATGAGGAAACCCACAAATTGTCAGCAGCCACCAGAAGCAAGAGGAGGTGAGGGAGAATTCTTCTCGTGGTTTACAAGATGCATGGTCCTACCTACGTCCCAGTTTTTGGACATCTAGACCAACCTAGGACCTCAGCTCTGCTGTCTCAAGCCACCCAGTTTGTGGCCCTGTGTTATGGCGGTTCACAGAAACTGACAAACTGCCCGATGCAGGAACAGGCTCCAGTCTAGGCAGCAAGACCTAAGGGCTTGAGCAGAGCTGTCTCTAAAACCTCCTGTGATAGGGCTGGAGCGGAGCTCGCTGGGGAAACACTTCCCAACATGTACAAGGGCCTGGGTTCCACTCCTAGCACCATTAGAAGCAAAGAAAAGGAGAAAGAAAGAGACAACTGTGGATCAACCATCTCAGTTAGTCCGTCTGTCTGAACTCAAGGTGGATTTCAAAAGCAATTTCTATAGTAGTTCTTTATATTACTCTTCATTTTATCCATCTTCTTGACTTTCTAAAGTGCAATGAAGGACACATTCAGGGAGAAAGCCACAATCAAAGACCATGTTAGTTATTAGGCTGGCTAAAAAAAAAAAAAATTGTTTAACTTTCAGAAAGGGTGAACTCCTCGGAATCTCTTGGATGTGGGCAGGTTGCTCTTAATAACCTCCCCACCCCCCCCTCCTTGCACACCAGCTGATGTACCCACGCTCCTGAAACAGCTAAGGCCATGCCATCACCATTCTTCGGGCCAGAACTAGTAAGGATGGGACTTAACAGGTGACCTGGCAACATACCAGCCCCAGCACCTCAGGTCCAGGGCCTCAGCGAAGTCCTCTCGGCTCTCTGCAGAGTGGGGACCAACTGAGAATACTTCAGCATCTATCCCTAGAATCCTTCAAGTCTCTCTCCATAGATACCCCACAAGAAGCCCCACCTAGAAACTACGCAGACAGTTCTCTGCTCACGCTCCTGGTCCCTTTCATGATGCCCAGTCTCTCCACTGCAGAGGCTCTTGACTTTGGCTACAGTGCTGAGGCCAAGGCCCCACATACCATCCAATGGCAAGAGCCTAGGGGGCTGCTTCAGACATGGGAGCTATCCCAGGTCACTGGGGACTTGCTATGCAGTCCAAGCCCAGGACCAGTGTCCTAGGACTTGCCCCCTCCTCCCCAGGGCTACTGAACCTGCTGCTGTGCTTCCCTACACCTCAGAAGGGAGGCAGAACACACCTCCTCACTGTTGTGCCTAATGTCCAAACCCCATTTCATCTGCATGATGAAGACGGTGATCTTCTTGCTGGTCATAGGAAAAGCAGATAAAACAAGATGGTAGACAGCGAGGAGACTCTTTCTCACCAAGCAGGCAATAAAGTAACCAAACCAGAGACAACTGTGGACTCAGGCCTCCCCATCCCTCAGCTGGGACTTCCCTTGTGCAGTCCCTGGAGGTCAGGGCTGGGAGGGGCTCCCTGACTTCTCATTCCAGCGTGGGGTGGGGGCACGGAAAAAGTTGTTCGAGCATCCGAGATAGCAGCTCCAGTCTGGTGCTGGAGGCAGTGTGAAAACCTCTCTTGTCTGCAGAACAGTTGGGGGTGAGGCATCTCGCTGCTTGGCCTCCCTAGGCGCCCCTCACACCTCCAACCTCATCTTTAGCCCAGGAACCCCCAGGGAGCTGTGGAAATCCCAGTACCAGAGGAGTTAATAGTATGGGATGCGGCCTGGGACAGTCACTGAGAAACACAGGGTCTACCCCGTTGTTCCGTACAGTCAAGCAGGGGCCTTGGGTACGAAGCAGAACTATCCACCAAAACTCTGCCTGAGAGAACATAAAACACAAGTGAGCTGCCTACATTTAAGAATTATTACAAAGGCTGGAACACCTGACAGTCTCCTTCATCCAGTAAGACAGGACAGTTGGCCCGTGTAAGAATGCCAGTCTCACGAGGGACAGACTCACATACTGGGCAGAAAAGGCAAGGACCATACACAAAGCTGACTGACATCTAACCTTTGCCCAGCTCACTCATGAGCACAGGCTGGGGAGGAGGGTTAGAGAGACGGCATACAGGAGGGTTTATGCACACACACAGGCCTGGAGGGCATAAGAACAGCACTATTAAACTTCAACCCAAAGACTCTGGTCCTGGTGTTATGCTGAAATGTTCAGTAAAATTGAGTTTTTAACCCTTTTTTTTTCTCCTTTCTCCTCTTCTCTTCCTTCCTTCAAGCTTGAGGAACATTTTATAAGAGGTTGAGACACAGGGGGGCAGGGCAGACAAACTAAATCCCACAGCTGCTAGGAGGAGGGACATGGAGGGGGAGAGAGAAAGTTCTGCCTTTTGAGTTAGGGTCCAAGAAAGCAGGCAGTCTCAGAGCAGCGAGGAAGGGCTGTGAGCAGCTGTGGGAAAGTGGGAGGGGGAAGGGTGGTGAGAGGAAATGGTGAAACGCCCCAGTGTCAAGGCGCAGACTTAGGAAGCCATGGGTAATGGAGGTGGGAAAAGAAAAGTCTTGCTTTCTGAGTTAGAACTCACAGCCTCGGGCAGGCTGAACGGCTGAGTGCTGTGAGCAACTGCCTTCTTATCTATTTCCACTCTGTTATTCTGCTGGCCCTTTTGAAGCCCAGTAGCACATTGATACCGGACATGATTGACCAGGACACTGAACGGCCTAAGAGACCCCAAAACAGCAAGTCTCCAACTGGCCTAATGGACTATATTCAAGGTCTCCAGCAGGGCTTTGCAGGGGGAAAGAAAGGAATCGGAGTCAAAACTCCAAAGCCCTAGGGAGGTGGGTGCAGAAGGATCAAAAGTTCAAGGTCATCCTCAGCTATACAGCAAGTTGAAAACAGTCTAGGAAACATGAAATCTCATTTAAAAAAAGAAGGAAAGTGAACTCTGGGATGAGATCTTTCTCTTTTATTTTCCTGGCCATCTACAATCGCCATTTATAAAGCCATTCAAGAAAGCATCACGAAACACACACACACACAAAATAATTCACTATATATCCCTGACTGGCCTTGAACTCATGGGTAATCCTCCTGCTTCAACCTTAGAGCACTAGAATTATACTACATGCCACTGCCTGGCTCTTGTTTTTGTTAGTGTTTTTATTAGTTTATATCAATTATATATAAGAATGGATTCTATTGTGACATTTCCATACATTTAACATAGTCTGACATTTCATACATATATTTAACATTCTGATCATATTCAGCCCTGCTCTGTAACTTTCTCTTACCCCTCCGCACTTCCTGATTCCCTTTTTCTTCCCAAATATACTCACCTACTTTCATATCTCGTTTTGTTTTCTTTATAACTCAATGTGTATCATTTGGGCTGTGTACAGGGCTACAGGGACCTTGACAGTTGTTACACCACTGAAAAAAAGGTCTCTCCCTCTGCCAGCACACACTGAAAAAACTGAAATGTGTTCCCTGGCAGTACTGAAGCACGCATGGGCAGCCTGTGTGTGGCACTTCTGTTGACCCTATCCATACTGGGCTTCATGGTCTAAGTGGATGAGGATGCAGCACGCATTAACTATGTAGAAATCCTCAGGGGCGGGAGGGGGCGCTACTGAGCCCTGGCTCTGTCTTCTAATTTAAGAACTAAATTATGTCCATCATAGCTGGACACACCTGTAACCCACTACTCAGGTGGCTGAGGCATGAGGATCACCTCAAGTTTAAGGCCAGATTGGGCTTCTTGGTGAGATCTATCTCAAAACAAAACAAAACTCTGAAAGCTGTAATACTGACCTGCCAGAGATGTGCCCACTGGCCAAGAATGGATGAAGGTACGGGGGTAACCAACTGGTTTTTGGGTAGATCTGAGGTCTACTCTACAGAAAGAAACCCAGACCTTGTGCTGTAAACCTGGCCAAAAACCCATGACTCAGAAGGTCAGAGACCCTAGAGGGACCTACTTCTATTTTGCTGTTTTTCTCAAGGGACACATTGTACTTTTTATACCCATAGATTTTATACCTTGACCAGAGATGCTTCTCTCTGAGGTAGACAACAGCTAATACAGAGACTCATGACTACTTGAGGTACTGAGAATACATCACTACTGTGTCCTCAGTCCCAAATGGGAGACCTATATCAACCACCCCACACACACCCAGGCTCAGTGAAAGAAGGGGTAGAAAGAATTCAAGAGCCAGAAGATGGGAAGGCTGCCAGGAAATGCTGCCTGCTGGACATGACATGGCCAGTGTACTCAAGACTTCACTACAGCTATGGTGACCTCTTCAAGATCAGGCCAACAAGATCAGTACCGAAAAAGACGACACTAACTGGACTCAGAGGGTTTAAAAAAAAGATATGACTGTAGGAATGAGATGGGAAGTGTTGAATAGGGGTAAATATAATCAAAATGTATTACACACACACACACACACACTATCACTCTTACTTGTCAACAAATAAAAGACACAAAGAAATACGTAACCAGGCATCAAGCCGGTATGCACTTTTAATCCTAACTTTAACTTGAGAGGCAGAGGCGGGCAGATCTCTGTGAGTTTGAGGCTAGCCTGATCTACACAAGTTCCACGCCAGCCAGGGCTACCCAGTAACTTTGTCTTAAGAAATGAAGGAAGAGAAGGAGAAAGGGACGAAATAAAAATGGCAGACAGGCAGGCAGGACTGAGAAAGTCTCTAAAATAATGCCACCTTAGCAATCATCATGTCCCCCCCGCAAAGACAGCAGCTCTTGTGATAAACTGGAGCCATAAATACATGTACCCACAAACACTCCTGAACTAGGCAGGATTTTAATTGTTCCAACACTTAATAAATTTAAAACAGCAGCCCCTCCCCCAACCATACTTGTATTCCCTAGCGAATCCCAAGGTGTCACCACAGTGCCGAGTCTTGGTCACCATATAAAGTGTGCTTTGCCACAGCAGAGATATTTACATGTATGTTGCTGTCTACTGGCCAGCAGCAGGTGGGACAGTCTTGTGACACCGGTGTACAGACTGCTGCCGACAAAAGGCAAAAACACTATGCCACAGCCAAGCAGGACTCACTCTTGTGACACACTTTCAACCTTGACATAAATGTAACGCGGATGTGTGACTTGTCTCAAGTTCGTCTGACACCTCAAGGCTGTAAGAGAAACTGCTAGAAACTGCCCTCGGGCCTTAGGTCAGTAAAGTTCTTGCTACACAAACCCCAATACTCACATTAAAAGCCAAGCAAATCGAAATGTGCTTAAAATCCCAGTGTTGGGGATACAAAGACAAGACCTCCCTGTCCACCCTGTCCAGCCTAATCAGCAAGCACCAGGCTCCAGGGAGAGACTCTATCTCAAATACAAGGTGGACAGTTCCTAAAAATGGCATCCTCCCTCCCTCCACACCCCCCCCCGTGTGTGTGTGTGTGTGTGTGTGTGTGTGTGTGTCCTTCTCTCACTCTCTTACGTGCATACAAGCACAATGAATATATGAACATGGGGGTGCAAACTCACGCCTATGCGCACATGAACATACCTAAAGAAACTATTTGGGGGACATCTGAAACACCTGAGGGATTATATGAAGACTGAACAAGAGGAAATTACCACACTGCCATTTTGCAAATTCCCGCCCCCCGACCATTTTTGCAAAACCTCTCAGTGTAAGGGAGCACTTCATACTAACTCAGGGTACGGTCAGTGGCTGAAGGAGTGATTTGGCAAAGGGGTTCAAAAAAGTAAATAAGGCTTGTTCTCTCCAAAAGCAGCAGACAAGCCTACATCGGGAACCAGACTCCACTTGGCTTTTCTCTTCCAATGCTCAGGACACAATCCTGTTTTGGTCCACAGCCCAGGGTTGGTACGGCAGGGGAGGCACTTATTTTGTTGTTACTTGTAAAGCTGTGGGAAAAAAATGCCGCAGCCAGTTATGAAGGAGCCGAGTGGGCCAGAGAATCTGGAGGCACGGGAGGGTTTCTCATAGCTCAGCACAGGAAGCTGAACATTCCCACAAGAGGGGGTCAGAGCCTCAGAACAAAGTTTCCCTGTAAACCAAGCTATCTCACAGGCACAACCTAAGACCACCAAGGTTCACGGCACTCTTGAGTAAATCAATTTCCTTTGAGCAAAACGATATTTTTATGCTTGTTAAAAAAAAAAAAAAAAAAAAAAAGGCAGTCTCCCATGACAAATGCACTCAGCCAAACATCCAGCAGCCTTCCGGCCACTCCTCTAGACAACATCACTTCTGGCCAACAAGCGCTAGCCAGCCAAAGCAGCACCTACGGAGCCCCCTGCATGCTGAGTCCAGGGTTCAGACTATGACAACACGGCCCCACATTCCTGAACCTGCTCCTCACAGCCACTCCCTCCTAAAAGGATACACGATGAGCCTGTAAGGAAAAACCGTGGAAAACATCACATTTTCCATGACTTCTGCACCACTCCGAATACCAGTCTGACAGATTTATGAAGCCCTTGCGGAGTCAGGAACTTGAGAAAATATACAAAGACGTTCACACACACAGACAAAAGCCTCTCTGGGAGGATTTCCACAAAGCACAGTATAGACAGATCCATTTCGGAGCTGCTTATTATATATCCAAAGCCTTTATTTTGGTTTGAAGGAAAGTGGCCAGCCCCCAAACCTCAAGATCAGCAATAACATATGTTAGGTGATGTTTCCTGTCTTTTTACAGCTAACAGTACTGTCAAGTAGCCTAGAGAGAGGAGACAAGACGCTTTTAATGCTACACAGCAACACATAGAGTCTGCAGGCCAGGACACCTAAAGGCTGAGACAGGAGGATCTCTGTGAGTCTGGTTCCAACCTGAGCTACAGAGCCAAATTCCAGGCCAGGTAGAGCTACAGAGTGAGAATCTGCTAGAGGTAAGCTGTGAGTGGAGGCACACACCTTTATTCCCAACACTCTGGAGCCAGAGGCAGGTGGAGCTGAGTTCAAATCCAGCCTGGTCTACACATTGAGTTCCAGGACAGACAGAGCTATGTAGGGAGTGTGGTCTTGGAGCACTTGACTAGCATGTGTTAGACACCAGGTTCAAAAACCAGAACCACAAAAAGAATGGGAAAATGAATTCAGAGGAAGACAGTGGCTATGGCCAGAGGAGATCAGAGCAAGTCCTTCTTAGTCCCTCTTTCCTGTCTTATTCTATTTTCCAATCACATGCCCCACCTGGTGTGGATATTCTCTGAGAAACAGGGCCTTGGGAGCTAATGTCACGGTCACATAGGTACTTCAAATCCTAGGCTACAGAGACGCAGCACCAAGCTGCTAACAGGAAATTATGACCCAGAAGGCGGGCATCTTGAACTAACAGACATTCCTCTTCCCAGCTCTTTCACACCGCATGAGACGTGTCTGCCATCTTCAGAGAAGGGCAGGGAGGTGAGAGGTCCGGCCTCCTCACAGGTGAGGAAAATGGGTGAGGAGTGGGGTGGAGGAGAAACGCCTATGTGAGACCCAAATTCAGCCCGAGTCTACCCTCAGCTCCCTTCTGAAGTGGAGTATGAAAGTCAACCCTTGCCACAGGGTTTCTACAACACTCCCTGACAACAGGATCCAGCCCGCTAATGACTAAACACTGCCCCAGGTGGTTCAGATCCACTTTCCCAATTACTCACAACCATTACTGTTTCTGTGTCATTGGTTCAATTTCACAGAAGAGGAAACTAAGGCCTAAGGACATCCAGATAACAGAAACAAGATTACTTTCCCTGCCTCCTAATGGCACCCACTTTACATACAGATAGAACTGAGGATGTGTTGGGAATAGCCTCCAAAACCAAACTAACTCGTAGCACTTCACTTAGAACAAAGCCCATGAAATCCAAAACAAGACTTAATAAACCTGGAAACACTAAGTCATTTTTTTCCCTCTTAGATGAAGTCAGCAGGGAAAAGTCAAGGTGATCTCAAAGTTTAACCATCACCACATGGGCCAGCAATTCCATTTTTAGGATACATACTGTAAAGGGTTGCTAGCAGGAACCTACAGATAACTGTATCGTTGGCAAACCCGCCTCTCCGGAACCCGCCTCTCCGGAACTCATTTCCAATAGTCAGGAGGACAAAGCAACTCAATGCCCTTCAATGAACAATGAGTGAAGGTGTGAGTGCATACAATGGAGTGTGAGCCTTGAGTACATTCCTTGGGACACCTGAAGATACCGTGCTGAGTGAAATAAGATAGACACAAAAGAATAAATGCTGGCCGGGCGGTGGTGGCGCACGCCTTTAATCCCAGCACTCGGGAGGCAGAGGCAGGTGGATCTCTGGGAGTTCGAGGCCAGCCTGGTCTACAAGAGCTAGTTCCGGGACAGGCACCAAAGCTACAGAGAGACCCTGTCTCAAAAAACCAAAAAAAAAAAAAAAAAAAAAAGAATAAATGCTGTATGACTCCACTCTCAGAAAAGATCAAGAATAACCAAATCCATAAAGACAGGAAGGAGAATGGTGGTAGACAGGGGCTGGTGGGGAGGGGAGGGGGGATGGGCAGCATTTCCACGTGAGGATAAAGGTTCTGGAGGCAGATGGCAGTAATGGCTGCACCTCGTGAAGGGCCACTCAACCTCACACTCTTAACAGTTTAGGTGGTGAGTCGAATGATCAATATATTTTTGCCACAATATTTTTATATGGGTTAAACCATTAAGAGCAGCTGTGTTGACACATGTCTTTAATCCCAGCACTTAGGGGGCTGAGGCAGGAGAATGACAAGTTCAAAGCTAATACAGGCTACAGAGCGGATGTAAGGTATTTCAGGAGAAGGACGATGCCTGTGTGGAAATCAAATAGAAGACTCTTCCACATCTCTTTCGCTCACTCAGGCATGAGTTGCAGGAACCCATCTTTTAAACAGTTGTTTCATGGGAAAGAGCTAACCTCAGGTAAAGGACAACCAAGCAAACCCATCTTGGGCACAGATAAGTTCCTGAACCTCTTCCCAGCTCTCTCATCTACAAGAAGATAGCCTCCACTCCCAGCTCGAATGAGGACTTGCCCTGACCCGTGTGGAGCACGGTGACCAGGAGACACCTGTCCCAGCCCCAAGACAGGTGCCATCCTCGTGATCAGAAGCCTTGAACCCACAGCTGTCGGGGCTATTTTTAAGCAGAAACATGAGTCCCCTTTACCCCTGGTTCCTCCAGAAAACAGCTGAGCTGCTGAACACAAGGAGCGGGGGTAGGGGAGACAGGGAAGCATCTATCAACCAGAGTGGCTGTGCCATACTCTATAGGGCTGAAGAGGGTTGAGCCCAGGGGACAGGTGTCTGCACCCTTCAGCCCAGAGCACGGCTCCACTCAGCTATGCACTCATGCTCCACACGCCTCCTGTCTCTGGTGAACAAGTCTTCGCAGAGTCAAAGATGCTTATTCCAAATCCAAGTGCTTTGCCCTAGGCTAGACATCAACAAACACACCTAACTCAGAAGAGAGCCACAAAGACAGTGTTCAGAGGTCCAGGTGCCTCTGACCTGAACAGTAAGCACTATAAAAAGTCAAGATCTTCATATATGATGGAGACACGAGACACCAAATATTTTAATTAAATGTGCCCCAGTAAAATACTGCCCAAGCTAACATATGTGGCACTATGCACATACATGCACACCAAGAACTCCTGCCCTGCATGACCAAGGTAGTCTTTAGGTTCCATGAGGGCAGACTTTGATTACCCAATACGTCTCCACATCCTCCCTCCTTTCCATCAATCAAATTACTTTCAGTTTGTAAAGCGAGTGATACTATCACTCAAATGTTAGTGTACTTAAAAAAATCAATAGGTGAGTGCTTCCAGATCCACATTAAATTCTTTTATTTTTTATTTAGAGAATATAAATTTTAATAGAATGTTCCATACTTAAAAGCCATCAATCTCTCTGATGCTATAATGGGAAGATTTCTAATTTGCACAATTATAAATCTAAATAAAGCTTTTCAGGAATGTACATATCTATGTTAGGTAGAGTGTATGGGCATGTGTGTTGCCAACCAGTTCCAGGACGAGGACCTCTCTGCGCCAGTCCATCAGTCACAGGCATCTCAGGTTACCCCTCACCCATAAAGTTTCTCTGCTATAAATGGAAGCTCTGGGCAGGAGTCTTAGGAAGACTTGGGCATCAACAAGCCAAACTCTGGCTTTGCTTTATAAATTAAATAAAGTTCTAGAGTTCCTATAAAGTTTAATTCAAAGAAAGTATACTGTTATGTAAAATGCTACAGAAAATTCCTCAGATGGATCATGGTCAGCAGTGCTTGCTTGAAGAATGGTAAACAAGACAAAAATAATTTGCAAATTAACTTAAAAAAAATAAAAGTACTTGACTGGCTACAGCTTAATCAGTCAGCCAATTAGTTATAACCTAGTTTACTTATATTAGACCTCCTTCAGGCAAAACTCCATCACTCACCAACCTATTTGACTTAGTCCTTCTGGCCACTGCAGGGGCTTAAGTCCATATGCATGGTCTCCCAACAAATTGAGCTCGACAAAACGACATCAAGTCAGGCATGGTGGCTCACACTCTCGTTGTCAGCATAGGGGCTCAGGAACCCAAGGTCATCCTCAGCCACTCAGTGAGGTCAAGGTGGGCCTGGATTACAGATCAAAAACTCATCAACAACAACAGCAAACACCTTGATCCAGTAAGACCACAGGGCACTGGATGCAGCGGTCCTTCGAGAAACACAAGATTCCAAAGGGAAACCTAGTCCCACCTCTTCAGAGGATGAAGTCGTCAAGAGTGCTAATCAAACCTGCACCCTATTAAGACCAGACAAAATTCTAAAAGCTACAAAATTCTACTTGCGAACAGATCTGCTTTGCAGCTTCAGCCAACCGAGGGCACGCCTTGCATTCTTCACACAGGAACGGCTTCCAGTTTCAGCTGCCACCTGCTCACCGGTAGGAATCTCAACTTCTAGGGACGACTAAGGGAGTGAAATCAGCGATCTGCGAATGAACGTCGCTTCTTGGAATCATGTCTCCTCATCATACAGCTCTGGCTACCCACAGACCCAACTGCACCTAGATTCCCACACTTTGTAAAGCTAAGCTGAGAAAAACTGACTCAAGAGAGAAGCAGCTCTCTGATCTGTATTAAGTGGTACAAAAATGCTGACACAGGGAGCCCATTCCAAGCCCTGTCTTGCAGAAGTACACAGGTGACAGAGTTGACAGCCCCCCTTCTCCTCCCTGTGTTTCCCCACCGTGTGTGCATCTGCTTCTCCTGCGGCTCCCATGAGGGAAGGAACTACATATATCTACCTTGTCACTTCCCTGTGCCTCTCAGACTGCGTTACACTTCGATGGTTGTGCATCTGTTGAATGCCACACATCGTCAGCCTCAACCACCTTGCTGCTCCGTGACTCGATGCTTTCCAGTTAGAACCCACTACACACTTCTCGCTGCCAGCAGGGCAGAGCTGGTTTTCAGAGCAGCCTCAGGTAGTCAGACACCTGGGCACTCTGCTGTGGGATCGCACTGAAAACTCTCAGAAGCTTTAGCGGTTTAACTTTCTTCAAAAATATCCAGACATTTCATAGATATCTGTGAATTCAAAAACACGGTAGACAGACCTCAAGTTCAAGAGTCCCAAAGCTATTGTCAAGCTCACAACAGATTTATGTTTACCATAAATATGCTTGAAGTGCTTAAAGTAAGTTGTTGAAAGAGTTGAAAAATTATCACCGCAAAATATATTCTTTTGAATATCCATACTGATTAAAAGTCCAAAGCACTAGAAAGACAACAAACTGCCAGGGTAAACCCTCTCCAACAAGAGATGATTCCCAACTGCACCAACAACGATCTTCGGAGATCAAGTCTGCCTCAGGAGAGGTTCCACCTAAACCAGGCACAACACCTTAACAAAGCCTCCTGCCCACTCAGCGTTCTCAGCAGTCATTTTGAGGAGACCCACTCTGTCCTTGCCCATGGAAAAGAGAGGGCTGATTCCAGAACCTCCCGCCTTTCCATTGACTGAACTGCCTCAGGATTGCTGTAGATCAGATTTCAGACCTGAACACCATTCCCGGCCAAGACAAAGAGAAACACTAGGTAGGATGTCATGGTCAAAGGTGAAGCTTCATCTTCTCTCGGCCCCAGGTCCAAAAGGAGCCACCTCCTCTAAGTATTGCTATGAAAGCAATTGAAGCCGCAGTATTCTAACTGCCTCTGTCCTTTTTACTGAAGCTGAGGGTCCTGTTAACACGGGGCCCACAGGGCACCTTCCAACTAGGATCCTTTACTATAGGCTCAAGAGTTTTGATCAGCACATAAAGGTGTTTAAAGTGACAGATCCCACTGATCTAAGGGTTCAACATCTATAAACTAACCCCCTCCCACACACACTTAGTTGTTTTAAAGGTCTCTTTATACTAATTTTAAATATATATCCATCCCAGAGCCGTTGAGATGGCTCAGTGGTAAAGCTGCCTGCACTAGGCTGATGCCGAGTGCTACCCCCCTAGCACCCAGCACCCACTTCCACAGCAGACAACTGACTCCTGAAAGCCGTCTCCCGACCCCCACATGCATGCTCACACACACTTCAAACCCCCACATAAAGAAATAAAAATTTAAAGCTCCATACATTCCAGCACTCGAAAGGCCAGCCTGGCCTTGAGACAGATTCTGTCTCAAGGGTAATATTATACATTCCATTGTTGTCTCGTGGATTCTGAACTTTCCTTTTATAATGTACTCTATAAATAGTTTTACCCAAAGCAGAACTCCATAACTGTGGCCACTGTAATTTCTGGTAAGTTCTATCCTATTCTCAAAAAGAAGTATGGGCTCTGGGAATTCTTATACATAAAATTGGCCAGAGTTCCAAACAGAGGTGCTCCAGATCCTGGGACTAGTCCAGGTTCTATTTAACTCGGGCATCACCACAAACCCCCGAAGGGTCGCATGCCCTCCCTGGCACACCCTGGCCCCTGGCACACCCCGGCCCCCAGCACACCCTACTGTTACTAGTTCTCTAGCAGCATGGCTAACTCATGACAGTGTAAGGGAAGGCAGAGCTCCACACTCCCTGGGTCTAGAGGAACCCCAACTCCATGCCTCCCCAAAGTCCAACCTATTTACTGAACCCACTTCAGTTTGGTTTGTTTTTATTTTGGGGGGAGTGGGGAATCCTCTCTCCATGATCCAATCCCATCCTACTGAACCCAGTTCAATTTCTGTGTAACTTAGACACCTTAGGGTTCCTTCCAGGACCCAGTCTTGTTCCCGCCACATCTTCTAAATCCAGGCCAGACGAAAACGTGTATCAGACTCAAAGAACTCAAACTATAGATGCGTGGAGCTTTGAAAAGTCAGGGAAGAACTTACTCTGACCAACAATGATCAGTACATGAGCTGTGAGACACCTATGTCAGTTATCTGGTTCCTGGGAGAAAGGAGGGGGGCTGCTGGAGCCCTGCTTCATAGTTCACCCACTACACCAAGACCGTGATTTCCTCAAACATTGCTCACACCAGACAGCTAGAGCTCCTAGAACCAGAGCGGGCTCTGAGAATGCAAGCGAACAACCTGACAGCGTTCAGGGGAAACAGCGGCAAAGCACAGAGAATTCCTAGATTGGCTACCACTTAATCAAACGTCAACCAGTTGCAGCATGGTTAGCTGGCAACAGGTGCTCTTGCATGCAATTCGGTTATTGCAATTAAATGTCACATTGACTTGGCCTGTTGAGTCCACTGCAGGTGCCCACACTGCATCCATCCTCAGCCTAAATGAATTTTATTCATCTAGCAGAGTTTAACTCGACATTTTATTTTTTTTTATATTGAATGCTCACACCTGGCTTTCTTGGTTATATAAGAAGTAAAAATCCAAACTAGGAAATTAGCTTGTGCCGTGAGATACACGACAACCATAGAGAGTCCTCCAGTTCTACAATGGGCTCCCAACTCTTTCCTTTCCCAGACCAAAATATTTGTTTGGATAAATGAAGAGGGGCAAAAGGCTAAAGGGGAAACAGCATCCACTTAGTACAGATGTGACCTGTGGTTACAAGCCCATTCAAACAGCAGAAACCAGTACTGTTGCTCCAGTGAAATGTCTCACCCATCAGTATACCACTGTCCCCGCCAATAACACCTCCCCACTAATATAGCAAACTATAGACAACTGTCTGACCTCTGGCTGTGACATCATCTTAGGGTCTTCAACTCGCATCTCAAGTTTGACTTATCAAATTCAACAATCTGTGTCAACCAACACACCCTGAGCAACACATCAGCATGGACTTCCTGTTACTGGGAGAAAGAACGCCCCATACAAATTCACAGGACACTATCACCCAGTGACTCTTTACAGCACAGCCACGTTACCGAGGGACAGGTGGCCTGCTGTTTCTGCAGCTGTTTTCACCTTAAGCAACCCTTGTCCCACGTGTTGCTTTTGCAACCTAATCCCACACGCACAGGCAATAAACCTTATCCGTTCGGAAAGCTGACCGTATGTCCAAATCCCCCTTTCTTAAGGAATCCAAGAGAAGCTACATAATAAAGCAAAAACGCAAAGGTGTGGTTCGCATGTAGAGTCTGGAGACACTGTATCCACTAACACCTAGCCTGATCCTTCCCACCAAATACTGTTGCTATGGGATCCCACACAGGTGAGATCAATCTCAAGCTGCAGATTCTGAGAGCAAGCCTCATGCCTCGTTCAAGTTTTACACTTAAATCATAACACTGAAACAACACAGCCCAGAGCCCCCTTTAGCTCTCGGCACCTCCTCCAGCTCCTTTCTGCAGTTGGGCGAAGGCCTTCGTGGAGTGGAAGTGTTTCTGTCATTCAAACACCACTTCTCATGGGAAAAATCCAAGAGTCTATTCTAAGCTGTTCCTCACTAGGCAAACCCCACTGGAAGAATGCCCCTGCATTCTGAAGACAAAGTCCTCTGCATCCCAGCCAATGGGCTACAGACACATTCAAGACTCTCTGAAACAGTCAATCATTGTTGCACTTTAATTATAAAATGCACCCACACACACATTCATTCTTGAAGGCTTGGCCCCAGCTGATGATATTCTTTCAGTGGGTTCTGGAAATTTTAAGTGGGGTTAGCTCCACAAAATAGGTTCCTGGTCAAGCATCCTTGATGGCTGTACCTTTTCCCGGGGTCTCTCTCTCCTTGTTGGTCACTGTGAGCGCCTGTTCCATCATGTTCCCAGCTCTGGTATTCAGTCTCATGTCAGGCCCACAGCAGTGGGGCCAGCAGACATGGACTGAAAATCCTGAAACCATGAGCTAAAATCGAATGAGTCTCTGCTGCTGAAAGGTGTGTGTCTCATGGTCTGCCACACACCAAGAATTTAACACAGTATTTAAGAGCCAAACTCCTGGTCAGTCCACGTAAGCCACTGAAGTGATAATCTACCTATAGTTCTCTTCTAAACCTAAACTGGATTGCTCAAATCCTGGTCATACCATTTATAACAAAACATTTCTATGATGCTGAGACATGAAGCCTGAGCCAAATAGTGAAGCCGGCAAAGAGCCCCATCACCATCTACTCTGGGTGAGACCGACAGCGTAGAACACATCCAGGCACCATGTGTCACCAGACGCCAGGTAAGTCACATTACTCACTTTCAGGGCCTCTGGTTTGCTTCACTACTGTGTGTTGTTTTTGTTCTTTTAGCCTTTATTGGGGGAACAAGACCCAGCTCCCAAATAAATCACACACAGAGGTTTACTCTTAGTTATGAATGCCCGACCTTAGCTTGGCTTGTGTTTTCCAGCTTCTCTTAAGTTAAATCATCCCGACTACCTTTTGCCTCCAGGCTTCTTCCTTTTCTTACTTCTGTGTATCTTACTTTCACTCTTACTCCGTGGCTGGCTGCGCGGCTGGCCCGATGTCCTCCTCATTCTCCATTCTCCTATTTCTCCTCTCTGCCTGCCAGCCACGCCTATCCTTGCTCCTGCCTCACTATTGGCTGTTCATCTCTTTATTAGGACCATCAGATGTTTTAGACAGGCAGGGTAACACAGCTCCACAGAGTTAAACAAATGCAACGTAAACAAAAGTCACACACCTGAAAATAACATTCCCTAACACTTCACCACTGAGCTATACACCTGGCCCATGTTCCTCAAGTTTTAAATTTTCCTCCAATACTACCTTTCTCCCAGTGATACATTTTCCATTTAGTGCTAAAAAGACATCCTTGGGTTCCACGTTCTATTAATTAATTCTTTGAGCTGGGAGGCGACTTCTATTCTTAACAGTTCTGAAACCAAGTTAAGTATGGATTCTCCCTACATCAACGGGATGTCCAGCATTCCATCAGAACACCGACTACCAGGAACTCAGGCAGATCCTGGAGGTGAAAGGTACCATCCTATAGGACTGACCCACCTCAGATGTTCATTACAGTTTCTACCTGTATATCAACCATAAACTAGGAATCACCATGCCCCCTTTCTCACATTTGATAATTTATTTGAACAGCCCCCAGCACCCAGGAAACAACTTATTATAAAGAATACAACAGGTACAGACAAATAATCAGATAAAGGGGTGTCCAGGATGAGGTCCAGAAGATCCCAAGTATTGTGGAATAGAACATTTAATTAAATATGTGTTACATTTGTTTGTTTTGCAGAATAATTAACTATATAAAGATGTACTGCTATTTTACCTTGCCTGCCTAAGCTTGGTCGGTCTAACAAAAAGCTGAACGGCTAATAATTAGGCAGATGAGGGATAGGCAGGGCGAGGGAGTCAGTCAGACACAGAGGAAACAGGAAAGCAGGATGTACAGTATAGAGATGAGGTAAACAAGCCTCAGGGCAGCACACAGATTAATAGAAGACAAGTCTAAGCTAAGATCGAGCATTCATAATTAATAGTAAGTCTCCACATCATGATTTGGGGCAGGCGGCCCAAGAAAGCTGGCTACATTTGGCACCTAACATAGAGCACATATTTCTATGTAGAGCCTGAGAGAACTGAAAAAAAGAAAAAACAAAAAGCTAACACGGCTTCTTAGTAACCCGGTGCGCGTAGAGTACAGAGGCATGGCTTTGCCATACAGCGAGCACTTGAGCATCCAGCACATTAAAGTAGGAACAACAAGCTAAGAAAAACACCACCACAGTGTGGGCACCGACTTCCTAGAGCTGGGGATTAAATGCAACTCCCAGAACAGCTCTTGATCAGGCCCATGGGCGCAAAGTAGAACTTTCACAGACACAAGTGGGGCAGAGCCAGCCGCCTGCGCAGAGCTACACAGCAAGTTTAAGGTTCAGTTCATGCAGAGAAGGCTACAGAACACAGTAAAGCAGATGTAGATGGAAAAACACTCTAAACAGGTTATGCTGTGTTTTAAAATGTGCATAGGCACTTAAGAAAGAAAAGAAAATGGATACAGACTGTCATAGGAAAAATAAATAGGGAAAATGTTGTGCAATAGAATATTTGTTTATAATAAGAAGTCTCCGTGTCATGATATGGGAGCTGGTTGGTGGCCCAAAAGAAAAATCCTGGTACACATGTGGTTACAGGAATCACACACTTAGGTCATCAAGCTCGTTGGCAAGCACCTTTACCCACCGAGTCATCTCAGCAACCCACCCCCTAAATTAGAAAAGCGTTTCATGGAAGAAACTGGGGAGAGAAAAATCATAATCATCGTATATTGTGTGAAAATGATGTTTTTCCATAAAAAAGAAAGGAGTTTCAAAAAAAAGAATATTTGTTTAACTAAGTAAACATGTGTTACATTTGTTTGCGCTGCAGAGTAATTGTTTAACTATATAAAGATGTGCGGCATGTGTTTATGTTGTCGCCGTGCCTGCCTAAGGCACCTGAGTGTTCTAACAAAAAGCTGAATGGCCAACAGCTAGGCAGAGGAGGGATAAGTGGGGCTGGTGGGCAGAGAGAAAAGGGGAGCCAACCAGCCAGCAAAGGGCCCAGCCAGTCATGGGCTAGACAGACAGACAGACCTGGAGGAACCAGGGAAACAGGATGGGCAGTACCTAGACGAGGTAAACAAGCTTTGGGGCAGCACACAGATGAATAGGAATGGGTTAGTTTAAGTTAAAGAGAAAAAAACAAGCCTAAGCTAAGGCCGAGCACTTATAATAGTGTGTCCATGTCCTGATTTGGGGGCGGGCAAGCCAAGAAAGCTGGCTACACCCAAGCCTACAAGCTACAGTCTCTGTGAGGTTGAGGAACACCACTCTCCCTAGCAACGTGGTCTTCCCAGATTGGACTCCTGGAACCCTGTAGTTTAGGTACTTTTATATAAGTTTCATCATATAGGATCAATTGTTGATTTGATCTAAGCCCTTTCTCTTCCCAGGAGCACAGGGCTGGGGCTGGGAACTCTAAATTTCTGATCGTGGTTGGTCCAGGAGCCCAAAGGTTGCCTCACTAGGACAAAGAATGCTCCGATCACCAGGAAATTCCCAAGGATTAAGATCTCTGAGGCAGGAACCCAAGTGACAGGCCAATTATTGGAACAAAAGATGCTTCTAACACCCGGTCACTCAAAAATTATAGCGTGTTAGGCGCTCCAGCCAGGGAGAGACACGAATGTGTTCATTACGTACAGGAAGTTGGTCACTGAAGCAATTATCTCTTCTCTGTGCAGAGTAGTTGGCATGGTTTCAAAAGCAAAACTTCCTTGGGAAATGACACCTAAGCCTCTCCTGGGGATGCCTCACCTGGCTCCTGCTTACGCAAATCCTACCCTGACCCATCTAAGGCCTGCCATCTCTTCCCCTGGCTCGACCACCTATAGACTGAGCATTCCACAGATGCTGTGTATTGGCGAATAATAAACTTTTTTAAAAAATATTTGTTACAAAAGAAAAATATTTGTTACTATGTATACAGCACACTGTTTGCATGTTAGTCAGAAGAGGGCACCAGATCCCGTTATAGATAGGTGAGCCACCATGTGGCTGCTGGGAATTGAACTCAGGACCTCTGGAAGAGCAGCCAGTGAGTCTCTTAACCTGTGAGTCATATCTCAAGTCCCAGTGAATAAAAAACAGAAAAGAATAATAAGTGTAATGCACTCACGATCTTCCTCATGTGCCCTCTCATTTCGCTCAATGACCACTGATCTTCAGGAACTTCTGCACTCACACTGCACATACAGAGGCTCCCAATGTCTTGTCAGCCTTCTTCCTCCTTCCTTCCTGCATAGACTTCAGCTTCAGGGAAAAGACGCTTGCTGGTTTTCTCCTGTGCCTCTGGCCACCCCTTGGTTCCTACTGTTTCCTCTACTACAGGGCTTACTGAACAGCGCTGGGAATGTCAATTCTAACAGACTCTCAGTGGCCTCAGGGCCTTTGCACACACTGTTTCTGATTCTCCTAGGTACTTTCTTCCACCTTTGACCCAGTTAACACCATCTCACAAACCCTGCAGATCTCAGCTGAGATCGCATGTCCTGAGACATGCTTCGTGGTGCTCCGCATTCATTAATCTGATGCTGTCTCTTGCATTCCCTGCATTCACCACCCTTTGTAGTTTGGTATTGTGACTTAATGTCGCACCACCACCACTGCCCTATCTCCTCCTCCGTCAGACTGTAAAGCTTTATGAGCACAGGGCTGCATGCTGTGGGGAAGAGAAGCCTTCTGGGAATTTCTTCTTCTCTGATTTTGAGTAACTAAATTGACTTTGCCAGCATATATGGAGAACAAAATGGTGTGGGACAAGAAATCTTCTGCAATACAAAAATTGTTTAGGTAGTGTGATAGTGATCGTTACTACTATTTACAGGTTAAGAACCTGAGACCCTAGAGGGAGCGTATCATGTGACAGGCACCTCTCTAGACTGGAGGCAACACAAAGAGCCTAAGTCTAAACTGCTTTCCTCTCTAAAGAGAAAAAATCTAGAGTGGATTATCTTTTAAGTTTAATTGAAAACACCTGAGCAGGTTAGCTCACTTCTGAACACAGGTACAAGACTACATGAAACACGCCCCACACATTTTAGACATCGGGAGAATAAACACAGCCCACCAAGGGGACACAGAACTGGCCACAGGTCTCCCGAGGCTAGGACAGGACACTGTCCTATCATCTTCCTGGTCCCCAGTACCCACACAGGGATGCTAGCTGAAACACTACCAAGCTCTTCCAAACTTCAGCTTCTGCTCTGTTTAATCAAAGCTACAGGTGTGTGCAAAGAAACAGCCCTGGCAAGGCTCATGTGGACGACACACAGTCCCCTGACCCCAGCCTGACCTCCTGTCCCCTGCTCCTGAGAGCGACTTCTTCCAGTTCTCCGAGTGTATTCTCCTTCATTTCTTCAAGCCTATGAAACTATCTGAATTTTCTTTTTTCTGATTTTCAGTGTTAGGGGTCAGACCCTTGTACAAAGGATTCGACCACTACACCACATCCATGGCAGTTTGGGTGGTTTTTGTTTCTGAGGCAGAGTCTCACCAAAGAGCCCAGGCTGGCCTTGAACTCCCAATCCTCCTATCTCTGCATCCCTGGTCCTGGGATCGTGGACCTGTATCACCTCATCCAGCCTCTTGAATTCTTAGAGTAGGCACTAGCTACCAGCTCTTAGCAGAGAAGGAGTCATTCCCCTTTCATTGGCCACCATGCCCCTACCACTCACATCTCACCTAGACGATAATTTAGTACGTCAATCTTGAAATTATTACAATCACAGGAATATTACTGACTGCAGAGGAAAAGAAACATGTTCCACTTTGGAAGAACCTTTACCGGCCAATATGACATTTACCAGGGGCTTTCCCCTGCTCCAGTGATCACGGAGACACCCTGGATGAAGCCTGCTCCAGTGATCACGGAGACACCCTGGATGAAGCCTGCTCCAGTGATCACAGAGACACCCTGGATGAAGCCTGCTCCAGTGATCACGGAGACACTGTGGATAGAGCCTTCAGCCATTCTTGAATGACTTCAGTGAGAGGAGACCACTGCTGACTCACACAGGACGGACAGCATGAAAAAAAAGAAATTCCCTGAAACAGACGTGTGGCTCAGTTGGTAGAGCACCTGCCTGGCATGTCGTCCAAGGCCGGGTCCAACTCCAAAAGAGAAAAAATAAATAAATTCTGCTGGTGGGTGAACTACTGCAGCATAAAAAAAAAAAATCTCACCTTGACGGATATGCCCCACCGAAGTCTCTCACAGACGATATATTCTCTACAGGAAATTTTATATGTGTGAACACTATTCAAAAATGTCCAAGGGGCTGGAGAGCTGGCTCAGTGGTTAAGAGCACTTGTTGCTCTTACAGAGGACCTGGGTTCTGTTCCCAGCACCTACATTGATGCTCAGAAGTATCCAGGGGATCTAATGCCACCTTCTGACCTCCACATGTGGTCCACATACATACATTCAAGCAAAACACTCATACACATAGAACAAAAAATCTTTAGAAGCATGAACATTCACAGCAACACTATATGTAATAGTAACAATGACAACTAGAAGCCAAACAGCCACCAGCAGGAGAATAAACAAACAGCAGTAGTCAGGCCACAGGCTAACACACGTGGGTGAAAATGAGTGGACTCTGGCTACACGTGCCATGGTTCAATGTCAGGGAGGCATTTTATTGAGGGAAATGGGTAACCAAGCTGCTGAAAAATATGTGTTGAATAAAGCATGGCTCTTCATTACGCAGTCACAAGATTATACATAACTAAGCAATAAATGGAGTAGGGATAGACATAAGCCACTGAAAGAAGGAAAGCAAGGTGATGGCACAGAAATCAGGGCAGCGGTTACCACAGGCGAGGGGGAGGGAAGCAAGGAAGCCTTCTGCTAACCAGCAATGTGTGCACAGGGTTGGTCCTATGGCTTATTCTTTACATTTATGTCGTACACAGGATTTCACACAGGTTTCATACTCAGGATGATGCATGACATGCATCGTTCTTAAGGAGAACACAGTAGGGGTGTTTGTTTTGTGAGTTTTTCTTGTTTCCTCTATGAAAAGCAGATCTCTGGAAGAAGAAAAAAAGATAAAAATCCACAAGCATTCAAGAAGACAAATGGCTGGAATTCACAGAACAGAGAGGCTGCTACCAGGCTGGGAGCTCTGTCTGGCTCAGAGTGGAATCGCTTCTGTAAGGTCACCTATGGGTAGTTCTAACAGCTAGCCCCACCAACACTCACTCAACTGCACACCACACTGGCCTTAGAAGTGAGAAGCAATGTTCTGTTGCTCATTCCTATGTTCCGAACATGCAGAATTTCCATTTCCAGGGTTAAACTCACAGGCTCCTATCTCAGACCTGCCTGGATGCCCATTCACTTAACAAATATTTACCAAGCGTGTTCCAACAGCAGGAACCACTCCAGCTAGAGAGAGTACAGCAGAGGAACAAGGACTTTCCCCTACCCCCCTCCCCTGCTACAGTTCCTGTGCTAGCTGACTGTGGACAGATAAAGCCACCAGGAGCTCAGATGTGACACAGGTGGAAAGCAGAAGATGTTCAAGACTAAATGGGGGAGGGGCGGGTCCTGCACTTCCAGGAAATGGAATTCAGGATGACAAGCGAAAACATGAAGCAGGAGGGGTGAGGGACATGTGGCAGAAGGATCCAGTAGGGACAGCCAGCGGTAAAGATCCAGGCAGTCATGACCATCTGGGTCTAAGGGTAAGAGAAGAGGTGTAGAAGTCCCAGGACTTAGAAAAGGGGAAACACCCACAATTCAGAACAATGAAAGCCTTCACTGGCTACTTTTCAATACAGTTGAGGAACAGTGTATACAAAAGGCTAAAAGCTGCCTTACAGTGTTATCTATGGCATTTGCTACTTTTCTTTCCCTAAGTTCCTCCCTTCCTCAGTGCCAGCAGAACACCAGGTCAAGAACATAAAATTCTTGCCCCTCCTTCCCTGCTATGAATTCGCTTTCTTAAAGCTATAGGCCACCCAGTTCAGTCACTCTTCCTCGGGGGTTTCCAGGAGCTGGAGGCTCACTGCCCACCACTCAGAGACTTTCTCCTTAGAACGGCTTTGATCATCTCACTGTAGCGCTTCCTCTTACTGTGCCTCCATAAGGGCAAGTCCTGGAAACCACCAAGTTTTCTGCTAATGGTTTAATAGCCCCTGGGATTGTGTCCATTATTTCAGTCCTGTCATTTCTCAGATCTGTGCACCAATGCAAACTACTCCCTTTATTTATGGCTTCTCTCTTAATGGTATTTTGGGGAAACAAGACCAAAGCAGTAAGACTCCAGAAGCAACATGGAGGCACTACACAGAGCAGCGGGCTGCCCTGCTCAGCCAGGGATTTTCCTTGGAAACAAAACCACCAACAAACCCAGTCCCCTGAGTGGGTCCCCAGCCAGCACCAGACATACCTGCCATCCTAGTTTCCAGTCCGTGCTGTGATAAAATAGCCTGATGGAAACAACCTAGAGGAGGAAGAAGGCTGTATCTGTCTTACAGCTCCAGGTTACCATCCATCAATGTGGGGACATCAGGGTATGACCCTGCAACAGTTAGTCACAGCTCATCCACAATCAGGAGCAGAGAAAAAAATAGATGCAGGCATGCGTATTTATTCTTAGTTTGCTTTTATACACACTTCTACCATGAAGGGTCCAGCCCTCAAAACAGTGCCACCCACATTCAGGGTGGTTTTTCCAACCTCAAGCTAGTATAAAACCCCCTCACAAGCATGCCTATGGGCCTGATGTAGGCAATCCCTCACATACATGCCCATGGGCCCGATGCAGGCAATCCCTCACATACATGCCCATGGGCCCGATGTAGGCAATCCCTCACATGCATGTCCATGGGCCTGACCTAGGCAATCCCTCACATGCATGCCCATGGGCCTGACCTAGGCAACCCCTCACATGCATGCCCACCGGCCTGATCTAGGCAACCCCTCATTAAGATCCTCTTCCAGAGGTTGAAGAGCTGGCTCAGTGGTTAAGAGCACTTGTTCTTGCAAAGGACTCAGGTTCGATTTCCAGCACCCACATGGAGGCTTACCACCTCTTCGGGTAACAGGCATACATGTGGTACACAGACAGACATTCTTATACACAAAATAATAAATTAAAAAATGAACATTAAGAAAAGACTCTCCTTCAGATAATTCTAAGCTGTGTCAAGTTCAAAATTAAAACTAGCCAAGACACTAGTCAAACAGAAGCAAAGGCGTGCTCGGCTTCCCTCACGCCCAACACACTCCACAGAAGGATATGGGGTGAGGGTCTTTGCATGTGATCTAAGAAGCCCCATATCAAATCCTGGGAAAGTGTCTCTCCCTTTTATTATTATTGTTGTTTTTGTTTGTTTGTTTTTTGTTTTGTTTTGAGGCAAGGTCTAACTCTTGTCCATATTGGATACAGCTCACTTCTTAGCCTGGGCATCCTCAAACTCGTAACAATGCTCCCGTCTCACTCTCTCTGGCATGGGGATTGCACGTATGAACCACCACAGGCTGCGAAATGCCTTTCCATTGGCAATGGGCAATCAACAGGACTCTGGAGCATTGGGAGGCATGCTATTCCCTACTAGGTGTACTCTGAAGAGGTTTCGGAAGCTGCCAGAGCTGACAGAGTGGCTAGGGTTTGTTGGAGAAGGTTAAAAAGAACAGAAAGGGTGGGTGTGATGGGGAGAAGGGCAGGTGAAGAGCCACCCTGGGAAGAAGCAGTCCAGAGTCAGACCATCCCCACGTCCACACCAATGTGACGGTTAAATAAAAACTAGCTTAGATGTGTGAGTGGTCCCAAAGAGTAGATGAATCCTTTGCCCCGCAATGCTTTGAATGTGTCAATTTTTAAATTGCATTTAGGAAGCCAGCCGCGGTGGCTCACCCTGGTTACCCTAGACCTTAGGAGGCTGAAGCAGGAAGTCAGCTGAGATCTAGGCCCGCTTGGGCTACAGAGTGACTTGCAGGTCAGCCCTGCAGCTCACACAACAGTACAAACTTTTCTGCACATTTACTCTCAAAAGCCATCACAACACTAGAGTCTCTTTTAATGCTACTTTTCCTTCTTTTCCAACCTCCTAGGTGCTAAGGGCCAGGCAGCGTAATGAATTATCCCACCGAATTCTAACCCTTTCCTGCTGGCAGAAAGGCAGCCCAGAACCACTAACGTAGAATCACTCCTAACCCTCCACTCCGACTTTACCATTGCTCCATTTCAACTCTTGAGTTACAACTCTGGCTCGAAGGACCGGATCAACAAAGCTCAGGCCTCCCACCCCACACTGGTACCCAGCACACTTAACCCTGACTCCAAAGGCAACATTAGCCACTATGTTCCACTATCCATTACCCCCTTCCCTGATCCGCCTTAGGTCATTACAAATGCAGCAATGTGAACAGGGGCTGCGGCCAAGCACTCTACAAAGCAGAAAGCGTCAATAACTTGTTCAAGTTGTAAGTTTATACTAGCAAGGCTCTACAAGAAAACAATTATAAGATTATAGAGAAACGTACAGAACCAAACACTAAAACGAAATCCTTCAGAGGGGCCCATCTAGTCTAGGAGGCCTGAGCTTTAGGGTTACATTTATCCCTACTGCTTAAAGGGTTTCAGAGAGACCTGGGGGAGGGGGCAGAGCGGTGTATGCTCTCTCTGTCCACCACCTCCCACGTGCTCACTTGCTGGCTCTTTGTTCTCCCAGGGTGGACTGAACTTCCCTACGCAATATTCCCATGGGTTGGAGACTGTATTCAAGTGAACATCGCCTCAGTCTAGGTCCTTCCCAGGGTGGCAAAACCACTTCTGTCAGTGGAGCGCAGGAAACGCCTCATGGCACTGAACTCATCATGTTCTAACCTGACGTGATGGCCACCCAGACTTCCCAGAGCCCAGGCTTTCGCATTTCAGCAATCCCTCCCCTCTAAGAGAAACGGGTCCCAAGGTGGCAAGGACAGCTCCATCTTACCCACCCTTGCTGGCCACCTGAGAAGTCAGTACCATGATCCTCCCCAGGTCTCCAAAGCAGGGGCTATAAAAATAAAGGAGATGGGAGAGGAGGAAGAGGAGGGGTACAACATCCATCCACCCATCGCAGCTTCCCACAGTTGTCAGACTGACAGGAAAGCAAGAAGTTCAGAGGAGGTCTGATCCCATAGGATCAACTTAGCCTGGGTCACTATGCCCACACCCAACATGAACCCCCAAAAGGAGGCTCATGTGTTTTCACCCACTTATTCCTATTACAAATGTTTATTGAGCATACAGTATGTACCAAGCATCAAAGATAAAACATTTGCCCTTATAAACAGGCAACTGAATCAAGAAAAACATCCAGTGGGCCAGAGAGATGGCTCAGTGGTTAAGAGCACTGGCTGCCCTTCTAGAGGACCTAGGTTCAATTCCCAGTACCCACATGGCAGCTCACAACTGACTGTAACTCCAGTTCCAGGGGATTTGACACCCTCACACAGGCATACATGCAGGTAAAACACCAATGCAATAAAATAAAAAGAAGTATTTTTTTAAAAAAGGAAAAACAACTAGAAAAAAATGTAAATATATGATTTAAGAGAATATGGTGGTTGGAATGAGAATGGCTCCCATAAGCTCATATATTTAAAGGCTTGGTCCCCAGTTGGTAGAACTGTTTGGGAAGGATTAGGAGGTGTGGCCTTGTTGGAAGAAATGCATCACTGGGGGTGGGCTTTGAGGTTTCAAAATCTCAAGCCATTCCCAGTTCTCCCTCTCAACTCACTCCCTCCCTCCCTGCTTCCCTCCCTCCGCCTCTGGTTGTTATCTCATGGTGCCAGTCTACTGATTTCTCTGCAAAAACAAACAAACAAAAAAGATCTAGAATTAGTCACGGCACTCATCATTTTAGTCCCTATCATTTCCTTTAAACACAATGTAAATGATAAACTCTTACTAAAATATGCCAATTGCACTTCTGCCTTCTAACAGCTGCCACACCAGAGCTGCCCAGCGCCTCATCGGTCCTGACTCTACCACATTCCTACGTGGCTGAGTGAAGACGAGCTCTCAAGGGCAATGCACTAAGTCTAGATTGCTTGATAAACGTGCAAAGGTTAAGATTCAGTCTACAAAGGGCATGTCCTCCTGGCACAATCAAAACGTGATTCTACATGTCTCGAAATGAACTACCTTCTCTTGGTGGGCTTTCTCTCTTTTTAATTTTTTTTTTATTTATGTGTTGTCTTTAAGAAATTTCTCCCCTGGGCATGGAGGCATGAGCTATTAATCCCAGACCCCCAGAAGCGGAGGCAAGAGGAACGTGAATGTGAGGCCAGCCTGGGCTACATATTTTAGCTCTTTGTGTCTCAAAGAGAAGAGAGAGGGAAGTTTCTGCATACTCACAAGATGGAGACAACGGAAACACCAGGGAAGACCAAAGCTACAGGCATTACAGCACAAGACCTCAGAAGGAAGGAGTCCACATTTGAAGTCATGGACAAACGGACTCTGTACATGTGACTCATAAACCCCCTGAAGCTCCGCCCAGCACTGATGGGCAGCTGTGCCCTCTGGTCTGGACCCTGCTAGATGGAGAATAAGCCCAAGGCTGCGGGTCCTTACCTGCCCCACTGTTTTTTTCCCCCAAGGCAATGCATCAAACATCCCACAGGGTCAGTGGATTAAGTGGGTGGGTGGGCAGGACAGAACGTGTCTGGAGGAACACACTGTCCTCATGTTCCCCATGTTCACAAGTCTCTTGCCCTACCGTCACCCTCTGCAACAGGAGACCACTTATATACCAGACATTCTACTCAATCCATCACAAACTGAGCCACTGTCCTCAGCGTTGTGGACATACAGTCCTCTCCAGTTTCTTGGCGTCTACTGCAATTTACAGGATGATACCAAGTTCTTGTTCCCCAGGCCAACACTAAACTCCACCTTGCTGCTCAGGTGCTCACAAAAGGCCCCTACCTCCCGCCTCCTACCGCACAGCCCACCTGCTGCAGAAGTTGTCCCTGCTGCTCAGGCAGACCGCTACCCCTTTCAACCAGAACCCTACCATAGCTGAGGTCTCAAGAAAGACTCTGTTGTCATGATGGATCTCCCCCTCACCCCCAAACCCACAGGCTAGAATATCCTGCCCTTTTTTTATGGTTTTAGGGGCATATTCCTCAATTTCTCTAATCATATTCTACTCCCAAAGGGCCTTTCCCAGACTGGCCCAAGAGCAGACAGTCACCGACAATTAATCTGAGCACACAATTCTGCTCCTTTGACTTCCTGGGCTCCCTTCCGCAGAAGGTTTTGAAAGGATGGACCATCATCTAAGATCCCTGCTATTCAAAGGACTCATTTCCATCCCCTAGATAACAATACCACAATTCTCCTTCACTGATTGAACGGGCGCTCTAGCTAATGAAAACTAGTCCCATTTTCTAAAAGCTTTGAGTTCTAACTTTTAGGAAGGGAAAATGCCTTGTTTTGGGCAACTTCAAAGCCTTGAGTTTTTAACTGAAAGGAGAAACAAAACTGGCATGCTTAACTTCACTACTCCAAATACAAGCTTAGGAATTATAGTGCCTCAGTTTCCCTTCGGAGCGAAGACACAGTCCTCTCCTCCCGAGCCAGAAAGTCCGGAGTCTCTGGAGCCTCGCTATGGTCTGGCCTTGGGTCCCAGCTGCAACACCACCTGGAGCCACAGCTGCGTCCAGATGGTCAAGTCCGGGCCTGCCTGGGCGCACCCTTCTGTCACCTGGCGGGGGCCCTAGGGCGCCCCGATCCCGCTGCCTTGTGGCAAGCTCTAGAAGCCGGGTCTCCAGCGCTCACGAGCCAGGTCACATCTAGGTGCACCTGCCTCTCCCGGCCCGTGGGTCCCTGAGCTCCAAGCCCGACCAGAGCTCGCGTGAGAAACGAAGGAGAAAGGAAAATAAGCCATAGGCTGGGCCGTCCTGGCCTCGGCGGCTGCCACCAAAACACCACCTGCGACGCGATCGGGCAGCAGGGACAGAAGCCCGGGCCGAGCCGCCGCGCGCGCCCCTTACCCGTGAGGCGGCCGCCCCCCTCGCCGTGCCCACGGCGCCGCTGCAAGACGAAGTAGCAGCTGCTCTTCTGGGTCACCCAGAGCTTCAGCGCGTTCTTGAGCAGCACCTCCTCGGGCTTGAGCCACATCGCGGCGAACCTGCCGCGCCCGAGGGCCCCGGTTCACATCGCCCCAGCCGCCGGCAGCACCGGGCCGAGCCCGCTTGGAAGGAGACGGCGGAGGCTGCGAGCGAGGATCGCAGCCCGAGCGAGCGCCTGCCCGAGTCCCAGAGCGCGCAGACCACAGCTCGCCGAGATCACCCCGCGCAGCCCGCTGTGGCCCCGCCTCGACTAAGACCCGCCCCTCCCCGCCAGCCCGGCACCGCCCATCTCCCTGAAGTCACGCCCTCCGCCCGCCCCCGTGGATCCCGTGGCGCCTCCCTGGTTTCCTAAGTCCCAGCAGCTCCCGGGCAGGGTTCCGGAGTGGCGGGAGGAAATCGTAACCACAGCCAGGTTCCCTCCCTCCCTCCCGTCTTGAATCCCCCTCCTTCCCTGGAGGAAGCGAGCAACAGCGCGAGTTGTCTTCTCGCTCCAGGTTCTAAGAGGTGAAGGAAGGCCCTAGAGGAAAAAAAGACATCTTGTTATCCAAACTGCAGCTTGTCCAAACCAGAGTTTTAGTTAACCCTGGGGAGTACAATGCACGCCGGTAAACTCGAGTGTGTTTGAGTTTCAAATAACCAAACTAACACTGAAGTTAGGAAACCATTATATTTGGATTCTTTAACTATTGCGTTCTTTATTTTTTAAATTGGCACTAATAACTACGTACAAAGTACTGCATATTTTAGTACCCGTATACAGTACATGAGGATAGGATCAGAGAAATTGCTTTCAATTAATTCAAATATTTACCATTTCTTCTTTATTACATTTCATTTATTTGGAGAGTGGTTCGAGAGAGAGCGAGATTTTGGCATGTGGAAGTCAGAAGACAACTTTTCGGGAGACAATTTTTGGCTTCCACTCTGTGGGCCCTGGGGATGGAAGTCAGGTCGTCAGGCTTGACAGCAGAAGTCATCTTGAAAAGCCCCCATTTGTTATTTCCCTTACAGCACTTTTTTTCCCATGCTTTTGTAAATTTCCAGCTGAGCTATGGAAGGGGGCAGAGAGGCAGAACTGGAGACAGCAACAGACCATACTGAATACTGGCAATGTCCCTCCAGAGGCCAGAAGATAGGAGGCACCACTATGTGCCCTGGGGGTCTTTGACACAGAAATAAAGCCCTTGCGTCTGTTCTGAGAAAACATCAAACACTAGAACAAGCGGAACAGGTCATAGTAGCGAGAAGCCACCGGGCGTGTAGACACAGGGTCTGAGTTTTGCTTTTGTTTGTTTTGATTTTTTGAGACAGGGTTTCTCAGTAGCTTTGGAGCCTGTCCTGGACACGGGTTTTTAAATAAATATTTCTTCCTGTAGAAATTAGTACATGGTGGCTGTCCTTGAAAGGGTGGAGGAGGAGGGATCCAAGTGCTCCTCAGGGAGGTGCTTAGAGCCAATATCCTAGCCAAAAAGAGGGGAAAGGTTCTCTTAGTCCCTGGGTTTTGACAAAGGGACAAAATGTGGTTGTTAACTAGGACAGGACTGAAAAGGAGAAGCTGAGGAACCTGTCTGGGGGAGTATCAGAAACTCTGATCAGATCCAGCAGACAGGAGCCTTGGAGAAAGTGAAGCTGGGGGGCGGGCAGTGGGAGGAGTGAACAAGCAAGGCTTAGAGCTATATTGTATGAAAATGTGACCATGAAACCCATTTCTCTTCAGACCAACCAAAAAATTAATACAGAGAGAAGGAAAGAGAGGAGAGAGAAAGGAAAGAAAGAAAGCCGGTACACTGGCCAGCCACAGACAACCATCTTCTGAATAAAATAGAAAGCCTGCAAGCCATAATCACAGGCATGGAGCCACGCCAAAGTCAAAAGAGTCAGAGATGGGTGGCAAGTAAACATCCCTGAGAGAAATATTAACAGGCACCCTCTGCTCTCAGATGCACAGCAGGCCGGAATCGTAGAGGCGAGCTGGCTATTTAGCCTGCTGTTATGTGTCAAAACTTTTCCTGGGGAAATGCAACACACGTGTCCACCCCAGATAGGGAGCCCATGACAGACCCAAGCACACGTGCCACCAAAGTCCGTCTTGGTGAACCAATGAGTTTTATTGGGGTTACTTACAGGGCCAAAAATGACTCAAAATCACCTGCATCACCAAAGCCTACCCCAGCATGGGTGACAGCTCACAAAGCTGGAAACCTGGAGCACACTGCACAGCCTGCAGCAGCTCAACAGGTTGGAGGTGTCCTATCCAGGAGCCTCAGTGGGTCTAAACTCTTCCAGGTAGCTTGGCTGGCTTCTGCTTCTTCAAGGCGCCTGGTTTGGTCTTAGAGGTTTTTTTGTGGTCTAGCTCTTCAGGGAGGGGCTTAGAGACTCTGGTCAGTTTCAGGGACTTCCTGCGATTTGTTTACTTTCCTGCTTAAGGAGCTTCCCATCAGGATGGACTTTTTTAACCCTGGCAGAAACTGTTACATAATAACATCTGCCCTAAAGTGTCACAGACGGTAAAGCAAATTCAATGTTCAAGTCCTTGGGCACCAGGTTGAGAGAGCAGCTTTTGTTAGATGGGAACTTAAAAATTATATACAGGTTTGCCACAAAGGCAAGCCTAACGCTCCTGATGCCCCAGCCTCCAGAACTGTGGAGCAAATAAACTCTGTTCTTTATAAATTATTCCAGCTGACGTATTCTGTTATAGCAGCAAAACCAGACAAGACATGCTGCACACACCCAATGAACATTAGCTGTTCTTCTAGAATGTAAAATCTCCTGATGCAGCTACAGTCACTCATGTTGTAATTATTAAAGGCTTCCCTGTCAAATGTTAAATAAAAGTAAGAGAAGCAGGGACTGGAAAGATGGTTCAGTGGTTAGCAGCAAGACTACTGTTCTTGAAGTTTGGGTCCCAGCACTCAGACAGCTCCAGAGGTCCAACACCCTCTCCTGGTATCTGCAGGTAATGCACTCATATAAACACCCACAGACCGCCAACACCCTTTTCTAGCCTCTGCAGGCAAGGCACTCACACGAACTAACCCCCCCCACACACAGACACATACATTAACACACAATATAAAATATTTTTTAATCTTCCAAAACAACACCGAGAGATACACAGAGAAGCCACTCTGACTTACCTCTCTTCCAATCTCTAAGGCCTCTCACCATCTATATCAGATAGAATCCAATAGAAGCCAGGAACACTCATGATACAGTCTATGGAGCTCAGTCTTCTGAAACAGAACAAGGAAAGGGGAGCCACAGGGTACCCACAGAATCTTCTGTCACTCACATCTGGATGTCAATCACCATAGGGTTATCATCGTGTATCCCTCAAAATTCCTGGGCTGTAGCTCTTACCCCTCCAGTAGCTCAGACTGTGTCTTCACTTAGAATCGGGGCAGATATCATTAGTTGAGGCGGGGTTATTAAGGTGGGTCTTAGTCCCGAGGGTGTGGGCCTTATAAAAGGGGGGAAGTTTGTTCAGACACACAGAACTGTTTAGAGTAATCCTGTCACAGTGAAGTCCAGGATTTCGAAGAAAGCCTGACCATCCTCAGCAGGAACCAACCCCAGTGACACTGGATTCTGGGTTTCCAACCCACAGAACTAAGAGATGATAAATCTCTATTTAAAGTCTGGTTTCTGGTACTCTGTTATCCCTATTCTAGCAAAAAGACGACAGTGGCTTCCCTGAGCCTGCCTACATCTGTGCAGCATCGAGTGGCTTCCAACCACTCTGAGATGGATTCCAGTTCTGAACAGGACCCTGGCTGATATGAAGAATGACCTCAGGAAACAGTTTATTGACAAGGAATCCTGACTGAGCTGTTCCTCGAACTGTGCACAGGGGACAACAGTACACTAGGAACCCATGTGGTTCTCTGCCAGCAGGGTTACTCAGAGTATCCCTAGTGGTGGTGTGAGGGGCTGGTAAAGAACAAGGCTTGGGGGCTCTTGCTGCTGTGAAATGTGGTTGTTATGGCAACAGTGATAATTACAAAGCTTGTACAATGAAATGGCTGTTTGCGACTGCCCTCAAGACAGAAAGAGAGAAAGAAAGGGAGAATGAAAGAAAGAAGCATGAAGTATTAAATTCGCGTCTCAAGGTACAGACGTGGTGTAATTCAAAGAAGCCCTTCTCTATGTGACCACAGGACAGACAAGCTTCTTCTGATCCTAAATGTAATTGCGCAGGTTACCAAACTGGGACAAAGGTTAGGCATTTTACCTCAGCGAGCTCCATTGTGAAGATGAGGACACCGATTGGGGAGATGTTTGTCAACAGACGCGTTCTGGATACGTTTGGACTGACCCTCAGATCCAAATCTCCCAGCCCAGTGCAAGGGGAAATCAGCCTCAGCCTCCAGCTACAGGAAACCTGAGACTCACCGCAGCCCTTGCTTAAAACCTACCCTGATGCACATCAACAACTCCCGGATCGCAGAAGAGAGGCTCCCTGGGAGGAGAATCCAAGGTCAGTTGGAGGAAGGGGACTGAAAATACATTATGTACCTTGGAATTGGAAAGTCTTGTCCGTATATATTGAAGGTCATGTACAAGCCATATTCCAGAGTATTAGACCAAGAAGGATGAAATATAAAATTGGAGTCAGCAATATTTATAAATAGTCACATGCTTGGGATTATTATGTGATATATGATATGTCAGAGTAAGAAGAGAGATTTGGAAAATGTTACGGTGCTTACAAATATACATGCATACGCCAAAATCGCTTTACAAGTGAGGGCTTGTGCTGGGTAGTGGTGGTGCACGCCTTTAATCCCAGTACTTGGAAGGCAGAGGCAGACGGAACTGTGCGAGTTCCAGGACAGCCAGGACTGTTACACAGAGAAACCCTATCTCAAAAATAAAAATACACTGAAGGCTTGTGACATTAGGGAGAGGACTCAGTCAATCAACTGTTTGCTGTGTAAGCATGAGGACTGAGTTTGATCCCCCAGAACCAACAAGAAAGGCCAATGGCACACATGGTATGGCAAGGGCCTTGGGACATGCTAGGCAGCCAGTCTAGCCAACTCAGCAAGCTCTAGGTTTAACAAAAAGACCCCCATCTCAAAAAATAAGGTAAGGGGGCTGGAAAGATAAATAAATAAATAACCTTTAAAAATCAGGATTGACTTTTTTAAAAAGCTAAAGAGCAGTGAAAGGAGACACCTGACATCAGTGTCCAGTCTCCATATGCACGCAGACACCCACACGTACATACATATAACTTTGTAAATGTTTGAGAAGGTATTTTGTAGAAAACAGAAACACAGGTAATTCTTACTCAGAGCAATGCAATGTGTATTTGAATGGTTTGAATGGGGAAGGATAGGGCTGTGTAGCTGAATGGTTTCAACGAGGACGGATAGGGCTGGGAGACAGTCGAGCATGTGCCTTGCAAGCATGAAGACGCAGGCTTGACTGCCACAACCCAGTGAAAACCAGGGCATGGTGGTGCGCATGCGTAATCGCTGGAAGGCAGACACAGGTGGACACCTGGGCCCTAGTCAGTAAGCCTTACTGTGATTCCTTTTATCGTTTCATTAAAAAACAAAACTGGGGGATAAATATATGGGAATAAACCTGAGAGATCCATTGAGCAATCAAGACACAATCCTGCCCCTCCCCACTTCCCAGATCAATAGGGCCGCACAACCCTTTGGCTCCTCCTCTCTCTCCCCTATGTGTCCTTCAGTCTCCCTCTGAGGTAGCCAGTGGCGGAAACTCTTTGGACCACTCCGCCCCAGCTAGCTGACTGTGAACTTAGCTCTCCAAACCAAGGTTGTAATCTATTGGTGGTCTCAGAGCAATCAACACAAACAGATCTCCACACGGCCTCCCCCAAAGCCTAGCTCAGTTCCAAGTCCCAGGTCCCAATGGGTCATGCTATCTTAACAAATAAGGTTGAGGGGCCAGAAAGATGGCTCACTGATGAACAGCCCTTGAAGCTCTTGCAAAGGACCCCAAATTCAATCTCCAGCACCCACACCAGGTGGCTCACAACCTCCTGTAACTCCAGTTCCTTGGGCACTGGCATTTACACGCACATACATACACATAATGTTTTAAAAAATAAATGTAAGGGGAAAAAAAAAACAAATTTGACAGTTCCTGAGGAATTAAATTTAAGTTTGACCTCTGACCTCCACATATACATATGCATGTAATAGGAACATGCACGTGCATCAGCACACATATGAACACCCACACAGGAGCATATACAAAAATAAATAAACAAATGAAAGAGAAAATGTAATGGAGGAACTAAGAAAAAAACCATCAAAGGTACGTTTCCTTTTCCACGCACAATAGAGATACCCCACTGAACACCCCACTGAATCCCAAGAAAATATGCTAATCTCTTCAGATGAGACACTTGGCCAAGCCCAGGAGGGAAAGAAACAGGCCCGACCTAGGACGCCTCTGCCACCCATCCCAAGGTCACCCACTCCTAGTGGAGGGCTCACGGCAGCCAGCCACCTCCTCGGCACTGACTAGCAGTCTGAGAAAGGTCTTGGGAACAAAGCAACGAATGCTCCAGATGAGATGAGAAGCACTCAGAAAAGAGGTGAAATGAGTAAGAAAAACAGAAGTTTTTCCTGTCAAATACTACAAAACTTGTGTTTAGGACCGTGAATTCAGATGTTTTTACACACACACACACACACACACACACCTTGAAAGACTTTTATGTAAATGTTTGATCCCTGCCTCACACTTTGTTTATACAAAGGTCCTGTGTTCCAGGAGATTGACACCTGGAGTTGTGACTCTTTTCCCTTCCTTCACTTCCCAGTCACCATTCTCTTCAGACTAGCCATTTAGATTAAGACTGTGACCTCGGACCCCGGCCAATAGGGCAAAGGCTCAGCTACCACCTGAGTTAGGATGAAAACCAAATGCGATTCTTGTCTCCTCAGTGTGTTCACCTTCCGAACACACGATCGTGACCAAGAATAAAACTGGCTTTGCTCAGACATTTCAATTGGAACGGTAGTCTCTTCCTTTGGGACCCAAAACTCATTTCTAACAACTGTTATCAGCATGTCCTTCTGAGAGGGCAGATGTGGATCTGAGCACCTCAGGCGGGCCCTTTAACCTCATGTGTCTGGGTGAAGACACTGGAGCTGTCTGAGGCTGAAATGAGGTGGCCTACCACAGGCTTGTCCTATGTGCATCTCTTAAACAGAGCTGTTGCCATCACCTCCTGGTTATCACGGCCCTAACCCTGGCATGTCGTGGTGTATCTCACCTCTACCTGCCGCTCTGTATGTGATTCCCAATCATGAAGGCCAAAGGAACGGCCCTGGCGTTCTTCCAAGCATAGGTGGAGGTCAGCATCCAGGAAAATAAGGTGATAGGACGTGAATAATAATGACACATCTACACTGAACTACCATGAAAAGCATGGAAAGCAAATACACACTCCTAACTATGCCTGGAGTGAGTATGTATATGCATAATTATGGGTGGGGCTATCTGGCATTCTCTCAAGGATGAAGATTAAAATCATTTAGCACACATATAGGCCACATGTGGAGGTTAAGGTAAGTTTGGCTTCTGTGTCTGCAGACAAGCCCATCACTGAAAAGGACCTCATCAGGTACGGGGAGAGGGATGGTCCCTGCCATCCCTTTTGCTGGGATGGTGCCTTGATGTCTCTGTACTGTAGAGGAGCTCACCTGCCCTCCGCTTGCCTTTCCCTGACTCTGGACTCACATTAGAAACATTGGCAGGTTACAGGCATCCTGCAGAAATACAGCTGGTGTCCCATCCTAGCTGCACAGCTCCACTGAGAGAATAAGGCACCAGAAGAAAGCCAAAGAAGGGAGACCAGGGAGGTGTGTGTGTGTGTGTATGTGTAGCTCTTTGCATCCCCATACTTACCCCCCTACACACACAAAAACAAAAAGCTGAAGTGTAGTGAAATCTGCAATCCAGGCAACCTTGGGAGGTTGAGGCAGGGGCCAGCCTGGGCTCTACAGTGAGACCCTGTCTCAGAAATTGTACACAGCTGAATCTGTACACGTGTCAGAGAAAAACCACAGTGAGGTGAGCAGGAGAGCCATGTCCTCTGCCAAATGATTTCCCCATTTTAAAACCAGCTGGTTTTATTTCTTTATAAAATGAGAAGGAGAACCCACGCATCCACGCATCCACGCATCCACGCATCCACGCATAGCCCGAAGAATAGAGCCGTGAAATGGTCTCTAATGGGCTCCTGATCAGCAGATACAATCTGCCTTCTGTGTCTTTGGAGAGTTAAGCTGGTGGCCGTGCTGGGGACTAAAGCCAGGTCTTTGGGCCTGACAGTCAAGCACTCGTCCACAGAGCCACAACCCCTTGGCCTGGTGTTCAACTTCAATCTTATGCCTCTTAAACAGAATGATAGCAAATTTCAGTTTATTTTTGTTTTTAATTTTTAAATTTAACCTCTAGGGTATTAGATATCGTCTGCCTTTGTTTGTTTTGAGACAAGGTATCACAGTGTAGCCCTGGCTGGTCTGAAACTCACTAGGTAGGCCAGACTGGCCTTAAACTCACAGCTATCCTCCTATGTCAGCCTCCCAAGGGCTAGGACTAAGGGCATGGATCACCATGCCCAGCTGTCTCATTTGGGTATTTTGAAAAAAGTGTGTTTTAGTAGATTCTTCTCTCTCATCTTTGGCTCCTCCTTTGTCCCTCTCCCCACTTGTAACCTCCCCTCAGCCTCTTTTCTCTATTCATGCCATGGGTCCTTTTGTTCTCCTCCCCTCCGCTTCCCCCCCCTCCCCCCGTCACATGCTTTGGCAAATATCTTTATCCTCTAGGCCTCCTTTCTAGTTTTTTAGGCTTCCCCCATTTCTACCCTCATATATAGGTATACACACATACATCACAGCCAGGACATGTATATGACAAAAACACACAGGTTCTGTGTTGCTGAGTTTGGTTATCTCACTTAATATGATGCTTTCTAGATCCATATATTTTCCTGCAAGTTTCATGACTTCATATTTTATTTATAGTTATCTACCAGATTTTTCTTGTTGATATCTTATAGATATTATTGATATCCAGGCTGGTTCCAGTTCATCACTGTCATGAATAGAGAAGCATGGATAAGCAACCATCTCTGTGGTAGGGGTATGAGATCCTTTAGATGACAGCCTCTCCTTTAGCCCAGGCTGATCTTGAACTCACAATATGGGCAAGAATGCCCTCTACCTCCCAAATGCTGGATTCCGGTGCCATAACTGGTTCTACGAAGAGAACAATTCTCTTCAATCAATGAAAAAGATCTTCAAGGGGCTAGGGAGATGGCTCTGTGTTTAAACAACTTGTCAAACAAAGTTAAGGATTGAGTTTGGATGCCCTAGAAACCACTATCAAGGATGATTCTCACCAACCTCCAACTTTGACACGAACATCCATCCATCCATGTGAATACACACTTCCACACAAGTGCATCACAAACACATGCAACATACATACACACATACACATGAGAATGAAAAAAGAAAAGACTCTCCAGCTTGGTGTGATATAACAGCACATACCTGTAAACCTAGCACTCAGGAGGCTGAGGCAGAAGCATCGTCATGAGTTCGAGACCAGCCAGGGCTACATAACAAAACCTGGCTCCAAAAGCAAAACAAAAATGATTTTCACAGGACTAGGGATAGAGTTTTGTGGTCGAGTTCTTACCTAGCTTAGTACCACGCCAAACTTTTTTAAATTAAAAAAAAAAAAAAGTCAAGCCAGGCATGGTAGTGCACACCTTTAACCCAGACACATGGGAGACAGAAGCAGGTGAATCTCTGAGTTTGAGGATAGCCTGGTCTACAGAGTGAATTCCAGGGCATCCAGGGCTACAGAGAAACCCTACCTCAAATAAAAGGAAGAAAGAAAGAAAAAAAGAAAGAAAGAAAGAAAAGAAAGAAGAAAGAGAGAGAAATGCCTGTGGATCTACGACTTTCTGGCTATGCTATCACTTGGCATACGGACCGTTTTGAGTTCTTCTTTTTTAAGAAGAGCAAGAATTGCAATGCTGTCATGCTGGAAATCACCTTGTAGCCTAGACTGGCCTCAAATCCACAAAAGTCTTTCTCTGTTTCTGCCTCTGAAGAGTTGAGATCATCGCAGGCGTCAGCCGCCATATTTAGTATCTAATCAGTGTTGACACCCAACACTAGGGATGGAACCCGGGGTCTGCTTTGCTTAGGTGGATGAGGGTTCCATCCTTGGCCTTAGATGTCAATTTAAATTAGTCATGCCTACACATGACACCGCAGTAAACAAAGACAGTATGTATGGTAGTGGTCCCATAAGGTAATAAAAGAATGAAAAACTTCCTCTTGCCTGTGGTACACATCAGGGACTGGCACAATGCATTAGTCGTATGAGTGGTGCTGCCAGCATGAATGACCTACTGTGCTCTTGGCCTATGGAAGTATCGCCTGTGCGTGATGCATGGTGCACGTACCCAGTGATAGTCAGCAATGTCTACTGGTTTACTATTGCTGTACCATACAGCTCACTGCATGTTCCTCCTACATGTATGAAAAAGGTTGCAGTACAAACTATTACACTTCATATGTTTTGTGTACAACGCAGCTCCTGAATCAATTAGAACAGTGGTTCTCAACCTTCCTCATGCCGCGACCCTTTAATGCAGTTCCTCACATTGCGGTGACCACCCTCAATCATACAATTATTTTTGTTGCTACTTCATAACTGTAATTCTGCTACTGTTATGAATGGTGGCCCACAGATTGAGAACCACTGGCTTAGGGGTTGCATTTAGAGGCCATACTGAGAGCCCGGTTGTCCCTTCCAGGCCTTTTTCTTTTCTCCTCTTTCAGAACTCCACTGAAATGACCGTGAATGGGACTTAAAGGCTGATAAACAGAGGAGGAGAGCAGAAACAGCAGCTGATCTAGCCATAGCTTGGAAACGGAATTGGGCTAGAAACCAGTCTAAACTGTGAAAAGTTTATTCAGAAGAATTCTGCTAGGCCGGGCGGTGGTGGCGCACGCCTTTAATCCCAGCACTCGGGAGGCAGAGGCAGGCGGATCTCTGGGAGTTCGAGGCCAGCCTGGTCTACAAGAGCTAGTTCTGGGACAGGCACCAAAGCTAAAGAGAAACCCTGTCTCGAAAAACCAAAAAAAAAAAAAAAAAAAAAAAAAAAAACAAAAAAAAAAAGAATTCTGCTCACACAAAGCTGAGCCGTCTCCACGGTCAGCTCTGAGTGTCATCAATTTCCTCTCTAGCTTGAGTGGAGGCAAAACTGAAAAAAAGAACCATTGACTAGGCTTTAAGGAACATGTGAAGGGGTTTTCCACACACACAGTCAGGAAAGGAGAGAAAACGCCTAGCTGGTGAAAAATGACTGCAACATACGGACATTTGAAGCTTCTCTCAAAAAGATAACTCAGTTCCTTGTCCCCACAGTGAGGGGCCAGCAATCAGCACCACCATGCACATATCTGCCATTCAGATCTACTGAGTAGTGCTTCAATCTAAAATAGGAACAAGCCGCAGAGTATTTCAATACACTTGGAAAATGCTAAAAGAGACAAGAGACTCTGACAAACAACACTATAAAAAATAAACTCAGACACAACACAGGAAGCAGATGACATCTTAAAAAACATCTATAATGAAACCTGGGGATGGTGATACACGTTCATCATTCCAGGTACTCAGGACCTGAAGCAGGAGGAGCTCTTGAGCCCAGAAGGATAAGACCAACCTGACAACCTAAGTAGACTCCATCTCAAGAAAAAAAAAAAATTAAAACTTTAAAAATCTATGCCGGGCAGCTGTGGTACACACCTTTAATCCCAACCCTAGGGACGCAGAGGGAGTTCGAGGCCAGCCTTGTCTACAGAGTTGAGTTCCAGGACAGTCACAACTATGAAGAGAAATCCTGTCTCAAACAAACAAATAACAACAACAAAAAACTTTTAAAAATCTATATTGAAAGTCCTCAGAGAATAAAACATTGCACCATGACATGAGGGCAGGAGCTATTTTTAAAAATGAGAAAAGAGAATAAGGAAGATACTGGAGCAAAAGAAAAATACAACCATAAAAGGGAAAAGTTACAAACGGGAAAGCGAGAAGTTCAGTAGAAAGGCCGTGAGTGGAGCCTGAGGTTACATTCCCAGGAGGAAGCAATACAGACACAGAAAGAAAACAAGGTATCCATTTAAGTAGGCAGTGTCTAACGAATTAGAGTTTGTAAAGGGAAAATATGCAAAATGACAGTGGAAATCACCTAAAAACACAGAGCAAATACTAACCAGAACTAGACGACATGAATCTATGCATTGCAAGGTCCCTGTTTCAGTGACAAACTTTAAGACCCAGTTTGAAAGTACATAGCTTCATAAATTAAAATAGAACCATGCAAAGACACACCATCACACTAATTAATAGACCCATGCTAGAAATATCTAGAAATATGATTCTGAATCCTTCCCAGAGAGAGCAGAATGGCCACAAACAAAAGATGAGGCATTAGAAAAACGTACTGGCTTCGTCTCAGTTACTGGGATAAAATAACCTGACATAAACCAACAGGGAAGAAACGGTTCATTTTAGCTCCCAATTCCAGGTAACAGTCCGCCATGTGGGGGCATCAAGTCAGCAGGCTCTTAAAACAAAGAACTCTCACATGGACAGTCAGGGCAGAGAGAAATGAATGCAGGCATGTTTAACTGCTCGGTTGCTTTCCCCGCTTTTACACAGTTCAGGGCCCGGCCCAAGAGATGATGCTGCCCACAAACTGTTCTTCTCACCTCAGTGAACATAATTAAGGAAAAGGCCCTACAGGCATGCCCACAGGTGAGCCTGATTTAGGTGATCCATCACTGAGACGCTCTTCCCAGGTTATTCAGGGTTGTGCCAATCCAATGATGAAAACTAGCACGGCAATCGATAGTGTACTTCTCGGGAGAAATACCAAAGCTAGAAGAGAGCAGAGCAAAGCCTCCAGAGGTCTGAGGAAGGATATTTCTTTTTAAAGATTTATTTGTTTATTATGTATATAGTGTTCAGCCTGCCTGTATGCCTACAGGCCAGAAGAGGGCACTAGATCTCATGACAGATGGTTGTGAGCCACCATGTGGGTGCTGGGAATTGAATCTGAGTCCTTTCAAAGAGCAACCAGTGCTCTTAACCCTTGAGTCATTTTTCCAGTCCTCCATGGTTTTCAACAGTCCCAATAATGTTCCAAAATCAAAAGTCTCTTTTTTTTTTTTTTTTTTGGTTTTTCGAGACAGGGTTTCTCTGTGGTTTTGGAGCCTGTCCTGGAACTAGCTCTTGTAGACCAGGCTGGTCTCGAACTCACAGAGATCCGCCTGCCTCTGCCTCCCGAGTGCTGGGATTAAAGTCTTGGCCCATCAATAAGTGAAGCACAGGCAGGAACTCTAGAGAGGAACTGAGCAGAGAGCATAAGGCTACACTGCTCACTGTCCTACTGTCCATGGAGCCCAGGACCTCCTGTTTAGCAGTGGCACCCACTGTGGGCAGGGCCCTTACACATCAGTCACAAATTAAGAAGAAGCGCACAGTCATGTCCACAGGCCCATCTGATGGACACAATTCCTCAACTGCAGTTTCTTCTTCCAGGTGACTGTAGTTTGTGCCACGCTGACAACGCCTTTCGAGTGCAAACATTAAAGTCAAGGTCTGCAAATCTTTACAGCATCCCTTATTCTGTTTACATCTATCCAAACCAGACATGCACAGTTTTATTAACTAACTTTTACAGTTAGAGGTTGTTAAATACAAATAATTTGAATTAAACTCTCAACATACTTCACTCTTGTCTCCAGGGACCTGTCTCTGCCCCTCCCTGCCCCCTTATCTGTCCTCTTCCAATAAACCTCCCACGTGAGCCTCGTTGCAAGGAGTGACTTCTCCTCACACCATTTTTAAATAAATTGCACTTAATGTTCAAATATTAGAGGCCAGGGGGGGACATTGCACCTTCAAACCACAGCACTATCCAAACTGTTAGCCAAGAGTTAGAAAGAATAAACACGCAACATACTTTGTCAGGAATTATTGAAAGTTGGGATCTACTTAGAAAGCTGAAGTTGAAGGCCAGCCAGGACAATATATCAAGAGTCTGTCACCATGGGGAAGGGATGGAGGGGAAAGAAGAGAATAGGAAAAGGGAAAAAAATAGCAAGAGATCCACTAAATGAACAAATCAAGAAAATGGGGGGAAACGGGAGCCAGAAAGTAGGCGAGTCACCCCAGGAGTGAGTTAAAGGGAGCCCACAACAAAGGTCCAGGCAAAATTCACCCCAACAGCCAGACAGGAGACCTAGAAAGCTCTCAGTCTAGCATTTAATAGGAAGCCTGAGGCTCCGAGACAGCTATCAGAGGTTCTCTGATTGCCAAGGATGAGGCTGGGAGGAACTTGATAGCTTACAGCAGACTTGGAGAAGGGATTTAAGTTGAAAACACAGAAGTAGCAAAACTGTAGATCAAGAGATCTGAATATCAAAAGTGATAAGCTCTGGTATGCAAATACAACTTGTCTAAGAACAGCACTAATGTAAGCAGCAAACAAACAACAACAACAAAAAACTAAGTCCTTGAATGTTAGTTTTTATCTAAACATTGTTACAGCCTTTACTGAGAGAACGAGAGGCATTACTGTTATTCTTTTTAAAGATATAAGTGGGGAGCCCGGCGGTGGTGGCGCACGCCTTTAATCCCAGCACTCGGGAGGCAGAGGCAGGCGGATCTCTGTGAGTTCGAGGCCAGCCTGGTCTACAAGAGCTAGTTCCAGGCCAGGAACCAAAAGCTACAGAGAAACCCTGTCTCGAAAAATCCAAAAAAAAAAAAAAAAAAAAAAAAAAAAGATATATGTGGGGAGAGGGAAGGCCGGTCTCACAAGGGATGGTGACCTGAGGCCTTTGCAGGTCACCTTGGCTGGTAGGAGACAGACAGATACATCATGAAGAGAGAGTTTGGGTATAAAGTTTCTTTAGTAGGTTATGGAGGGAAAAGGAAAGGAGGGAGGAGAGAAGGTGGAAGAAGAGAGAGAGGGAGGCGGGGTCAAAGAGCAGAAGTTACCTCTTCAGGAGAGAGAGAGAGAGAGAGAGAGAGAGAGAGAGAGAGAGAGCGAGAGCGAGAGAGAGAGAGAGAGAGAGAGAGAGCACAGGCTGGAGGCTTGCCTCAGCAGAAGGGGAGGGTTGGGAGTAGGCAGGATTTGTCTCTTAAAGGGACAGGGTACCCGGGTGACATGACAGATCAGCAGATCATAACAACTACTGTGTAGTTTAGGAACTGAGAAAAGCTAAGTCTTAAAGCTCCATGTGGATGGGTGGCCAAGCATGGGCCTCAAAGCAAAGCTCTTGGCTCACCTAGCATCACAGTAATATATAAAGCAGGTCTTCACATTGGGTAGCAAAATGTTAGCAATACCATACACTGAAATGCTGAGAGTTAAGAACTGGTAACAGAGCCTAACATTTGGAAACAGGAGAACTAGTTCTTTGACTCTGAGCTAAGATCAATCATAAAACTAGGAAGAAAAAACAGGAATTAAAGCCGGGCGGTGGTGGCGCACGCCTTTAATCCCAGCACTTGGGAGGCAGAGGCAGGCGGATCTCTGTGAGTTCGAGACCAGCCTGGTCTACAAGAGCTAGTTCCAGGACAGGCTCTAAAACCACAGAGAAACCCTGTCTCGAAAAACCAAAAAAAAAAAAAAAAAAAGAACAGGAATTAAAACAGGTTACCCTTTGGGCACTGACCATAGGGCAGGGAACTCTTACTTTGCATTAGAAGTTTGAATAACAGAGCTGAAGAGATGGCCCAGTGGTTAAGAGCACTGGCTGCCCTCCCAGAAGACAAAGATTCAATTCCCAGTACCTACATGGCGGCTCACAGCTGTCTGGAACTCCACTCCCAGTGGGTCAGACACCCTCAAACAGACATACATGCAGACAAAGAAAAAAATCAAAAAAGAAGTATGAAGAACAATGAACAAGGAATCATGGCTCACACCTGCAATACCAACACATTACAGGTTGAGGCAGGAAAACCACAAATTTGAAACCAGCTCTAACTGCAGAGCAAGGCCTTGTTTCACAAACAATAGTTTGGAAATCAGTATGTACGGGCTAGAGAGATGGCTCGATGGTTAAGGGCAGCTCTTGCAGAGAATAAGAGCTTGGTTACCAGCACCCACATCAGACGGCTCACAACCCCGTCATACCAACAGGATTACCAAGGCCCTATCTGGTCTCTGCAGGCACCCCCATGAATATGCACATACATGGACACAAAACAATAAAATAAATCCCTTTCCAAGAAACAACAATATGTCTTATTAAAAATATAAATTTTTAAAAGCCTTTTTAAGAAATACAGGATCTAAAGACATACATAAAAGACATATTAGGGGGAGTGTAGAGATGAGAATCGGTTCTTTTATTTCAGGATTGCGACCTCCACTTTCCTTATCTCACCCCTGTGTCAGTGACTGTTGTGCTGCTGTGATAAACACCAAGGCCAAGGCATCTTAGAAAAGAAAGGGTGGGGACTTCCGGTCCCAGAGGGAGAAGAGTCCATCATGGCCACTGGAACTGGAAGCTGAGAGAGCTCACATACGGTTCTGCAAACAGAAAGCAAAGGGAGTCACTCTCAAAACCTGCCTCCAGGGACAAGGGCACACTTCTTCAGTTTCTCCAAATAGCACCACCACTGGGGACCAAGTAGTCAAGTGCCCCAGACTATGAGGGACATGCCGGTCAAACCATAGCAACCTCTAAAGAGACAGGAAACCAAATCTCACTTAACCTCCCATTTCCCTAAGGTATGGGAAGACAGTTGTGCAAGACTGGAGGATTCCTAGGCATCAGCTGGTTATCACATGACGGTTTAGCCTCTGGTAGCACTACTTATCTGTTTGGAACACCCCTGAAAACCTAAAATGTTCACCTAACTTTGTATTTGTTTTTTTTTTATTATAATTTCAATTATGCATCTGTGCCGGGCTATGTGCACATGAGTGCAGGTGCCCAGTGAGGCCAGAGGTGTCGGGTCCTCCAATTAGAGTTACAGGCAGTTGTTAGCCTCCTCATGTGGGTGCTGGGAACCAAATTCAGTTCTTCTGGAAGAGCGGCACATGCCTTAACCATCGGTGGTTGTGTTTACTCTTCACTCTTTGAAGGCCTGCCTCCCAGCTCCCAAATAAACACACGGAGGTTTATTCTTACTTGTGATTGCCCAGGCTTAGCTTGGTTTATTTCTAGCCAGCTTTTCTTAATTTAAACTGTTCTATCTATCTTTGCCTCTGGGCTTTTATGCTTCTCTCTTCTATATACCTTTATTTCTTACTCTGTAACTGTCTGCGTAGCTGGGTGGCTGGCCTCTGACATCCTTCCCTCCTTCTCCTTTTTCTTGCTCCTTTTTTGCTCCCCTGAGTCTTCTATTTGTTCTCTCTGCCTGGCAGTCATGCCTATCCCTCTCCTGCCAAGCTATTGGCCATTCAGTTCTTTATTAGACCAATCAGATGTTTTAGGCAGGCAAAGTAACACAGATTCACAGAGTTACACAAATGGAACATAAAAGAATGCAGCACATCTCTGCATCATTAAACAAATGCTCCTCAGCATAAACAAATGTAACACATCTTCAACTAATATTCCACAACACTTAACCCCTGAACCATCTCTCCAGCCCTCATGGACATTTTAGATGCATGGGGGGAAAAGTCAAAAGAAATCACTGGGTGCTACAGTTTGAACATTTGAATCCTCCCAAGATTAATGTAAATGTTAAAAGCCTAATCTTCAGTGTGATAGCATTAGGAGGTAGGGCCTTTGGTGGAGTAATTAGATCATGGGGATAGAGCTTCATGAACCAAATTAGTGTCCGCAAGAAAGAAACCCCAGAGAAACTTCTCCCCCTCCCACCACATAATACTGAAAAGAGGTACTATCTACGCATACCTTCATCAGATACTGAACATGCCAGCACTTCAATCAAGGACTTTCCAGGCTCTACAACTGGGAGACATAAATCTCTATTATTTTTAAGTCCCCAGTTGAAGACATTCTGTTATAGCAGCTTGAAAAGACTAGCAAGACTCCAGGTATTCATTTATTGAAGCATACTGAGCTAGCTAGCAAATTTATTGTCAGGGTTGTTTTATAAGTCTGTATAGACAGAGGCTAACATGTAGATTTTTGTCTGATAGAAATGAAGATTGCTGGGTGGTGGTGGCGCACACCTTTAATCCCAGCACTTGGGAAGCAGAGGTAGGCAGATCTCTGAGTTTGAGGCCAGCCTGGTCTACAAGAGCTAGTCTAGTTCCAGGGCAGCCTCCAGAGCCACAGAGAAATACTGTCTCAAAAAAAAAAAAAGAAAGAAAAAGAAAAAAAGAAAGAAAGAAATGAAGATAAATTTTTGTTCAATTGGAATTTCTGTTCATAACCCCAAAAGTTATGATTTGTGGACCTGTTCCAAGTTCCATTCCCTAAAGTAGTGTGTAAAATACTGTGTGTACAGATTTATATTACATACATACATATATTAACTGATCAACATATAAATTCTTGACATCTTTTCCTTTTTTTTTTTTTGGTTTTTCGAGACAGGGTTTCTCTGTAGCTTTGGTGCCTGTCCTGGAACTAGCTCTTGTAGACCAGGCTGGCTTTGAACTCCCAGAGATCCGCCTGCCTCTGCCTCCCCAGTGCTGGGATTAAAGGCGTGCGCCACCACTGCCCAGCTCTTTTCACCTTTTTTACAATTTCATTTTATATCTCATCGGAGTCAGGACTGTACATTTCCTAAAATTTTATTGTAACAAAGACTAAGACGAAACCTATAAAAATTGATGTTTTTCCTGTTTTGAGAGAGTCTCACCATGCAATGCAGGCTTGTCTTGAACCTCACCTCCCCCATAACATGCTTGCATCCCAGACATGGGCCACCACACCTGCCTTCAATAGGAACACTTTAAATACCTATTGTTAGAATTAGCTCTTCAAACACCATTACAGAAATTAAGAATTGTGTGTGTTTTTATTTTTAACTACATAGAAGTAAATGAATGGGTTTTATCTTCTTCCCTGTTTTGGCCAGAGGCGCCACTAGACCCAACCAGTCCATCAAAAGATTGTTTCTAGACTTGAAAGGGCCCAATCTTCTCAGAGTTTATGTCAACCGGGAAGAAGAGAGGCCGTTTGTTCAGATGAGGCCTGAGGCAGCGATTTCTCAGCACCCAGGAAGGGAGATGATGCTTCAGGTTTGGTGGGAAAGTCACCTCTCTTGGAAGCAGCCAGCTAGAACTAGGGCCTGCACGGTGGAGCCAAGCAGGGGAAACAGAACGAGCAAAATCAAGGAAAGTGGCGGAGAACAGAACACTGTTCTCAGAGCATGAGTGAGAAGAACTTTGTACCCAAGAAGTTGAAAATAAACATTAATTACCCTGTGAATTTATTTATTTATTTGTGTATGTGTGTGAGTGTGCACACACACACACAGGTGCCACAACATGGGTGCAGCAGTCAGGGGACAGCTTGTGAGAGCTGATTCTCTTCTACCATGTGCCCTCCAGGGATCTAACCCAGGTTGTCAGCCTTAGTGGCCAGTGCCCTTACCCACTGAGCCATTTTCCTGGTGCTCATTACATTCCCATTTTTGATTCTTTTTTCTTTTTTGTTTTTGTGAGACAGGGTTTCTCTGTGTAACCCTAGCTGGCCTGGAACTCATGTTGTAAACCAGGCTGGCCTTGAACTCAGAGATCTGCCTGCATCTGCCTCCTAAGTGCTGGGGTTAAAAGCGTGCACCACCACCCATCTGGCCTGTTTTTAAATGTTTAAGATGTTCTTACATATTATAATAATTATTCTTACAAGAGGAGGAAAAATGCCAAGTCATGTTTACTGCTATAACAAAGTGCCACAGGCTACTAACTTAGAGAACAGGAATTCCCTTCTTGGAATGCTGTGTGTTAGAAGCACAGGGTGAATGTGCCGGCACAGCGGCTTCTGGTGAGCCTCTGTCCTTTTCCACATGGCCTTTCCTTGGCCTTTACCACTCTCTGCTGCCTCTCTCTTCTCTTTTTCTGAGGCCACCAGGACTCTTGGATTAGGGCCCACTCATAGGACCTCATTTACCTCTTGTGGTACTTTTCTATTGCTCTGATAAACACCACAACCAAAAGCATCCTACAGAATGAAGGATTTATCCTGACTTATGGATCCCCAGGAGGTGTCCATAATAGCGGGAGGGGGGTGTGGTAACAGGTGGTCAGAGAACGGGGCTAAGCAAGCCCATCTTCAGCCACACATAGAAAGCCAAGAGAGCAAAGTGAAGGTGGAGCATGAGGCTCTAAGCTCTCTCAACCTGCCCCCAGTGACGTACTTCCTCTAGCAAGGCTATAGCCTATAAAAGCCTCATAAGCTCCCCAAACAGTACCGCCTTGCTGGCTGGTCTTCTGTCAACTTGACCCACGCACTAGAGTCATCTCAAAGGAGGGAGCCTCTATTGAGAAAATGCCCCTGTAAGATCCAGCTGTAGGGCATTTGCTTAAACAGTGATTGATGGGGGAGGGCCCAGTCCATTGTGATTCTATCCCTGGGGGCTGGTGGTCCTGGGCTCTCTAAGAAAGAAATCAGACTGAGCAAACCATGTGAGCAAGCAAGTAAGGAGCACCGCCCCCTCACTCCCACCCCTCAACCTCTCACCGCGCCCACTCATAGGACCCCCCCCCCCCCCCCCCCCCCGCTTTTGCTTCTGCTTCAGCCCCTATCTCCAGGCTCCTACCCTGTTTGAGCTCCTGTCCTGACCTTCTTCAATGTTGAACAGCAATGTTGACCTGTAAGCCAAATAAACACTTCCCTCTCCAACTTGCCTTTTGGTTGTTGTATTTCATCACAGCAATAGAAACCCTAAGACAGACACCAACTGGAGACCAATTGTGTAAGCCTGTGCAGGAGATTTCTCATTCAAGCCACCGAAACCTTAACTGCCTCTTCAAAAGTACTTTCTCCAAATACAGCCACATATTGAGATACACTGGGAACTGTGACTTCAAAACATGAATTTTAAGGGAACACAATTCTGTTCATAACACATGGCAAAAACTCAGAACGTGCTCCATGACACACATTGAAAACTACATATGTCTATCTCAAGTACACATTATCATGCACGTTTTACATACATTCGTTTGCGGCTTCTCTCGGGGGGGGAGGGGGTCAATACCACGTGGTACAGACTGTGCAGAAAGGCATGGCAGCCTTGCTTATGACCTCAGAGGGAAATGAACAATGGACTAGGAACCCCTACAGCCAGCACGTCTCTTGACCTCTGGCTTGTGGAAGGCAGGATGGCTGGGAACAGTGCCTCCTGGGTGCAGCTGAGAGCAAAGTGGGCATCGCCATAAGTACATCTCACTGGGAAGTGGGAATAACCAGGAAAGAATATCTAACGATTTCCATGACCTGAGAGCTTCCAAAGGGACAAGATAAAACGTGGCCCACCATATTTGTACCCTGAAAATCTTTCATTTATCTGTGTGTGTGCATGCAAACACAAACATGCCAGTGCGCTATGTGCATGTGTTATGAGTGCATGTCTATACAAGTGTGTGTGCACATGGGTGTCCGTGTAGAATCCAGAGGTCAACGTTAAATGTCTTCTTCTGCCTTTTTTTTTTTTTTCTGAGATGGAGTCAGTCATCCACTGAATCATCTCCCAGCCCTGTCTCCGTATTATTGAGGTGCAATAATTTCTTATATATTCTAGATCCAAGTCTAAGTCACCCTGTGGAAGCTGCCAGAATGAAATACAAAATGAAAGGGCACATGCAACAAAGGACACTCATTTTCTCGCAGTCCTGCAGGTTCACTATCAAGGGATTCGTAAGAGCTGTTTCCCATGAGGCCTCTCTCCTTGGCCAGCAGACGTCATCTTTTTGTTCTGTCTCACTCGGCCTTTCCTCTCACGTGTCCTTGGAGTCTCCTCCTCCCCTAGGGCACCAATCCTCTTCCAGGAGAGCCCACTTTTATGATTCCATTTAACCTAAATGACCTTTCTATTTTTTTTATTGTAACTGTGGTATTTTTATTCTTCAAGAATTCATACATGCACACAATGTATTTGGATCATATTAACCTCAACCCTCCCCCTAATTCCTCTGACATCTACTCCTAATCTCCCCACCCCAGCCCAACTTTATGTTCTCTCCCCCTCTTTTTTTCCTTAAATAACCCATGAAGTCCAATTTGTGTTGCCCATATACTCAGAAGGATGCAACCATCCCCTGGACCACAGTCAACCTACTAGGGGCCATATTCTAAAAGAAAAATTTACCTCTCTCCCCTTAGCCACTTTTTGAAAGGCCCAATATGTGGTGGGGCTGGGTATGTGTAGATGCAGGAGCCTCTGAAGTCCAGAAGGTACGGGATCTAGAAGGTACGGGCAGTTGTGTGAGTGATGGGAACCAAGCCTGGGTCCTCTGCATGAGTAACACAAGTTTTAAACCACTGGGTCATCTTTCCAGCCCCTCTCTCTCGCTTACTTAGTGTCTCAATCTTCTCCTCTCTCCACGGTCACTGCCAGTGTGGCGCGAGACTCTCATCATGTCTTACTTGAGTTTCCAACCTGAATAGCAGAGCCTAAATCTCTCAGCCTGTATGGTAATAAGACTACACCTTGCCCGATTCTGCTCACCCCTGTAACATTTTGGGACCCATGTTCTGTGTTCAAATCACACAGGGAGGCAAAGCCTTGCACTCCCCTTCCTAGGTCCCTGCTTCATCACCTTCTCATAACCGCTCCTTAGAGCTATGTACACGTGTGTCCTCTCCAACCCTTTACCATCCCTAACCAGATCAGACTCCTGATCATCCCAGGATTTATGGGACAGAAGCATTGCCTTCCCTAGTGTCCCATAACTGTGCCATCTGGCTACACACCCAGACAGGCCCCGGAGACAGGCCCGTGTTCTGGTTACGTCTCAGTGGCTGCTATTCCAGGTATTTCTCAAGAATCAGCGACAGAACCACCATGTTCCGGGCCTCCTGGGACTCTTGCCTTTCCCACTCGATGTCATCTGAAAACTCTCTGGAAGCCACGGGAGCTTCTGCCTCTGACCTAGCGCAGTGCTTGCTTCCGTGCCAGAAGTTTCTTCTGTCAGTCAAGCGCATAATCATTCAAAGGAAAAAGGACATAATAATTAGGGGAATTTTGTGTGAGATCTAAGGAGTCTTGGGCCCCAGTTCCTGTTTGGGGTGACCTTACTTCCCCACTCTGACCTCCATTCCCACCGCTCCTTCTAGGAGAAGTAGGAGAGAGGAAAGGGCACCCAGATCTCAGGGAAGGCTGGAAACGTGGGGTGTTTCCCAGTTGAGACCTTTCCTGGCAGAAGGTTACTTCCCACTCAAGGGAGCCTCAGCCATCAGACCTGCTCTCCCAATCCTTGTTAGACATTCAAAATGGGATTTCCTCAGCGCTTCTCCCAGCACCCACAGAGCGCAGAGTAAAGTGAGCCACTGGCTTGCCGTGGTCACTCCACAGGTCTGTGGTGACAGAGAGGAACCTGTTGCCTGAGGGGTCGCTTTCCCTGCAAGAAAGGGAAGATGTTGTGAAACACACACCAAGCTTGGGGCTTGATGCTGGCACTTTGCCAGCAGTCAAGGGTCACCTGCCAGGACCTGGAGAGGAATGGAGGAAGCTAGCCTGTTATGTGGCTGTCTCCTCCCGCCGCCAGAAGAGTCTTTCTGGGTGCACACACGTTTCTTCCGTTTAATAATAGCAAGAAGATTTTGTGATGTGAAACTGCCCACGGCTCCCCCTCTTCCCAAAGCTGGTAGATTTGACAAACACCAAGAAAAAAGTAGCTTAACAAACCAAACCCTCTGAGTACAAACTCCACCACTGTCTGTATGCATGTGTGCATGTGTGCGTGCGTGTGTATGTTTGGGGGGCATGATGCATGTCTCAACACTACCAGTGTTAACCTTTCATTTAGAACTGTTACCCAGGCCAGGCATAGTGACAAACACATACAGGGGCCCAGCATGCACAAGACCAAGGCAGATCTTTGAAACTTCTGGGTCAGCCTAGTCTACATATCAAGTTCCGGGATAGTCCGAGGTACATGGTGAGATCCTGTCACAGAAAACAACAAAGACAAAATAGAAATGCTGCTCCAAAGGTCAAGGTAAGAAGAGTTCAGAGATGCCTAATACAAGGGACTGATGAATGTTTCAGGACAGAGAAATTATTTGATCATTAAATATTGTATTCATAAGCCAGGTGGTGGTGGCGCATGCCTTTAATCCCAGAACTCAGGAGGCAGAGGCAGGTGGCTCTCTGTGTGAGTTCGAGGCCAGCTTGGTATACAAGAGCTAGTTCCAGGACAGGCTCCAAAGCTACAGAGGAACCCTGTCTCAAAAAAAAAAAAAAAATATATATATATATATATATATATATATGTGTGTGTGTGTGTGTATGCATGTATACATACACATATATATATTGTAAGCATGTATCAAGCTATCCCAGAGAACACATAGTGGTACAATATTCTTCTCACTATTTTGTGGTACTTTGTCCTTATTAGACAAGCCCTCTAATTTAAACTATCTCCCCAGTATATGTAATGATCACATGCTAATTAAAAAATAGATGTGAAGGGCTAGAAAGATGGCCCAGTGGTCAAGAGCACTTTCTGCTCTTTCAGAGAACCACATTAGGCTCCCAGCATCCAACAGCCCGTTCTGAGGACCACATTAGGCTCCCAGCATCCGACAGCCCATTCTGGCCTGCAGCAGGCGCCAGGCAAACCCATGGTGCACAGATACCCATAAAAGCAAAACATCCACTTACATAAAAAAATTTATTTAATTTAAACATTTTAATATAAAAATATTTTAAAAGCAAATATTATTCAGAATTTTTGTTTATTTTGTTTTGTCAAGACAGGGTTTCCCTGTGTAGTCCTGGCTGTCCTGAAACTTGCTCAGTAGACCAGGCTAGCCTCAGATTCAGAGATCTGCCTGCCTCTGCCCCCCAAGTGCTAGGATTAAAGGCATGTATCACTTCATTATTATTATTATTATATACTATTTATATATAATAAATATAATAAAATAAAGTAGTATTTATTATATATAAATAGTATATAATTATATATTATTACACCAGCTAACATTATTCAGAATTTTAAGATGCTATTTACTCTTTCAAATGAGTTGGTTTACATCTGTATAGTTGGTGGTCAGGGAATGTTGAAGGTAACTGTAACTGGGGATAAGCAGATGGGGTTCCTGTTCAGTCCCTAATTCACACCACTCTCAGGCTTTCCTTCTGGTTCTTTCATCGCATGTGTAGCTAGACCCCTGTGCAATTCCATAGCCTATATTTCTCCCCAGGGAAGCTGGGGCCTCCTTACAGAGATGTTCAACCCCAGCCCACTTGGAACTAGACATAGGAAAATGCTTGGACACACAATGGTGTCCCATGTGTTAAGATTCCCAAACCCAAGGGCTGGAGAGGTGGCGCAGTTGGCAAAGTCATGTTGCAGCATAAGGACCTGAGTTCATGTACAAAACACCCTAGTGGAACATGGCGGCACTGGAGAAGTTGAGATGGAAGACCCCTGGGGGTTCCCTGGTTAGACAGCCTAGCCAAACTGGTGAATTTCAGGTTCACTCAGAGACCCTGTTTCAAATAATAAGGTGGGGGGGCTGGAGAGACGGCTTAGCAGTTAAGAGCGCTGGTTGGTCTGCCAGGAACTGGGTTCAATTTCCAGCACCCACATAGCAGCTCACAACTGTCTCCAATTCCAGTTCAAAAGGATATGATGCCTTCTTCTGGCTTGTTTGGGTGCCAGGCACATATGTGGTTCACAGACATACATGCAGTTGAGATACCCATACATATAAAATAATAAAAGTTAAAAAAAAAATAAGGCAGAAAGTGAGGAAGATACATACCTTGAATTTCTGGCTTACACATGCACACGTGCACACACACACACTCATTTACATAAAATGAACAGGTACAGACTCATATACACACACACATACATGCACCTATCCATTTACACACACATGAACAAGAACACAGGTACACACACATGGATGCACATGAACAGTTAGCTACACACACACACACACACACACACACATATCAAACCCACCCAGGGAGATTGGTAAAATCCCCTGGGGGGAAGTCTACCACCCAGCTCCCAGCCTCTGAGCTCTAATTTACTCTGAAGAGCCCTTGACCTCCTTTCCTTTCCCACTTGGTGGCCTTGAGACAGTGCAGTGGTCACTGGAACTCTTTCTTCCTGTCTCTCAAAAGTCTTGGATGTTTAATTTCATGGTCAGTTCAAGGGTAAGCGTGGGGTTGTCTTACTGTCCTTCCACACCTACCGCTTCGTTCTGCGTCAGAGGAAAACGACACTCGCCTGCTTCCCCCACCAGCACCGCACAGCAGACGAGAGATGACTGCAGAACCGTCAGCTTTTAATGATTTTGCTGAAGTCGGCCCCTGCCAGGGCCTCTAATAGAGAATGTGTGTCTGCTTAGGGATCCACAGACCGTCCCCAAGGTGGCTCAGGTTCTTACCTGGACTCTTTATCAAAGCTGGCCATCAGATATCATCTCTGGATTGATTTCAGCTGGGGCTCTTTGGTGGCGGACGCTGTCAGAATGGACCAGCTGAGGTTTCAGGAGCTCTGGGCTAAAGGAGAGAGACAGGCTAAGAACCGAGAGCGATGCTGGGTCTTACAGAGATTCTCAAAGGTATCTGCATAGTGAAGGAAATTGTTTTTTTTGCTTCAAAATATGAAGGGGGATGGGGTGATGGATCAGTGGGTAAGGATGCTTGCCACTGTTGGTACAAATTTGATCCCCAGGACTCACCCAGTAGAAGAAAACATCCTGAATGTTGTCCTCTGACCTCCACACTGACTAAATGTTTTTACACACACACACACACACACAGAGAGAGAGAGAGAGAGAGAGAGGAAAGAGGAACATGCGTACATGCATACAACACACATACTACACAATGTTTTTCTTTTCTTTTGAGACAGTGTCTCACAGTGCAGCCCTGGCAGTCTTGGAACTCACTGTGTAGACCAGGATGACCGCCTACCCAGAGCTATGCCTGCCTCTCTCTTCAGAATGTTGTTAAAGGCCTATACCATCACTCTTGGCCCCCCATAGAAGTCATTTGTTTTAATATTCAGAGCATTCAAACCAACATCTCTACTTCAATAGGTGAGTGGAAGGAGATTATCCAATTAAGTAATGTGTTGTCTAATGTAAGTTTGTTTTTGTTTTTTGAAGACAGTGCCTTACTGTGTAACCTTGGCTGTCCTGGAACTATGCAGACTGGACTGGTCTGAAATTCACAGAAATCGCCCTGTCTCTGCCTCCTGAATGCTGGACTTAAAGGCATGCACCATCCCAGCCAGCCCCACCTTCTGCACATACGTTTGTCATGTAGGGTCTGCAGTAGTGTGATAAATGACCTCAGTTTAACTCGATGCACCTGGGGAGAAAGAACCCCCCACTGAAGAACTGTGGGCATTCTCCCAGCCTACCTGCGACAGTCGAGGACTAGAGTTTAAGCCACTTGGAACAGGCAGTTTTCTGCCACCCACCCCGCAAAAGCCCCCTCTCATTCTGAACACCATAGGGGAGACATTGGGAATCATCCTCTTTTGTCCCCTGCCACCAAATGACACACCTATACCAGGATGGGGACAAGGTAACTGATGTAAAGATTGGGTCTTCCTATTCTTAAAAGTACCAGGAAAACGAAAGTGTGTCCGTGTTCTCCCCCCCCCCCCCCGCCGCCCCCGGCCCAGAAGCATGGCCACAGTCATTGTCTTTCTACTCTGATCACCTCCACAGGCATTGTGGTATGAGTCCCAGGCAGTACCCTGTACTTTCTAAGAGTGGGTACTCAGAGCCGGGCGGTGGTGGCGCACGCCTTTAATCCCAGCACTTGGGAGGCAGAGGCAGGTGGATCTCTGTGAGTTCGAGACCAGCCTGGTCTACAGAGCTAGTTCCAGGACAGGCTCCAAAGCCACAGAGAAACCCTGTCTCGAAAAACCAAAAAAAAAAAAAGTGGGTACTCAGGACGGTGCCCACGATGAATCACACGCTCTTCTAGACCCTCCAGATCTAGCGGCTTGATTGACGAAGTCAACCTACCTTCAATTCACTTTGCCTTGGCCCAGGCTAACACTGGATCTGCTTTGGGCAGGTCAATGGGGAAATCACCATGTGCATACAACGTGGCCACATTCTGTACTCTAGAAACCGCCATGGTGGAAATCAAAACCATTCCTGGACATTCTGGTGGCCAAGGCACTGAGGAACTCTGTGGGAGAGTGTCTAGAGTTTCTACTGCTGGGAAGAGACACCATGACCACACAACTCTTATAAAGGAAGATATGTAATTGTAGTGGCTTACAGTTCAGAGGTTCAGTCCCTTGTCATCATGATGGGAAGCATGGCGGTGTGCAGGCAGACATGGTGCCGGAGAAAGAGCTGAAAGTTCTTACATCTTGACTCACAGGCACAGGAAGTAGTCTGAGACACTAGGCAGTATCTTGGGACCTAAAAGCCCCCTCCACAGTGTCACACTTCCTCCAACAAGGCCAAACCTTCCCCAAAAAACCCTATCTCCTAGTAGCAGCACTCCCTATAATCCATTTTTTAATTTGTTTATATCCTTGAACACAGTTCTTAGCCCTATTCCACTTTCTGGTGTGCCTTTTCTCCTCAAATGGTTTTCCTTGCTTAGCTTGCTCCTGTTGTGGAAATTAGTTTAACTAGGCAAAGATGTATTACATTTGTTTATGTTGCAGAATATATTATTTTAATTGTGTAAAGTTGTGTTACATTTGTTTATGCTGTATTTGTTTAATGATATAAGGATGTGTTACATTTGTTTATGCTGTATTTGTTTAATGATATAAGGATGTGTTACATTTGTTTATGCTGTATACTATTACTTTAATAGTGTAATGGTGTGTTACATTTGTTTCCATTGCATTTGTTTAATGATGTAAAGATGTGTTGCATTTGTCTCCCCTTGCCCACCTCAGGCACCCGGTTGGTCTAGTAAAAAGCTGAATGTCAATAGTTACACAGGAAAGGGACAGGCAGGGCTGGCAGGCAAGAGAATCAGTAGTAGGAGAAATCTAGGCTCAAGAGAGAAGAAGAGAATGAGGGAGAAAGAGAGGGACATGGCTGAAGCCAGAAGCCAGGCAGCTGCCAGACAAACAGACAGACACTAGAAGCCATAAAAGTAAGATATACAAAAATAAAGATAGAAAGGTAAAAATCCCTGATGCAGAACACAGATAAAGAAAAAAATAAGTTAAAATAAGAACTAAGATAAGGCTGAGCATTCAAAACTATTAATAAGTCTCAGTGTCAGGATTTGGAAGCTTGTTGATGGCCTAAGAAAGCCTGGTACATGTTTTTCTTTTTCTTTTTTTTTTTTTTTTTGGTTTTTCGAGACAGAGTTTCTCTGTGGTTTTGGAGCCTGTCCTGGAACTAGCTCTTGTAGACCAGGCTGGTCTCGAACTCACAGAGATCCGCCTGCCTCTGCCTCCCAAGTGCTGGGATTAAAGGCGTGCGCCACCACCACCCGGCCATGTTTTTCATTATAGATGTTCATTAGAGTTAACACTAGTCACCACACAACAGGGTCTACACTAGGCTGTTTTGAGATTTCTTCTGCCAAAGGAATTAATCCAAAACTCTTCACTTTAGCCTCAGGCAAACTTTTTGGACAAGGGCAAAAACCAGTCACATTCTTCACCAAAATATCACAACATATTAAAATTCTTCTCCTCTGCCGGGCGGTGGTGGCGCACGCCTTTAATCCCAGCACTTGGGAGGCAGAGGCAGGAGGATCTCTGTGAGTTCGAGGCCAGCCTGGTCTACAAGAGCTAGTTCCAGGACAGGATCCAAAAAGCTACGGAGAAACCCTGTCTCGAAAATCCAAAAAAAAAAAAAAAAATTCTTCTCCTCTGAAACCTCTTGAGACAGCCCCCCTGCATTTCAGAGCTCTCTCAGCACCACTGTCTTCCATGCTCCTACTAGGATGGCCCATTACACAACACTTAAAGCATTCCACTGCTTTCCTAATCCAAAGTCCAAATTCCTCCAGACAAAAGCATGATGCCTTTAATCCCAGCACTTGGGAGGCAGAAGCAGGCGGATCTCTGTGAGTTCGAGACCAGCCTGGTCTATAGAGTGAGTTCCAGGACAGCCAGGGCTACAGAGAGAAACCCAGTCAAAAAAAAAAAAAAAGCCGGGCGATGATGGCGCACGCCTTTAATCCCAGCACTCGGGAGGCAGAGGCAGGCGGATCTCTGTGAGTTCGAGACCAGCCTGGTCTACAGAGCTAGTTCCAGGACAGGCTCCACAGAGAAACCCTGTCTCGAAAAACCAAAAAAAAAAAAAAAAAAAAGCGGGGCTAGTGAGATGGCTCAGTGGTTAAGAGATTAAGAGCACTGACTGCTCCTCCAGAGGACCCGGGTTCAATTCCCAGCACCCACGTGGCAGCTCACAGCTGTCTCTAGCTCCAGTTCAAGAGAATCTGACATCGTTATACCAATGTGCATGAAAGTTGTTGGAAAAAAAAAAACAAACAAGCATGATCAGGCCTTTCACAGCAATACCCCAGTTCTGTCTTGGTTAGGGCTTCTCGTAATGTGAAAAGATACCATGACCATGACCACTCTGTTCCACGGACTTCGAGACAGCTGATTCAGGCGACTCCAGGTCAATCATTTGACATTTCTTCAAAATGACATTTTTTAACTGATCAATCGCTTTTGTGATTTTTTTTTTCTGAGATGAGACTCACTCTATAGCCCAAACCATCTCAGAATTTGTCATATAGCCCAGCTTGGCATTTAACTTACAGTGACTCTTCTGCCTCGGCTTCTCACGTTTATAGTATAGGCATAAGCCACAGCTGGCTAAAAGTTTAACATTTTTTTTTTTGCTTGTTTGTTTTGTTGGTTGTTTTTGAGGCAATGTCTCAAATAATCCAGACTGGTCCTGAGTTCACTGTGGAGCCAAGAGTAGTCCTCTTGCCTTGGCCTCCCAGGTGCGGGGATTATAGGTACACTCAACCACACTTAGCTCTCTATTTTTCATCTCTTCACTTTTTTAAACATTTTTATTTGAGGTGTATAAGTGCTTTTTTTCTGCATGTATGTGTAACATGCATGACTGGTGCCCACAGAGGTCAGAAGAGGGCATTGGATCCCATCGAACTGGTGTTACAACCATTTACGAGCCACTGTGTGGGTGCTGGGGACCAAACCTGAGTCCTCTATAAGAACAAAAGATGCTGTCAACCTCCGGGCCATTTCCCTAGCCCTTCAGCACTTTTTTTTTTTTTTTTTTTTTGGTTTTTCGAGACAGGGTTTCTCTGTAGCTTTGGAGCCTGTCCTAGAACTCCCTTTGTAGACCAGGCTGGCCTCGAACTCACAGAGATCCGCCTGCCTCTGCCTCCGAGTGCTGGGATTAAAGGCATGCACCACCACCGCCCGGCCCTTCAGCACTTTCTTAGTGGGACATAAAGACATTCATTCTGTCTCCAATAAAAGTGATACAGCGCAGGACGGTGCTGGCGCACGCCTTTAATCCCAGCACTCGGGAGGCAGAGGCAGGCAGATCTCTGTGAGTTCGAGACCAGCCTGGTCTACAGAGCTAGTTCCAGGACAGGCTCCAAAAACCACAGAGAAACCCTGTCTCGAAAAACAAAACAAAAACAGAACAAAACAAAAAAAAAAATTAAAAGTGATACAGCTCCTGTGTTCAAAATAAAGAATTTACTCCAGGCCCATGAAAGGCAGAAATGCAGACAATTAAGGAAGCGGTTTATTCAGGCTGTAAGAGCGAAACCACTCACAGCCAAGAGACAGCAGAGGCAAAGGGAAGGAGACAGTTCCCACGGGCAGGTAGATGAGCCAGTTTGGAGGCTCCAGCCTTGGGAAAATGGCTGGACAGAAGTGCTAGCTGAGTCATTAGGGGAAGAGGACTCTCAGACATCAGGGTCAGCCCTTTCCGGGAGTGCAAAAGGTCAGACCGACTTCATTCAGGAGACAACAGACTGGGCAACTTCACTGTGCTTTTCCCAGGGACACGAGACTCAGCTTTCCATTCCCAGTCCTGTTGAGCCCTCAGAGACAATGTGGGGTTTTGTTGTTGTTGTTTATTTTTGGTTTTGGAGACAGGGTTTCTCTGTGTATCCCTGGCTGTCCTCGAACTCACTCTGTAGACCAGGCTGACCTGCCTCTGCCTCCTAAGTGCTGGGATTAAAGGTTGTGCCACCACCGCCCGGCTTATGAGGCAATTTTTTTTTTTTTTTTTTTTTTTTGGTTTTTCGAGACAGGGTTTCTCTGTGGTTTTTTGGAGCCTGTCCTGGAACTAGCTCTTGTAGACCAGGCTGGTCTCGAACTCACAGAGATCTGCCTGCCTCTGCTTCCCAAGTGCTGGGATTAAAGGCGTGCGCCACCACCGCCCGGCAAGAATGAGGCAATTTTTTAAATGAGGGGTTTTCTTTCTGATTTTTTATATCAGGGATTGGAATTTGGGGCTTTATACATGCCAAACATTCACCCTACCACTGAGTTACACCCCTAAGATATTTTTTTTTTCTTTTGAGACAAAGTCTCACTAGGTAGTCCTGGCTGGCCTTGAACTGATAGAGACCTGCCTGTCACTGCTTCCCTAGTGTTCAAATTAAAGGCATGCACCATTGAACCTGGCAGAGTTTTTTAAAATTGTTTGTTTAGTGTATGAGAGTGCACATGTCTCCTTCTCTCTCTCTCTCTCTCTCTCTCTCTCTCTCTCTCTCTCTCTCTCTCTCTCTCTCTCTCTCTGTGTGTGTGTGTGTGTGTGTGTAAGTTGTAGGAGCTGGTTCTCTCCTTCCACTGTATGGGTCCCAGGCAAGGAACTCAGATCACCAGGCTTGGTGGCAATCACCTGTGCCCACTGAACCATCTTGTTGGGGGCTGCAGACCCCTGGCCCCTTGACTTTCTTTGCCTGCCTCAGACCGTTTACCTGTTGGAGTGAACTGAGCAAAACAACTTTTTTTCCTGTGCCTGCAGCTGCTCTAAGCACGAGACCCTCGTGAGTTCCTGATGGCAGGGGAGTGGATTCTGGTGGGGTTTACTGCTGGAAATCCCCAGTGCTGGAGCATGGCTATCAGTTAAGGATCCCTATATAAGCTTCCCTGGAGCACAATAAAGTTGGCATTCTTTTTTTCTTTTCTTTTTTTTTTTTTGTTTTTTTCGAGACAGGGTTTCTTTGTGGTTTTGGAGCCTGTCCTGGAACTAGCTCTTGTAGACCAGGCTGGTCTCGAACTCACAGAGATCTGCCTGCCTCTGCCTCCCGAGTGCTGGGATTAAAGGCGTGCGCCACCACCGCCCGGCTAAAGTTGGCATTCTTGTATCAAGGATGACCAGTGTCCCCGTGTCTCTCTGCGTGTGTTTTTAAATTTCCAGCCTAGTTCCCAGCTCGCATACCCTCCCATAGTGCAGGCGCTGCACCGTCTTGCTGGTCCCACGTTTGAATCTTTCAAGAACTGTCTTGTCTTTCCGGTCTCCGTTTGTCTATTGTATGTTGCTGGACAGTCTGAGTGGCTCACATTACCAGAGATCTGCCCGAAATATGTTTAGATGACCTTTCCTCATTTGCCAATGACAAACACTTCTCTACTTCTCAATAATTCTTATTTTCCAATTCTATTTTGCTAGTTTAAAAATTGGACAACTTACTGACAAAAATATTAAAGGCTTTCAAATTTAGAGGGTAAGCCCTCGAGTGTTGTTCAGCCCAGACCTTGCTTTGCTAGACATCACCTTGGGTGACTGGCAGCTGGCTGGTCCTGGGTTCAAGGGTGGGGCTGGGGTTGTTCGGTATGGTTTTCTATTGCAGACATACAACAATAGCGCTCACTGGAAATGCGTTGCTGCTACTGATGGGCGATGCTTCAAGCCATGTTTTTTTTTTGTTTTTGTTTTTGTTTTTCACATTCATAGGTTCTCCAAGACCACAGGTGAGTTGTTTTGTAAAAGCATAAGGGGTAGGGGTGGGACTGGGAGTAGGTGGCCCTGGCTCTAGGGGCCTCTGAGGTGTCTTCCACACCTGTGCTCTCTGTGGTCTCACTGACCTTGCTCAAGTCCTTGATGTCCCACCCCTGTCTTCAGCAGCCAGCCCTCCTTACAACAGGCCTCTCCTGAGCACTGAAGAGCGCTGGCTTTGCTCTCCGCCTCGCTCTCCCTGGCCATCAGCACCATGTGTCTAGCCTTTTTCTTCTGTTCCAGGTGCCACCTCAGATGCCACCAGGAGCCCCAGGGTGGACAGGTAGAAAGTGACAGGGCCTGAGTTGCCAGATATGAGGCAAGAGGAGCCAGACCCTCTGTGCGGAGTCCCACTTCATTACATATGCGTACCCCCTCATTGCATATGTATAATCCCCTCATTGCAAATGCATATTACCCTCATTGCATACGTATATTTACCTCATTGCATATGTATTTTCTTATCTGCATAGGGATTCCAGTTCACTGATCTGAAAGAGAAGGGTACTGGAATAGTTGCAGGGTGGCCTGGTTACTCTTCCTAACGTGCAGGAAGACGTATTTGACACTGAAGTTCCCTATATTTGACACTGAAGTTCCCTACTAGGGTTGGGTCCATCAGCTTTGGGGCCAGGCCAAGGCGCTGGTAGGAATGCGTCACAGCCTCTGAACTGCTATGTCCTCTAGCCAAGCGCATCATCTAAGTCTTCTTCTGGTTTTTGGCCAGGATGTCTCCCACCGTCTTCCCATTCTCATCCCCAACAATGAAAGAGAGCTGGGGCCAGGAGAGGCCATGATGAAAACAGCACGGCATCCAGCAGTTCTTGGGCAGGCAGAGGAGTTTGCAGTGCTGCACAGTCCCCAGGCCCACAGGCTCAGCACTGTGCGTGGTCACCAGCAGAGCTTGAGGGTCCCTGTGAGTTGGGTTGTGAATGCACCCTCAGCAGGGACTCAGGAGCAGGGCAGGGACAACAGAGGTGGGGGCTGGGACTGAATTGATTTTTAAAAATCTTTGCTGTCTAGGGATGTTTTGTCATGTATATGAATGTTTTGCCATGTATATGATTTGTCGTGAATATGAACATGCATATTGCATGGAACCTGGTGTTCATGGGCACCCCATTTTCCATTCGTTTTGGGTGTGAGAAAGTGGGGGAGTTGAGACAGAGTCTCACAATGTAGCTCTGGCTATCCTGGAACTCACTATGTAGACCAGGTTAGCCTCTAAAAATCATTATTATTGAGTTACAAAGCGCATGCCATAATTTCACCTTTGTAATGTGAACAAGCCAGAGGTTTCTAATACATTAGCAAACTTGAACTGCTACCATTGTCACTTAGCTCTAAACCAACCTCACTGTCCCTGCAAGAAGCTCAATGCCAATCAACAGTCACCCCTCGCTCTCCCCTCTCCCCAGTTCCTGGCAACCATTAATCTAGTTTCCTGCTTCTGTAGATTCATTTCTGCCAATAACACACTCCTGTACTTACCTGTAGCACAGAACCTGAGAAACTGACTCAGGAGGATCAGGAGTTCAAGGCCAGGCTGGCCTACACAGCAAGACTGTACGTAAATAGGGAGGGGCCAGCATGATAGTTCAGGGCAGTGATTCTCGACCTTCCATATCCTGTGACCCTATAATACAGTTTCCCCATATTGTGGTGACCCCCAGCCATAAAATTACGTTCATTGCTACTTCATAACTGTAATTTTGCTACTGTTCTGAATCATACGTTTTCCAATGGTCTTAGAGCAACTTCTGTGGAAGGGTCGTTTGACACATCCCCACAAAGGGGTCAAGACCCACAGGCTAAGAACCACTGGTTCAGGGAATAAAGGCTTTTGCTTTGTAAGATTGGTGACCAGAATTCTAGCCCTGAAGCGAATGTGATCTTGGCGGGAGAGAAACCACTCCACAGTCACCCTGTGACTCCCACACGCACACAATGGCATCAAGCATGTACTGAAAAGACCTGTGAGCAAACACTGGCCTGTCGTGATTGTCCAGAATGTTCTCTGAAACATTCCAGGGAACAGATAAGTTTAAAGGTCACGTGTAGTAAGTAGTGGGTGCCTGTAATTCCAACACACCAAAAAATGAGACAGGACGATTGATCGTCACAAGTTTGAGCCCAGCCTGAGCTACCTAGTGAGCTTAAGGCCAGCTTGAAGGATGTCTATCAAGAACTATTGGGATAAAACTTTGTGATTAGCTGGAATGCTGCAGATTTAAAGCCAAATCATCCTGGGCTATCTTTAGTCCCCTTAGCAGCCATTCCTTACCCTCTTGTGTGTGTGACCTGACATCCTTGTGCCTGTCAAGCAATACCTTTCAGAATGTGTCAACTCAGTAGACAATCAATTGATGGAAATAGCTTCCATCAATCAAAAACAGACATGAGCTAGCATCTGAGACCTGTAACAGATCCGCCCTGTTTGATGTAATCCACTGGTCTGATTTCTCCACTAATGCATTAGAAAGTGCTTTGATTTCTGACCCCCTTTTGTTTGTGTTGGAACCTGTTATTTAGGGCAACCTGAATCCGTGTTTCCCAGCTGGAGTCACAGTGGGCTAGCCTATTTTCACTCTCTTTGAGGTGACAGCTGTATTTTGCATCTACAATGTAGAATTCCCACACTTACACCCTTCTGCTGGGACTGTTCCATTGAAGAAATGGCCCCCAAAGGGAGTGGCACTATTAGGAGTGTGGCCTTGTTGGAGGAAGTGTGTCACTCTGGGGGCGGGCTTTGAGGTCTCCTTTGCTCAAGCTTTCCTCAGTGTGACAGTCAACTTTTTGCTGCCTTCTGGTCACTCTCAATTCCAGCACCATGTCTGCCTTCATGCTGCCATGCTCTCTGTCATGATGATAGTGAACTGAACCTCTGAAACTGTAAGCCACCCAGCCCCAATTAAATGTTTTCTTTATAAGAGTTGCCATGGGGGCTGGAGAGATGGCTCAGTGGTTAAGAGCATTGCCTGCTCTTCCAAAGGTCCTGAGTTCAATTCCCAGCAACCACATGGTGGCTCACAACCATCTGTAATGATCTCTGGTGCCCTCTTCTGGCCTGCAGGCATATACACAGACAGAATATTGTACTCATAATGAATAAATAAATAAGTATTTTAAAAAAAAAAATAATAAGAGTTGCCATGGTTGTGGTGTCTCTTCACAGCAATAAAAGCCTTAACTAAGACAGTCCCCAAATTATAGTGCTTCCAAATTTGATTTTTCCATTCTGTATAGAGCAAAAAAGATAAGTATTCAACAGGAACCATACCTCAAATTCTGAACTGAGACATTGTTTCCAGCTAGCATCATATGGTTTGAGCCCCTTTTACCTTGCTGGGCTTTGGCAGTGAGCGCGGCTTCCAATCAATCTGGCCACCACATGGGAAGGTGACAGACTCTATAGTATGCTGTGGTACTAAGCTGGGGCACTTGGTAAGCTGAGTGGAATGGATACATGTCAACTGGTGATATTTTATGTCAACTTAACATAAGCTAGAGTCATTTGAGAACAAAGAACCTCAATTAAGAAAGTGCCCCAGTGCCAGGCCTAGTGATACATGCCTTGTGTCTCAGTGCTTGGGAGGCAGAGGCAGATGAATCTCCATGGGTTACAGGACAGACAGAGATACATGGTGAGACCCGGTTTCAAACAAAAGGAAAGAAAATGCCTCAATAAGATAAGGCTATAGGCAGGTCTGCAGAACATTTTAATATCTTAATGATATTTATTGATGGGGGAAAGCCCAACCACTGAGGGTGGGGGCAACCCTGGGAAATTGGTCCTGGTTTCTATTAAAAAGAAATCAGGCTGAGCAAGCCATGGCTTGTTCCACAGCCTCTGCACCAGCTCCTCCTCTGTTTGAGTTCCCGTCCTAACTTTCTTCAGTGACAGGCTGTGATATGGAAGTGTGAGCTCAAATAAACCCTTTCCTCCCCAAGTTGTTTTTGGTTACATATTTCATTCATCACAGCAACAAACACCCTAACAAAGCTGCCTGCCCAGGATGGAGCAGGGGGTCTCCTCTCTAGATGCGTCCTGGCCTCTCTGCTTAGGTGGGAAACTGTTTGAGATGCACGCTGTGGTAGAGGCTCATATGGCTTCAGGGTTCGCACATTCATCGACAGATGTCACACAGAAAAGCTCTCATAGTCCGAGGCCTTTGCTCCTGGCTGTCTCCTGGACGGAAGGTGGTACTCTCAGTGATGCAAGGGAGAACATCACTTTTCCTGACACTGTGTTCGCCATGCTAGCAATGATGTGACAGAACTCTGGAGGGCACATGCCAAACAGTCACACCTTCTTATCTCTGCTGAGACAGAGTCGGATGAGAACAGAGGGCATGACGCTAACTGACCACTGAAAGTTGGGTCAGTGGGGCAGTAATGTAAGACTGAGGGTCTGTGTACACAGAGATCAGACAGAGCCCAGAAAAATGGAACCAGCTGATACAGCCACAGGTCCAGCTAGCTATATTACTATATTACTATTCTTTAGTGTCTGGATATATAGTAAAAAAAAAAAAAAAATACAGAGGAAAAGGTAATGCGAGTGGTAAATCTTGATGTTTTTCCCAGAACGATGCATAGATCTTGATGCGGTTGGTACCTCAGGAGACAACATGTGATCTGTGCTCTAATGACATACATAAATAGCGCTGAAAGATGTTAATATTTTGCACAGGAAAATCGATAACTCCCCGCTGAGAGCATCTGATCACCATTATGTTTCATTATAGTGTATTTAAGCATCAAGTGGGATTGGCTAGAACGGTGCCAGCCTCTGGGCATGCAGAGGTGAAAAGGAAAGGGAGGAATAAGAGATAAAAATAGAAAGGGCCATGTGTGTGCCTGGAATCAGAGGGCTTTGGGAAGGAGGAAATGAGCCTGGACCAGCCTGCTTGCCTGTGGCCTGCCAGCCTCTCCAGCAGGCTCCTGCCGTCTAGGCTGGGCTGCAGCAGCTAGTGGCCTGGGTTTTGCCTGCCAAAGGTGGCTGTCAACAGAGCTGCCCAAGATAGGGCCTGATGTAGGTAGAAGTGAAGTTACCTAACCCTGTACAAATCATGTTGCCTCCCAGCCAGGCCCCCTTCCTCCATGCTAAGCAGAAACTGATCCCACACCACTCCCAGCATCCTCCCCGAAGAGAGCAGGATCCAGGAGAGGTGCTGCTTCCTGCTGGCTGACTGCCAGTATTCCCAGCACCCCCATCCCTTCCTACCATTTTTCATGGCCCAGGAGATGAAAAACAGAAGCTATGGAAAGTCATTGTTGCAGACTGAGCTCCTGTGCTGAGCCCCATCATGTCAGAACAAACCAACATGGAGCTTCTTGTGCTAACTGAGTTCCTGTCCTGACTTCCTTTGATGATGAACTGTGATGTGGAAGCATGAGCTGAATGAACCCTTTCCTCTCCAGTTGCTTTGATCATGGTGTTTCATCACAGCTATAGTAACCCTAACTAAGACACCAGTCATAGAAGTAATCCCCTGCTCTCATTCTGGAGAAGGCCTGTCCTCTTCAAGGTAAGTGGAAAGACAGCACAGAGAAGCAAGAAGGAATCTTCCACTCCAGGAGCTCCAAACCTTTTCATATTGACCTCACCACACATAACCCCTGATTTAGTTAGCATTTCTATTGCTGTGAAGAGACGCCATGACCGAGGCAACTTTTATAAAGGAAAACGTGTAATTAGGTGGCTTACAGTTCAGAGGTTCAGCCCATGATCATCATGGTAGGACATGGTGGTGTGCAGGGAGACATGGGGCTGGAGAGGAAGCTGAAAGTTCTACATCTTGCATAGAAAATTAAAAGTAGTCTGAGACACTGGGCAGTATCTTAAAATTATCTGAGGCCTCAAAGCCTGCCTCCACAGTGACACATTTCCTCCAACAAAACCACACCTACTCCAGCAAAGCTGCACCTCCTAATAGTGCCACTCCCTGTGGGGGCCACTTTCTTTCAAACTATCACACTCCTTCTTGACAATACTGCTCAGCAAAAGAAAACTTCCACCTCAGGCTACAACCCAAGATAGCAGAAGAGGAGAAACGGCCTGAGGTAGAATTTTCTTTTTCTTTCTTCTTCTTTTTAAATTTTTTTCTAAGTATGTATTTATTATGTATACAGTGTCCTGTCTGTATGTGTGCTTATATGACAGAAGGAAGCACCAGATCTCATTACAGGTGGTCATGAGCCATCATGACACCATGCAGTTGCTGGGAATTGAACTCAGGACCCCTAGAAGAACAGCCAGTATTCTTAACCTCTGAGCCATCTCTCCAGCCCAAGGTAGGATTTTTGTTTTGTTTTGTTTGTTTTTGTTTTTGTTTTTGTTTTTCTGTTTTTTTTTGTTTTTTGTTTTTTGTTTTTTGTTTTTTTTTTGTTTTTTTTTTTTTGAGACAGGGTTTCTCTGTGGCTTTGGAGCCTGTCCTGGAACTAGCTCTTGTAGACCAGGCTGGCCTCGAACTCACAGAGATCCGCCTGCCTCTGCCTCCCGAGTGCTGGGATTAAAGGCATGCGCCACCACCGCCCGGCTAGGATTTTCTTAGAGACACATAAATATAACTCATCTAGAACTCAAACTCAAACTCCTGACTCAGCCTTCTGAGTAACAGGGATTGCAATACTTGCTGTCCCCTACCCAACTAAATTCACCTTTGAGAGTTCTTACATTAAGTGTGGTTGTCTAAAGAAAAACATTTCTTTTCTTCCTTTCTTTCTTTTTATCTTCTTTCTTTCCTCTTCTTCCTCTTCTTCTTCTCCTTCTTCTCCTTCTTCTCCTTCTTCTCCTTCTTCTCCTTCTTCTCCTTCTTCTCCTTCTTCTCCTTCTTCTCCTTCTTCTCCTTCTTCTCCTTCTTCTCCTTCTTCTCCTTCTTCTCCTTCTTCTCCTTCTTCTTCTTCTTCTTCTTTTTGGTTTTTTGAGACAGGGTTTCCTCTGTAGCTTTGGAGCTTGTCCTGGAACTAGCTCTTGTAGACCAGGCTGGCCTCAAACTCACAGAGATCCACCTGCCTCTGCCTCCCAAGTGCTGGGATTAAAGACGTGCCACCACTGCCCAGCTAAGAAAAACATTACTTTCTGGTAGCAAAAGAGCAAGGGATGAAGTTTCCTGTTTGGTTAGAAAAATGCAGTTTAATACTACATCTCTCCCTGATAAATTCTCAGTCAGATGAAATATCCTGGGCAGGTTAAACTCTAGAAAGATGCTCACCTTTGACTCTGCATTGAGGCTCAATGTCAAATAAGGAAGTAGAACTTTATGTGAGATACATCCTTGGAAAGATCCTATTCAATTTACAGCTCACACAGGTCACATGACTACTGACGGTGGGGTTTCTGCTTAGCAGCCGAGGTGTCCTGAGAGGCAGTTCTCTCTGTTCTGGGTCATCCTTCTGATACTTGTGGTACAGTAGATGCAGGAGAAATGCGTGCTGACCTTTAGATGTCTGTTCTTCCAGGGCAGGTGGGAGGCAAGCCTTCTATCTCTGCAATGAAACTGAGACAAGCCTATCGCCCAACATGGGAGATGTGGGCTCCCCAGATCCAGAACTCTTTTCCTGGATTGGGGCCTACTACAGTGCAAGTGTTGTCTACCTTCTTCATACTGGCAGTGGGGCCTAATGGCTCTTGCTACTCTGGTTGCTACTGGGACTGAATGTTGTCTTTTATCTATGATCCTCTGGAAACATCTGGAACCATGAGCCCAAACCAGCCTTCCCTCCTTTGTGCTTTCCTGGTATTTTATCACAGCAATGAAAGGCTGACGAGCACGGATTCCCCCAAGATGTCTCACTGTCTATCTGCAAACTTTCCCAAATCTGAAAAACGGTCAATTCCCATACACCCTGTGGTTCCAAGCTTACAACCTGTGTTGGAGTTCGAAGGCTGGCGGGCTGGTTTCTACTGTACTTGCATGCTCTCTTCTGAAGGATTTCTGTGGCTTAAATGCTCTCTGCCTGCAAGCAATGATCTGTACTGCCAACTGCAAATGAATCAGCTAGGGAAGAGGGCTGAGTGAAGGAAGAAGAGGGAGCAATTGAGAGGGAGTTGGCCTTTTATGATTGGGAAAACACAGAGCCTTCTGGACTTCTCTTTCAGGAATATTCCCCTTCTCTTTTGTTACAAGGAGCCCACAGAGATGGCTACTTAGACTCAGTTTATTGTCCATTGAAAATTTTTATGCCAGCTGGCTGGCACTACCCTCAGGTTTGGAACCAACAAGTATTTAGGGTAAAGGTCTTTAAAGACAAGCACCCCATCCTGGTATTTCACTTGGCAGCTACAGGGGATGTTTTGCACAAGCAAGCAGTTTAACAGAAGCTAAGCCAAGTAAGCTGGGGCATCTTGATCTCGGGTTCCTAGACTAGAACTGAGTAACTGTCCAAGGAATTCTCCTTCAAGGAGATCAAATTCTAGTTAAACCATTGGTTTGTTTGTTGAGGCAAAACAAGACTGTGTAGCCAACCTGGCCCCAAACTCTCTATTTTCCTGCCTCAACCTCCTGAGTGCTGAGATTAAGCTGGGCATTTGGGGTGCTTTGTTATTGTTGTTGGTTTAAGACAAAAGATGGTCTTTTAAAATCCAGGTTGTTGGGGTCTCAGTTAAGGTTATGTGAGGATATGAAGTCTGTGACATGGGCATGGGAACACCCAGTGCTGGTTTTTGTTTTGTTTTGTTTTTGAGACAGGGTTTTTTTTTTTTTTTGGTTTTGTTTTGTTTTGTTTTGTTTTTGGTTTTTCGAGACAGGATTTCTCTGTGGCTTTGGAGCCTGTCCTGGAACTAGCTCTGTAGACCAGGCTGGTCTCGAACTCACAGAAATCTGCCTGCCTCTGCCTCCCAAGTGCTGAGATTAAAGGCGTGTGCCACCATCGCCCGGCGAGACAGGGTTTTTCTGTAGCTTTGGAGCCTGTCCTTGAACTACGTCTAGTAGACCAGGCTGGCCTGGAACTCAGAGATCTGCCTGCCTCTGCCTACTGGGATTAAAGGCGTGCGCCACCACCGCCTGGCCCCATGCTATATTTCTTAGAAAGGGAATTTGGAATGCCTACAAATCTGGGGAGGAACAACACGAGTGCCTGTGACCTTCCTCGGTTCTGAGAGAATAGTTAGGGTAAATGAAATTCTTCAAGTGTTTTTCTGAAGAAGACGTCATTGTGCTTTATGTGACCTTGGGCATGCTGGACTGGGAAGCAGGCTTCTCAGTTGAACTGTAAACTCTTAACTCTTCTGTTACAAAGGAGGTGCGATGATTTACAAATGAGCCTCGTTGTGCACACTGTATAAGTGATCACTGCTGGCTTCCCTGGTTCCCATTTCAGTTCTTCCAGCATCAATTAAGAGAGCTTTAACCAACCAACCTCTCCCACCAGATAATATAAGTTTATTACTTCTTCTTCTTCTTTTTTTTTTTTGAGACAGAGTCTCACTGTGTAGCCCTGACTGGCCTAAAACTTGCTGTGTAAGGTCAGCCTGGCCTTGAACTCACAGAGCTCTTTACCCCCTCCCCCCCCCCCCGGGATTAGAGGTGTGTTCCACCAAGTCTGGCGTAGGTTTATATTTTAAAAGTTTACATATTTATTAGTTTAAATAGAGGATTGAAGCAGAGGTCAGTAAATGGTACCATAAAGACCAACGACAGCCGCTCCCAAGCCATGGCATTTTGAGTTTTGGGCTCCTAAACGAGTATGGAATTAGCTCACAGAAGGGAAGGAGTTGGAAGAGAAGCCCGAGGGGGCACACACAAGAGAACACACTTGTCTTTCTACTCCTGGTTCTCACCTGGAGACACTTACCATAGTGATGTTTCTATTTTGTATGCCTAAAATGTTTATTAAGGAAAGGGGCTGGTTGGGAGGGACTAAATTTTGTTCAAAATCATTTCCTGCACACCAGCTCCGAGGATAGGATATGGGGTTGGCGTTTGCGTGCTGGAAGGATAGGATGTGGGGTTGGCGTTTGCGTGCTGGAAGTGGTCACTCAGTCATCGGTGGCGGTTGATATTTGGTGTTTGCCCGATTTCAAAATAAACGAACGGGAAATAGCGAATTTGTTGTTGGCTAAGTGAGGGTTGGGCTTTAAGGACCAGGTTGGTGAGATTGCACCATTTTCGATTGCCATCTAGTGGTGAGAGCGGGCTTTGGAAACATCGGCAACCACTGCCCCACACCCCATTCTGACATAATCTTGGGGTGTTTTCTCTAAAAACCCCTCAGGTGATTCTAGTGCGAAGCTCCGAGAACCACCCTGAGATGAACGAGAGCAGTGAAGCCCTGGGCCGTGATGAAGGGCCGCTTATTGAGCTCCACTCGGCAGCTGTTCATTGAACATGTACGGTTGGTTTTCCAGAACACTTCCAAAGGCCAAGGCAAGAATGTAACGGAGACACGCAAGAACCTTGTTCTCAGGAGCATCCTTTTCAAGGCAGGGGAGGGAATGAGTTAATAAACTATAAGGCTGCCCATCAATAGTGATGAGCCGGGGCTGGAGAGATGGCTCAGTGGTTAAGAGCATTGCCTGCTCTTCCAAAGGTCCTGAGTTCAATTCCCAGCAACCACATGGTGGCTCACAACCATCTGTAATAAGGTCTGGTGCCCTCTTCTGGCCTGCAGGAGTACATGTAGACAAAATATTGTATACATAATAAATAAATAAATATTTTGATGAGCCGTATTCAAAGAGTTAAGCTGGGCAGTGCTGCACACCTAAACCCTGCAAGGCTTCTCAGAGGACGCTGCATCCTGGCATGTCACCGTGGAGACGGAACTGAAGGCTACACAGCACATATCCAAGCAGAGCCCGGCAGCTGAAGGCACGCCACGGCAGCCCCCAAGCTTGCCTCTTCTTGCTGTCCCCTCTAAGGTGGCAATAGCTCCCAGTGGTCCAGATTTGGGGTGAGCAAAGAGGGAGGCAGGCAGGGAGGGAGACTTTAAACATCTGTGGCCTTTGGTGGTCTTGCTAAGCTGTGATGGTGCAGTTATAGCCTCTGTTGAAACTTTGGCTTCTGCAGTTCACAAACATTTAGTCAACTACAGTTTGAGAATATTAAGAGGAGAACTCTAGAAATTATTCAAGTATTATAAACTGCTTGACGTTCTAAGCAGTGTGATGAAGTCTCATTTGATTCTGCTTCCTCCTGCCTTTGTTGTGTGTGTTAACTTTCCTATAATTGTGACAAAATGTCTGAAAAAAAGTATTAATACAATAAAATATAAAATAAATAAGCTGAAGCCGGGTGGTGGTGGCGCACGCCTTTAATCCCAGCACTTGGGAGGCAGAGGCAGGCGGATCTCTGAGTTCGAGGCCAGCCTGGTCTACAAGAGCTAGTTCTGGGACAGGCACCAAAGCTACAGAGAAACCCTGCCTCGAAAAACCAAAAAAATAAGTAAATAAATAAATAAGCTGAAATATCAGCTTACAACAAGAAGAGGTGCATCTTGGTTCAAGGTTTCAGAGGTTTAGAGTCTGTGGTCATTTTGTCCCTGCTGCCTTAGGACTTTGATGGCACAACACATCATATTGAAAACACCTGACAGAGGGGGCCTGCTTACCCTGTAGCAGAGAAATAGGGGCTCCCCAATATCCTCTTCGAGGGCCCATCCAGTAATCTAACTTCTTTCTAATAGGCCACTATATTTTCTACCACTTGCCACACACTCCCCAGCACAGGCCTTTGGGTCCTGGGATTAAAGGTGTGTACCACCAAAAGCTGCAAAAGTTACAACCACGGTGACAGGGGTTTAAGATGAAAACAGCATTAGGTTATGGGACTTCAGTCACAGGAAAGGGAGGGGTGTCTTTGAACACAATCCCTGTGATAAGGGAAAACGTGTATTTTGAGATTTAGTAGTTCATAGAAGCGCTGATGAGCACTGATCCTTCGAGCATTGTATTTTTTAATCACTTACTTTTATTTTATGTACATTGGTGTTTTTATAAAGATTTATTTATTTACCATGTATATAGTGTTCTGTCTGCCTGTATGCCTGTAGGCCAGAAGAGGACACCAGATCTCATCACAGATGGTTGTGAGCCACCACGTGAGTGCTGGGAATTGAACTCAGGACCTCTGAAAGAGTAGCCAGTTCTCTTAACTGCTGAGCCATCTCTCCAGCCCATTTATTGTATTTTGAGTCAGGCTGTCATTTACAGCAACCATTGCTCACATAGGCATAAACACCCAGAAGAACTACCACGTCTCTGTTTTGTTCTTATATCATTCTAAAGTTATGCTTTTTATGAAAATTATGCTTATATCAAAATATTTTACTGATGTGATATACTGTAGTGATATTTTGTTTATGCTTTAACAAATAAAGCTTGCCTGAAGATCAGAGAAGCAGTGTGGCCAGCCACTAGAGAGACCTTTTAGCTCTATCAATGCTCAGACTGCAGGGGTGATCCTGTCCTCAGACTGCACCCTGAGACTGCAATTCTCTCCGCCAAACCTCAGACTGCATGGCTCCTGTCTCCTCCCGCCTTATATTCATTCCTCCAGCCATTTCACTCCTGTCTCCACTTCCTTAAGTCTGGGAAGGATCCGAAGTGCTAGGATCACCTTTGTATTTCTCTTTTGGACAGATTCAATCTTGTGTATCCCAGGGTGGCCTTGAACTAATGGAAATCCCTCTGCCTCTGTCTCCTGAATCCTGGGAGTAAAGGTGTATGCCACCACTCCCTGGACTATAGTGCCTTAGTTCTGTACTCTGATATTCAGGCAAGCTTTATTTCCTAAAACATAAACAAAATATCATTACAATAAACCTTTTTAAAATCCCAGTATTGATTAGTAAGAAAATATTTTAAGAATTTTTCCAGAAACTTATTTTTTAACATTTATACAAATGTCATTGTAGACACATGCAAGTTTATAGTTTTATTTGTATATACTATTTATTGGCAAAAAACTCCTTAAGAAAAAAAAAATATAGCCTCTCTCACTATGTAGTCCTGGCTGGCCTGGAACTCAAATGTAGAGCAGGCCAGCCTCACAAAGATCTACCTACTTCTGCCTTCTGAGTGCTAGAGTCGACTAGATAATTCCTTATAGACATGTGTAGATCAATTTGGTCTATGAACAAGTCTGCAGCTTTACTTCCCAGATGATTCTAGCTCAGTTAAAGCTAATTGAAGGATGGGGCTGGAGAGATGGCTCAGAGGTTAAGAGCATTGCCTGCTCTTCCAAGGGTCCTGAGTTCAATCCCCAGCAACCACATGGTGGCTCACAACCATATGTAGTGAGGTCTGGTGCCCTCTTCTGGCCTGCAGGCATACACAGACAGAATACTGTATACATAATAAATAAATAAATTTTTTTTTTTTTAAGAAAAAGCTAATTGAAGGAAGCAGGCAAAAGCACCTTGGTCTGAGTACTGCCATTTTGACTTCAGACTCCATTTTACCTTCAGGGTGAAATAAAGTTCAGGTTCCCAAGCCCTGGGGGAGCTGAGAACTTTCCAGTGACTGACCAACCTCCTCCCCAAACCATAGAAATGGTCATTATGCATCTTCAGTTCTCTAAAAACATTATGGTCGTTCCTAATAACAGAAGGGACAAATGAATCTGATTGGTTGGACTGAAAAACTTGCATTGTTTGTTGGTTGACAATGATGGAACCCACAAGGAAAGTCCCTAATCTTTGATTCCTGATTGGTGAACAATGTAACTGTAACTTGGCAACAAATGTTTTTATGCTTATAAACCCTGCTTCTGCCCCTGCTCAGGGCTATCAGGAGAAACAAGGTTCCCGAGTCCTTGTCCAGCTCTGATCCATTAGTGACCCACTTATGTATAAATTATTAAAATCTTCAGCACCCATAAGTGTTGTCTCTCTCCTTCCTCCTGGCACAGAACAGGCTGGGAGTAACAGTAACCAGGGCAGCGGACAAGAACACATCCCGACCATCCAGAGGTCGGAGGCAACCAGGCTACTGTCACTTCTCAAGGCATGCATTCACCAGCCCGCACACCCCAAGGTCCCATTTTAACCAAAGCTGTTATTCTTCAGCCTTGGGGTCCAACAGCTCCCCAGCTCCCCTGCTTCCTCCTTGCTTTGTTGCAGAACACAGAGTTGGGGCTAAAACTGCTTCGGACACTCCTGTGCTGCTGACCTGCAATAAATATCTTGCTTGGCAGGGTGAGGGGTGGGGGGGGGTTACGCCTTTAATATCAGCACTCTAGGGGCAAAGGCAGGTGGCTCTCTGAGTTCAAGGTCAGCCTACTCTTGCTTAAAGACACTTGGTGTGTCTCTCTGTCTCTGACACTCTTTTTTCTTTGAACCTCTTCTACTAATCCGTTAATATCTGGGGATGGGAGAATGATGACAAATTCCTATCACACACTTAGAGCAGTTATTTCTACTTTTTCAATTAATTTGTGTTGTTTTTGTTTTTCAAGACAGGGTCTTTCAACATAGTTCTGGCTGTCCTGGAATTCCCTTTGTAGACCAGGCTCGTCTTGAACTCACAGAGATCCGCCTGCTTCTGCCTCCTGAGTACTGGGATTGAAGGCGTGCACCACCACCGCCCGGCTCTTTTTCTTTTCTTTTCTTTTTTTTTTTTTTTTGAGACAAGGTTTCTCTGTAGCTTTGGGGCCTGTCCAAGAACTAGCTCTTGTAGACCAGGCTCGTTTTGAACTCACAGAGATCCGCCTGCTTCTGCCTCCCGAGTGCTGGGATTGAAGGTGTGCGCCACCACCACTTGTAAATTTCTTTTTTTAAAAGATGTATTTATTTGTATTATATGTGGGTGGGCAGTTGCCGGCATGTTTGTCTGTGTACCCCATGCATTCAGTATCTGAAGAGGCCATAAGAGGGCATCAGATCCCCTGGAACCTGAACCTGGGTCCCCTTGAAGAGCAGCCAGTTTTCTTAACTGTTGAGCCATCTCTTCGGCTCTCAGTAAGTTTTTTGTTTTTCTTATGGTTTAACTTTTCTACCTTCATCACCAATGTCAGAGGTCAGGTAGGTCCAGGGTGTTCCCATTCCCCTTGCTGTGGTAACAACTCAAAGGTGGAGTCATTATAGTAATGTACATTGCTCTTCAGGACCTTGGTGGCTAGGTTGTTTTTTCATCTCGACTTGGTCAATCCATCCTGCACTTGGACCTGCACAGGTGCCCAGGCTGTGATCTTTCAAGGCCAGAGAGTGGAGAGATCCATTCCCAGAGCACACCAATGCTGCTGGCTTCTAAACACGTGGCCTAGGAGAATGCCACGGAGTTTGACTGTGCTCACAAACACCCCAGACTGTCTCATGTTCCCCCATGTCTCAAACCACCCTGCTTTTGCATCCCACAAATCCTTGTATTCCTGAAACTATGAGTCTGGGAGGCAGAGTTAAGGTTCCGGGTCCCACCTCCTAAGGACTGGCATGTCTCGAAGTAGGCTTTTCTTCTGCAAAATTTGAAGTTTCAGTGATGAACAGGCTGGGAGTGGGGGTGTACAAAACAGGCCTTGTTTGGTGACAGACTCAGAATGAGGCAATCTTGAAAAGGTATTGATTGTGTGGGTCCATAGAACAGAGGCTCTAGAAATAAATAGCTACATTCATCAGAGTCTCAGCAAACTCTGATCACTTGAACAAATGATGCTGGGAAAACTGGAAGTCTCCAGGCCAGAATGAGACGAGGTCCCTAACTCTAACCCTGTGCGAAGAAAGATTCAAAATCCATCAAAGACCAGGGGGCACCACTTCTATAAACATAGGCGATTTTCTGAACGGCTTTCGACAACTGGAGAAACAAACACCAATAATGGGGTATGAGGGAATGAAAGGTTCTTCACATCAAAAGAAGCAATAGCAGAGTGAGGCCTACAGAAGGACTGTTCTTTGTTAGCTATTCATCCAGAGGGAGACTGAGTGAAAAAAAGAAATAAAATGGAAAGGACCTGACCGCTCTTAGGATGGTGGAGGAGAAAAGCTTATTGCAGACATGTGGGAGAGCATAGCCAGAGGCAGGGACACAGGGAGAGTCCAGAGTGGGCATGACCAGACTGAGCTGGAGGGGAGAGGGGAGAAAGCGCAGTGAAGGGCCAAGCCCAAGCCCTGGGCTGAAGAACTCGAGGTGGAGGGTGGGACATGCCAGTCAGGAGGACTAGGAACAGGTAGGGACTGAGGGATGCTGGGAGGTCTGCTTTGATATGTTAAACAGGCACCTCAGCCATTTGTTCCAGGTTTGAGACTTAACGGGGATTAATAACCAACCAGAGGATATAAAGAATGAAAAATTAAACATCCCAAGAACAAATACCTCAATCAATCAAATCAGGAGAAAATAAACTGGATGATTTTGAAAAGAACACAAACAGGGCCAACACATGAAATGCAAGAAAATGTTCACTATTCTGAGGCAAATCTAAGATACAGTCTTAGAACAAAATACAGTCACAACCAATGTGTTTACCAACACTTTACTGAGTGTGGGGCTCAGGGGTAGAGAATTGTCTAGCATGCTCAGGGCCCTGGATACAATCCCCAGCACTTCAAAATCAAATCAAAACCAAACACGTCAGGGTGGATACCTCCGAGGCCGCTTCAGGCAAAGTGGAGCAGTCCCCGCGATAGGTTTCCGGTGCTATCTGGCTTTAATTTAGCCTTCAGTTGCTGGCGGCACACCGAGCTGAGCGAGCCTTTGTAAGCAGGTTACCTGGAAGGGAGGCGATGTTAGATCAGACACAGATGAGTATGACAAATAGCTGTTAGGGTCAAAAGACAGCCAGAGAGAATACAGGCGGTCTGCGACACTCCCATAACCCTCGCGGTCTGATCGGCCTGTAGACGGAACACCGATGCAGCTCTTCCAGGGAACTGCAGTTCACACTGGAGAAGACGGCAGCTGAGCGGGACTGGAGCCCTTAGGGGAAAGTCCCCATATCCACGCACCTCCAAAGTGTTCTTTCTAGCGGCTACACCGAAAACTTTCCTTGGGAAAAGAAGCCGAGCATGGCCAGAAGCATTTCTATCTGCTTTCTTTCTCTCTTCTATTATGATCTCTAACTGAGCACGCACCATTACGTACATTTTAGCACTGGAGAGACCAGTGGTTAAGAGCATTGGCTACTGCCGGGCGGTGGTGGCGGACGCCTTTAATCCCAGCACTCGGGAGGCAGAGGCAGGCGGATCTCTGTGAGTTCGAGACCAGCCTGGTCTACAAGAGCTAGTTCCAGGACAGGCTCCAAAACCACAGAGAAACCCTGTCTCGAAAAACCAAAAAAAAAAAAAAAAAAAAAAAGAGCATTGGCTACTCTTGCTGAGGATCCGAGTTCGATTCCCAGCACCCATGTAGCAGTTTCCATTTTCCGACATCTGTAATGGGATCCAGGCTGTCTTCTGGCTTCTGCACGCACATGGGACACAGGCATGCCTTTAGACAAAACATGTGTGTGTGTAAACATATGTGTGTGTGTGTGTGTGTGTGTGTGTGTGAGAGAGAGAGAGAGAGAGAGAGAGAGAGAGAGAGAGAGAGAGAGAGAGTTCTCTGTGGTTTTGCTCAATGGTAGAGCTGTATTTACAGTTTTGAACTGCACAGGGTGGAGGTTGCTAATTACCTAATTCACCTATTATAGAAATTATAATTGTTGCGGCAAAAGTTAAGCAATTGGTAAATAAGGGGATGGGTGTGGGCAGTCTCTGGGTGATTTGGGGAAGAGCCCTGCAATTTGGAGGTCAGCAGGGGTTAGGAAACAATGTTTCAGGAAACTGTGGCTTGACCCAGTTCAGGAGTTCAGCAGGGATGTGTCAGCCCTGACTAACGGCCTCAAGACTGGATTTGAGTGCCCTACACCATCGCGGCTTCATTTTGACTGGACAACAAACACACTCACACATTCAGACACATACTATTCTACATATTTTTTTTGTTTTTAGTTAACATTATTCTTTAATAACGCTGCCAGATTATTTTAATGTCTATTTTGAAATAATCCCAAATTTACTGGAAGTTAGGGGATAATGTGTAGAATACACTTTAACCAGTTTCCCTTGATGGTAAAGTAACACCGTCTAGAACAGCAGCATACAGTCACGACTCAGAAACTAGCAGTCACAGTGTGGGTGTGTAATTGAGAACTTATCACATGTGTAAACATAGCCACAGTTTTGTCGTTACAATGTTTCCTTATGTGAGCCTTCAGGGTTGCTCAGACCTTTCTCTCTGTCTCCCCATCCCCAGCTCATGGGAACTACTACTCTGTTTTCTACCTCTGACCTTTAAAGAGATACTGTTTCAGTGTGACATAGGAGACTTTCAAAATGGCCGCAAGTGCTGAGCACTCACAGAAAGCAAAAAGGGACAGGACTAGGGGTGGCTCACTTGGTAGAGTGCTTGCCTAGCACATAAAAAGCCCCGGGGTTCATGGGTGGTGGTGATGCACACCTTTAATCTCAGCGCTCAGGAGCAAGAGGTAGATGGATCTCTGTGAGTTCGAGGTCAGCCTGGTCTATAAGAGTGACTTCCAGGAGAGCCAGAGTGGTTACACAGAGAAACCCTGTCTCGGGGCAGGGGTGAAGGGGATGTGAGCCTGGGTTCAATCCTCAGTGCTGGAACCATTTGGAGTCCTGACCTCCAGCTGCTCTTCCCTGCTAGTGATCTTTAGTTTCTTTCTGATTTGAGTCACTGAAAGCTGTGTCAAAGTTGTTTACCAGCTCTGCTTCATGAGCACGTGTTGCCTTGGCCTTGAGGATCAGAGGATAAGGTTTTCACCTGTTGGCCCACCTGACTGTTGGGTATATAAGCCTCCATGGCGCTACTGAATAAAGGGCTTCTTACCAGTGACTAGAGGTCCATGTCTCTGTCTCTCTGTGTGTTTCAACCTCCAGCCCCTTGCCCAAAGCTCACGAACTGTATGGTAGCACATAGAGCATTGACAGGTGTTGTGCTGCACCTCAGCACTGCCTAAACCTGTAATTCCACTATTTAGGAGGTAGAGGTAGAAGGATAGGAGAAAGTTCAAGGTGAATCTTAGCTACACAGTGAGTTCAAAGCCAGCATGGACTCCATGAGACCTTCTCACAAAACATCAGCCAAAACAAGTGTATTAGCTGCATTTTAAGCTGAGTGGCTGTGGGGGAACACTAGAAATCTGGGAGATACTGGGAGCTTGTAAGATCCAGAGACCTGGCCGGGCGGTGGTGGCGCACGCCTTTAATCCCAGCACTTCAGAGGCAGAGGCAGGCGGATCTCTGTGAGTTCGAGACCAGCCTGGTCTACAGAGCTAGTTCCAGGACAGGCTCCAAAACCACAGAGAAACCCTGTCTTGAAAAACCAAAAAAAAAAAAAAAAAAAAAAAAGATCCAGAGACCTGCCAGGCAGTGGTGGTGCACGCCTTTAATCCTAGCACTCGGGAGGTGGATCTCTGTGAGTTCCAGGCCAGGCTGGTCTACAAGAGCTAGTTTTAGGATAGGCTCCAAAGCTACAGAGAAACCCTATCTCGAAAAAAACAAAACAAAACAAAAGATCCAGAGACCTGGGACTACAGCATAGAAAGAGAAAAAACACATTGGGCAGGAGTGGTGCATGCCTTTGCAACCCTTTAATCCAATAGAGGCAGGGGCAGGTGGATCTCTGAGTCAAAGCCAGCCTGGACTACACAGAGAAACCCTATCTCTAAAAAGAAAAAAATGAGAGAGAGAAAAAGAGCACCCAGCAAGGCATCTAGCATTCCCTGTCCACAGCTAGCAGTGTGGTGTCTTCCCTCTAAGGATGAGTGAATCCCAGCAAACTCTAGCAGAGTGGTGAGGGCGAACACTGCTCCTGGCAGGTTTCCCCATCCTCACTGGCTTGTGCTCCAAAGAGTGCAGTAACCTGAGGTCTATACTGTCACTCTTTTTTGGAGAGGCAGCATCCTCTCTCAGCCACTCTCAGGGTGGTACAGAGAGGAGCCACTCTGAGAAAGGAACTGTTGTCTGAGTTTGGGTTGCTTACATATCCCCTGCACTGGCTCAGAAGGTAGCTGCCTTCAAAACCCAACTGGTCCAGCAAAGTTAAACTCACTGGGTGCCCTGCATGGTAAGGGATAATTGTTGTAGTCCACAGGGGGACGTGGAGTGTGCCACCCTGGAGAACTGGGAACTTGGCCTCTGAGACCAGGGTGGAGACAAGTCGAATGTGCCCCACACTATGCCAGGACTGACGGGCACCGCCCATACACTTCCCACACACCATCCTCCATGCATGCTGCTGACAGGGCGAGGGAATAGCATTGGTCCCTCTTCTGTCTCCAGCAGTGCCCCTCTGATGTCACACTACCCACAGGGTGCACAGCCAAAGGCGAGCTGCAGGGATGCTGAGGGCTGTCTTCCCCCGTGAAAGCAGCACATAGGGACACTATACTTCCTGCTGCCAGTCACCAGCATAGTGTAGCATAGTGGTAGCCCTGAAGGCTACCACTGCCCCTTGTTTGAGCTTTCAAGACTAGGTATGAGCACCACCCACAAGGGGGTGCTGTTGCTCCTGATACCGCTTCTTATTCCCATGATTCCCCTGACATACTTTCCTGTTTATACCATAGCTGCTTGAACAGCCAGCTAGACCATCCTGACTGTTGCATGGGTCCCATAGGCAGTGGGCTTTTCCAACAAAGCTAAAGGGAAACAGCACTGAAACACCCAGCTGGAAGTAAAGCTGACACCCCAAGGCACATCTCCAGAAGACCGCCACCCACAAAAACATGGTAGAAATCTCAATCCACCAGATAAACAAATCTCAAAGTACAAGCACAATAAATGCGTTCACAGACACACTCAAGGAGACAAGACACAACAATTTCAATTACTCTCTTGTAAGATAAAAGAAAACACACATACATAAACCAGACTGTCCAACTGCTCAATAAAGATTCTAAAGAATTGTCAGGCGTGGTGGTTCATGCCTTTAATCTCAGCACTCAGAAATCAGAGGCAGGTGGATCTCTTTGAGTTTGAGGCAAGCTTGGTCTACAAAGCGAGTTTCAAGAGAGTCAGGGTCAATACACGGAGAAATCCTGTCTCAAAGGAAAAAAAATTCTAAAGAATTATTACAAAAAATTCCAGCCGGGCGGTGGTGGCGCACGCCTTTAATTCCAGCACTCGGGAGGCAGAGGCAGGCGGATCTCTGTGAGTTCGAGACCAGCCTGGTCTACAAGAGCTAGTTCCAGGACAGGCTCCAAAACCACAGAGAAACCTTGTCTCGAAAAACCAAAAAAAAAAAAAAAAAAAAAAAAAAAAAAAAAAAAATTCCAATGAGGGTTGGTAGAGGGCTCATCTGGTAGAGGAGCTTGCAGCTAAAAGACAACACCCTGAGTTCAGTTCCTGCATCCCACATGGTGGAAGGAGCGAAATGACTCCTTCAAGCTGTCCTCGGTCCCCTGAACATACATAAATCATGTGTGACCTCCCTCCACACAAAATAAATAAACAAACACACAAACTTTAAAAGGTCACTGGAATAGAGATAAGGACTTAAAAGAAATTAGATGATGCAGGAAATAAATGAGAAATCAACAAAAAAGCAGGGACTTTGAAAAAGAATCAAACAAAAACCTTGAAAATGGGCATCGTCTGTCAAATAAAAAAAATCCAGCCTTGCCAGGCAGTGGTGGCACATGCCTTTAATCCCACCCAGCACTTGGGAGGCAGAGGAGGAGGATCTCAGTGAGTTCAAGGCCAGCCTGGTTTATAAAGCAAGTTCCAGGAAAGCCAGGACTGCTAAACAGAGAAACCCTGTCTCAAAGAAAAAGATCTGTCACTCAAATTGGTTTAGCAAAACACTGGTTGTCCAGTAGCTGGGCAGGAAGTATAGGTGGGGTGACCAAACTAAGGAAATGGGAAGGAGAAGGGCAGAGTCAGGAGTTGCCAAACAGATGCAGAGGGAGTAGGAGATGAATGGATCATGTGGCAAAGCTAGGAATATAGTTTAATTTAAATGTAAGAGCTAGTAATAAGCCTGAGCTATTGGCCGAGCATTTATAAAAAATATTAAGTCTCTGAGTGGTTATTTGGGATCAGGTGGTAGGGACAAGAAATGTCTGACTACAGGCAGGAGAGATGACTTACAAGTTAAGAGCACTGGCTGCTTTTCCAGAGAACCACAGTTCAATTCCCAGCACCTACATTGAGGCATGCAACTGTCTGTAATTCTAGTTCTAGGGGGTTTGACGCCCTCTTCTGTTCTCCATTGGCACTGCATGTATATGGTACTCAAACATGCAGGCAGACAAAACACCTGTATACACAGTATATAAAATAAGAAGAACAAAATGCAAGCTGAAATCAGAAAGAAGTTGGGGTTTGTGGTTCAGTTGACAGCCACTTTGTCCCCAAACCACTTTTCTATATGAAGTTGAGTACTGTTCCTTCAAGGTCCGTGAAGAATATTTCTGAGATTTTGATGGGCATTTCACTGAATCTGTAGATTGCTTTTGATAAGACTGCCATTTTTACTATGTTAATTCTACCTACCCAAGAGCATGGGAGATCTTTCCATTTTCTGGTGTCTTCTTCAATTTCTTTCTTCAAAGATTTAAAGTTCTTGCCATACAGGTCTTCCACTTGTTTGATTAGAATTTCTCTGAGATATTTTATGCTATTTGTGGCTACTGTGAAGGGTGATGTTTCTCCGATTTCTTTCTCAGCCCATTTATCTGTGTAAAGGAGGGCTACTGATTTTTTTTAGTTAATCTTGTATCCTGCTACACTACTGAAAGTGTTTATGAGTTGTAGAAGTTCCTTGCACTACATAAATCTTTTTTAATAAGTTTTTTTTATAATTTTTTTTTTTTGGATTTTTCGAGACAGGGTTTCTCCGTAGCTTTTTGGTTCCTGTCCTGGAACTAGCTCTTGTAGACCAGGCTGGCCTCAAACTCACAGAGATCCGCCTGCCTCTGCCTCCCGAGTGCTGGGATTAAAGGCGTGCGCCACCACCTCCTGGTGCACTACATAAATCTTACAGAGACATCATACCTAGAGTTTTTATCATGCAAATTAATAAGAAGACAAATATAAGACTGGGCAGAAGCTGCAGTGAGAAGTATGTAACAGAAATTGCCACACAATAAACAGTCCATGCCATTAGTCATTAGGGAAGTGAAAAAAAAAAAAACGTTTAAAAAAGAGTTTATTACATAATGCTAGCTGTCCTGGAACTTGCTATGTAGACCATGCTGGCCTTGAACTCAGAGATCTGCCTGTCTCTGCTGAGGTCAGAGGCATGTGCCACCACACCTGACTGGGAAGTGAAAATAAAAAGCATCTTGGATCTCGCTGCCCACCAGCTGGAAAGGCTACAAAGCGATGTGGTCCAGCTGGTATTCTTCTTTACTGCTGGGGGAGGTGGAACTTCGGGAAGGTTATTTGCTACGGCTTACTTGTGCTGGTTGGTTTTTTTTATTATTATTATTTACTTGTTTTTTTGTTTGTTTATTTATTTTGCATCTTGACAGAAACTAGAGTCACCAGGGAAGAGGGAAGCTCCATGAGGAACTGGACCATCAGACTGTTTTGTGGGCAAGTGTGGGGGCATTTTCTCGATTAAATATTGATGTGGAAGGGCCCAGCCCACTGTGGGTGGTGCCACCCCAGGTAGGTAGTCCTGGATGGTATAATAAAACAGACTGAGCAAGCCTTGGGGAGCAATCCAGTCAACCAAATAAACCTTTTTTTTTTTTTTTTTTTTTTTTTTTTTTTTTGGTTTTTCGAGACAGGGTTTCTCTGTGGTTTTGGAGCCTGTCCTGGAACTAGCTCTTGATAAACCTTTTCTTTGACAAGCTGGCTTTGGTCAGCATTTTATCACAGCAGCAGAAAGCACCTAGTGTTAGGTCTCAAACCAGGAACAAAAGGCTGAGGTGCCTATTGTTAAAGCAGACGCTGGCTGCCAGGTTGTCTCAGCATCCCTCAGGCCCCACAGGTGCATTCCTGGCTGGCATACCCTGCCCCCTACCCTAATCTCCAGCCCAGAGACAACTGGGCTGCCCTTCCCTCAGCATCTCTTCTCTACATAATCCAGCTGTTCCTGCTGTGATAGTTCTTTTTACCCTTTTTGCATGTTTGACCTCTTGACCTGACTCCCCTTCTCACATGGCTATGCTCTCCTCATATCTACGATAAAACTTCTCCATACCTAGAAGCAGTCACATCCTCTTTTTTATTTCTCTTGTCCCTCCACCTAGAACATTACTGAAGCTGAGCACCCACACGTCCCAAGACTTGGCTGGACCAGTCCTCCAGACAGAGTCAAGAGTTCAGCACTTATACAAAGGAGGTTTCCTTCAATGGCCAAGCTTTCATCTCATTAGACACTCGGATTAGAAATTCCCTCAATCCTCACAATAATGCAATGGATATTGGGAGGCAGAGGCAGGCGTATCTCTGTGAGTTCGAGACCAGCCTGGTCTACAGAGCTAGTTCCAGGACAGGCTCCAAAGCCACAGAGAAACCCTGTCTCGAAAAACAAAAAAACAAAACAAAACAAAACAAAAAATAATGCAATGGATATTCTCACACACTCATAGTGAACTGCTAAGTCAGACATTCGATGAAGTGTGTAGTTTGAAATGACCCTAAACAAAGCTGGGCATGGTGGAAAGTGGAGACAGGAGGATTGAACATTGGAACAATTGAACATTGCCTGTGCTACAGAGCAAGTACAAAACTAACTTGATTACTTGCTAAGGATATGCTGGCCCTCTGCTCCCCCTCAAAAACCCTCCAAATACAAACTCCTCTATTGTTCTCCAGTCTCTGATATGCATTGGGACCTCAGTTACCAAAGGCTAAGTATTCCTATGGGCTCACAGGGTCAGTCCACCAGGGACTGATTTCTCTCCTATTGTCTCAGGTCATGCAGCCTTTGTCCTAGGGAGGGCTGGGTAGCTATATTACTCAGTTTCTCAGCACCCACCACACTCAGATTCATCCCACCCGAGTCTCTGTATCCCACAGCCTCACAAGTCAGGCTGAAAGGCAGTTCTTTCCTTCCACCATGAGAGTTCAAGAGCTCAAACACAGGTTGTCAGTACCTTTACCTGCTGAGCCACCTTGCTGACCCTCTGTTGGATCTCAAACCTGGGACAAATGGTTAACTGAGGTGCCTATCAAACATATCAAAGGCGACACGGCTGCCAGGTTCTCTCAGCATCCCTCAGTCCCTACCTGTTACAGGGTATGGATCACAGCATACCCTGCCTCTTTACCCTGAACTCTCCAGCTGAGGGGTGGGAGGCCCTTCTTCCTGTGGCTCTTCTTTATGTAATCCAGCCATTTTGGTTATTCTGACCCCTTTACTTCTTTTGTTCCCTTGACCTCTTTGTCTCTTAGTATCTTGGCTCCCAGATCTCCCTGTTGTAGGAATTGAGCAGTCACTGTAACCAGCATACATATTAAAATGAACAACTTTTTTTTTTCTTTCTTTTAGAAGTACTTTGCTGGTCTACAAAGGGAGTTCCAGGACAGGCTCCAAAGCTACAGAGAAACCCTGTCTCAAAAAACAAAAAAACAAACAAAAACAAACAAAAAACAAAAAAAAAAAGTACTTTGACCTTGAAGAATCCTACAGGAAACAGAGATTGTTTCCTCGTGTTCTGTAGAATTATTTGGCAGAAGGGGCATAGTGGCAAGTCTGTGGCTTTGATCACAAGATGCCTCAAGCACACCCGAAGCTCTTGTATTATGTGTATTGCAAAAGAAACATAGTAAAGGACTAGATTCATGTGGAGACATGATGCTTTCCTTTAGCAAGTCATGTAAATTAAATTAGGGACCTTGGAATGAGGAAATACTTTGTGTGACAATCAGTAAACACGCCTTCAGTCCATCAAAGAGACTGAACCTTCCTGATACAACATAGGCCTTAAAATTTCATCTTGGGCTGGGCGGTGGTGGCGCATTAATCCCAGCACTCGAAAGGCAGAGGCAAGCGGATCTCTGTGAGTTCGAGGCCAGTCAGGTATACAGAACTAGTCACAGCAAGGGCTGTTACACAGAGAAAACTTGTCTCAAAAAACAAACAAAATAGTAGGAAAAAAAAATTCATCTTGGAGAGCCTTCTTTCTTCAACCACCCTGACATCTCCCCTTTTGCCTTCCTGTCTCTCCTCACATGGCACAGGTCAGTCTTCCAGTCATGTCCAGCATGGTCTCTCTTAGACGTCTCTTCCTCAGGCTATGCTCTCTGAATATCTACTATAAAACTTCTCCACTACACCGAGGAACAGTCACTGAGGAGAGCCGCACAGGGGAAAAATTGCCTGGGGTTTGCCCCACCTTCAGACAGCTCAGCTCCGTTGTAGGTCTGATCACCCACAGTAGAAACAACACATGTTCCTCTCAGATACATCTTTGGTTCTTTTATGCCCCTGTTTACAGTTCATGCTTTTTCTATCTATTCACCCCAGGTAGGGCACCAAAACCAGACCTCAAGTTTAGGTGGGTGAGTTAATGAGTTCAGTTGGGGGTGGATACTTACAGGAGCATGGGGAGGGGGAACCCACAGAGCATATATACCAGACTTTTTCTTTTGGGTCAACAACCAGCTCCCAAATCATGACATAGAGACTCACTATTAGTTTCGAATGCTCGGCTTTAGCTTCTGTTCACTTCTGGATAGCTTCTTTTTTAAAACTTTAACTTAAATTAACCTACTTATCTTCATCTATATTTTGCCTTCTGACTTTTTACCTTTCTTTCTATATGTCCTACCTCTGTGTCTGCTGGCCCAAGGTGTCTTCTTCTCTTTCTCCCTCATTCTCTTTTCTCTTCTTCGTTCCCCCTTATCGGGTCTAGATGTCTCCTCCTATTTATTTTTTCTGCCTGCCAGTCTTGCCTATTCCTCCTCTGCCTAACTATTGGCTGTTCGGCTCTTTATTAGACCAATCAGGTGCCTTAGACAGGCAAGGTAAAACAAAAGTGACACATCCTTGCATCCTTAAACAAATCCCACATAAACAAATATAACACACCTTCACACAGTTAAAGTAATATTGCAAGCATAAACAAATGTAACACACCTTCACACAGTTATAGTATCGTACCGCATAAACAAACATAACACATCTTTCCATAGTTAACTGTTCCACAGCAAGCACAGACAACTGATAGGCAACCACACTACATAATTCTAGCAAGCATTAACTAGGGTCCACCCTGGGAAAGGGACAATGCTTTGTGCATCTGTCTAATGCACTTTTTCAGAAGCCACATGAGCCCACTCTCCCTTCCACAACGGAACATTAGTGGATCCAGTTTTGTGTGTGTGTGTGTGTGTGGGGGGGGTTTCATGTGGGTGTTATCGCAGCTGCTCTGACAGCAACAACCATACAGTGCCCAGAGCACAGTTTTTGCTACCTGGAAGTCACTGAAAAAACTTAGAGAAGACACAATTAAGGCCAGATGACGAAGCAAAGATTGGAACGATGTAGCTATGAGCAAAGGGATCTCATGGACTTTGGGTAAATGCCAGAAGCTAGAACAAGACAAGGAAGGATTCTTCTCTTGATGCCTCAGAGGTGAATGGCTGAGCTGACATCCAGATTCAAGATTTTCAGCCCCAGGCCGGGCGATGGTGGCGCATGCCTTTAATCCCAGCCCTCGGGAGGCAGAGGCAGGCAGATCTCTGTGAGTTCGAGACCAGCCTGGCCTACAGAGCTAGTTTCAGAACAGGCTCCAAAGCTACAGAGAAACCCTGTCTCGAAAAACCAAAAAAAAAAAAAAAAAAAAAAAATTTTCAGCCCCAGGAAGGGAGATGAAAGTTTGTTTCTACTATGAAAACATACCCAGTTTGTGGTTATGCTATAGAAGCCCTAGAAACAAATACAGAATGGAAACATGAAAGAAATTCTTGGTACCACACTAATTGTGATAGAAAAGCAGCTCTATTTGGGGGTAACATGCTATGTTCAAATATTTTAAAACATCTTGAGACACTCCTGCAGTATTAACAATTAAATTATTAATAAATTGTGACACTGAATACCTAGACAAATCAGTGTTAGTATTGTAGACTACCTGTCACAAATAGAGCCAACAACGTAAAGGGCTCCAAGGGAACGTACTTGATTTATAATAAGAACAGAGCTAATTTGAATCACTTCCCCCATTTGCCAAGTTACATTTTCTGCTGATTGTAGCACTCACTGGTCTGACTTCTCTAAGAGTTTAACAGTGAACTAAAGAAGTCCTTAAAACATGCGCTGTACCCAGCACCCCTTCCTCAAAATTTCCTTGAGAATTTCGCCAGCAAGCAAATAGAAAACTCTTAAGCTGCTGCCAGGTGATGTTGATGACGTTCCTGTGTGTATCTGTAGTTCTGGCGTGGGTACAGGTCACCACACCGCACCTGTGTGTGTGTGTGTGTGTGTGTATGGGGAGCTGGCAGTGGTGTTTTTGAACATCTGAATCAGATCACAGGATACCAAAACCAAGAGGCTGGTATGTAAGGAAGTTTCCAGGATTTTCCAGTGTTCGGACAAGGGCATCTTACTTAGGTCAGGGTAAAGAAAAAAGAAGTACAGCAAATGATTTTGTAAATGAGCAGTTCTTGAGACACTTTCTCAGCTTTTTGTTTCCTTTTTATTATTTTTTGAGACATGGTCTCTCTATGTAATCGTGGGTATCCTGAAACTCACTATGCAGACCGGGCTAGCCTCAAACTCACAGATACCTGCTTGCCTCTGCATCCCTAGCACCAGGTACTGCCCAGATTTCCGTTTACCTAACCATGTACAAACACTTATTAGCAATAGGATCCCATCTCTGAGAATAGGAGTAAGCCTATTTAAACTGGTTATGAGAAACCTGTTTTTATTTGCATATAATTTCACCATGAACCATCAAGAATGTTCTATTAAGCCAGTTAGCATCTAAGACCCATTTTTCAAATCATAATTTAGGCAAACTGGGCCGGTTTGGCGCCACCCACCTCCCAGAGATGGCATTCACTGGCTTTAAAAACCACACCTTCACCCCTCCCAAGTTGCACCGGCCGGGAAAGACTAGGTGGACCCCCTCTCTGACCATGCGGCCCCGCCCTCCAGAACGTCCCCCCACTTCCGGACACGGCGCCCCGCCCACCTCGCGTCTCCGGAACCTCGGCTCGGCCTGGCTCGATCGCTCTGCGCTGTTTCTCGGTTCCGATCGTCTGACTTCGGCGCTGTTTTGTTTGCGACGCTGTCGTGCGCTTTACGGTGCGCTTTACGGCCGCGGGCGGGGGCTGGGGCGGAAAGCCGCAAACCGGTGCCAGGGCCTTTCGGCCGGGAGGCGAGACAAGCAGGCGAAGTTGATGCCCGGCGGCGGGGTGAGCACGGCGTCTGGCCGGCTCCACTCTGCAGCGGATCCAAGAGGAGCGCGGGAAGCGGCCGCGACGTTCCGGAGCGGCCCCGCGGGCTCGAGCGGAGGCCGAGGCGGAGCAGGTGGCTCCGGGCCAGGGAGTGGAGGCCCCGGGGTCCCCGCGGGCAGGATGAGCCTGACCCCGAAGGAACTCTCGAGCCTGCTCAGCATCATCTCCGAGGAGGCGGGCGGCGGCAGCACCTTCGAGGGCCTGTCCACAGCCTTCCACCACTACTTCAGCAAGGCCGACCACTTCCGCCTGGGCTCGGTGTTGGTGATGCTGCTGCAGCAGCCGGACCTGCTGCCCAGCGCGGCGCAGCGCCTCACGGCCCTCTACCTGCTCTGGGAGATGTACCGCACCGAGCCGCTCGCCGCCAACCCCTTCGCGGCCAGCTTCGCGCATCTGCTCAACCCCGCGCCGCCCGCCCGCGGCGGACAGGAGCCCGACCGGCCCCCGCTCTCAGGTACCGTCCACAGCTCGCTAGCTAGGACAGTCCAGTCTCCTTGGAGAGAGAGGATCATCGCCTCCCGCCCCATCCACACTCTCACTAAAATAGGGAAGAGGTAGCCAAAAGTTCCAAGTTGTGTGCTTTTTATTTTTTTTTAAATTTGCTGCACTCCAAATGATCCTTCCTAACCGAAAAAGCCAACAAACACATCGTACAGCTCACCGAAGGGCTGCACATAGCTTAGTATGTCAAATACGGCTCATTCGTTATTTTAAGACCCTGGGGTAGCCGGGCGGTGGTGGCGCGCGCCTTTAATCCCAGCACTTGGGAGGCAGAGGCAGGCGGATCTCTGTGAGTTCGAGACCAGCCTGGTCTACAGAGCTAGTTCCAGGACAGGCTCCAAAGCCACAGAGAAACCCTGTCTCGAAAAACCAAAAAAAAAAAAAAGACCCTGGGGTATGCGAAGTTAAAGCCAGTGAGACCGAGTCTACCCCCCTCCCCTTTTAAGTCTCAGAGTAAAGAAGTCGGTGTTGAGAACATGAAGATGTGGCAGGTTGAAATCCGCATCACACAGCTGCCTTCTTGGTCTGCTGGAATGTCATGTGGGCAGAGGATGACATTCTTCTCTAAGTCATGTCTCCTGGAACAGATTTGTAGAATGTTTACTTTTGCAGCATTGCCGACATCAGATGTAGGTTAACTTTGGTACCACAGATGGACAGGGTCACCCCCTCTACCCCACAAGCCTAGCCCAGGACTCTAGAACAGCTATACCCACCCACCCACTCACACCTTCCACCCCTGTCACAAAGCTGCATTTTAGATTTTTTTTAAAAATCTGTTTTTATGTTCATTGGTGTTTTGCCTGCATGAATGTCTGTGTGGGTGTCAGAAGCCCTGGAACTGGAGTCACAGACAGCTGTGAGCTGCCATGTTGGTGCTGGGAATTGAACCCCGGTCCTCTGGAAGAGCAGACGGTGTTCTCAACTGCTGAGCCATCTCTCTCTATCCCCCTAGATTTTTTTTAAAAAGTGTATTTAAACTGGGCTGTATTCCAAGCCCTAAAAAAGCCTTTCTGAATGCTACCCTATGTAAGCTTTAGCCTTACGCAGGGATCGAAGTTTTTGATAACAGAAAACTCTGAAGAGTTATAGCCATGCGTTTCACTGACATTTCTCTAGATCGCAGAATCTCAATGATACACTTGTTTATAGACTTTATATTTGATTAACCGGAACTCAGTTACATTTAGTTTATAAAAATAGCTTGGTGTGGCAAGTAGCAAGTGCTGTTTTACCAGATTCAAGTTAACTTTAAAAAGTAACCATTGGAGAGAAATCGGTGTACATTTTTATTTGCAGGGTTTTTGCCTCCTATAACTCCACCAGAAAAGTTTTTTCTTTCCCAGCTGATGCTGGCACCCCCAAGGGAACTCTTCAAAAAGACACCTCGCCAGATCGCCTTGATGGATGTTGGAAACATGGGGCAGTCCGTGGACATTAGCGGCCTTCAGTTAGCTTTGGCAGGTAAGGAAGGGCCGTTTGGGCATTCTTGTCTGTTCATGAGAGCCTCTACTTAAAATCCAGATTTATTACTTTTATTTTTTTTTAATTTACCCATCTTCTGCCCCCATCCCCGTCTGCCACCCCCCTTTTGTTTGTATTTTTTTTTTTTTTTTGGTTTTTCAGGACCGGTTTTCTCTGTAGTTTTGGAGCCTGTCCTGGAACTAGCGATACAGGGTTTCTTTCTTTCTTTCTTTACAAATATTTATTTATTTATTTATTTATTTATTTATTTATTTATTTATTTATTATGTATACAATATTCTGTCTGTGTGTATGCCTGCAGGCCAGAAGAGGGCACCAGACCCCATTACAGATGGTTGTGAGCCACCATATGGTTGCTGGGAATTGAACTCAGGACCTTTGGAAGAGCAGGCAATGCTCTTAACCTCTGAGCCATCTCTCCAGTCCCAGATCCAGGGTTTCTTTATGGCTGTTCCTGGCTGTCGTAGAACTTGCTCTGTAGACCAGGCTAGCCTCTAACTAAGAGCTCCTCCTGCCTCTGACTCCTAAGTATTGGGCTTAAAGTATTGTGTACCAACCACCATGCCAGATTAAGCCCTTCTACCCCAGCATCCCCTCTTTCACTTTCCTTTTTATTTTCTGTGTTTTGTGTGCTTTTAGTTGATGCCCCATCCATCCTCTCGTCCCACCTCCCTGCTGTCCACCCTTGCGCAGACCCTTTTACTCTAGCACCCTGTTCACAGTCATTTGTGTCACTGTGTGGTATCACCGTCCTTACCCCTCCTGAAAGCCTCCTTTTACTCCCTCAGGTCCCCTTTCTAGTTTTCCAGAATTTGCAAACATTACCACACTGCATATACATATATAAGCAAAGTTAATTTGTATATGAGAGGGAACCTTCTTTGTTTGTTTTGCCTGCAGGAGAGAGTGACAGTCGGAGCTTTCTGTCCTCCCCTCAGATGAATGCTGTCCAAATTCCTTTCCTCCTCAGAGCTCACCATATGGTTCATCTCTGAGCCAGACATGGTAGCACAGGCCTTTAATTCAAGCACTCAGGAGGCAGAGGCAGGTGGATCTCTGATTTCTAGACCATCCAGGGTTACATAGTGAGACCCTATGTGAAGAAAATATAAGGTAAAGCGAACATCCCAAATCCAGATCATCTGTGTAACACATGAAGCAGATATCTTAGTAAGATCTGTGTACTAAAGTTATGTTTGTGGGTGATTTCTATTGTGTGTTCTTAATTTTAAAAACACAAGCAAACAAGTTGAGCTTTAGTGACTGCACGGAGCAGAGATTTACCATTAACAGTTTGTTCGTTTCAGACGTTTGATTTAAAAGTCCCAACAAATACCTGTTATATATTGACTGGCTTTCTAACTCTTAACTGGTTATGTGTTTTTCTATATCTTGGTTAATAGTTGTTATTTAACTTCTTTTATTTTTATAATCAAGAATGAAAAGGTGGCATTGGTTTATTTCAGTTAGCATTTTTCTTGTTGACTGAACAAGTCTGAATTTTTTTTTTTTTTTTTGAGACAGGGTTTAAGACTGAATATTATATGGAATGTTTGAGGTATCTTTTCATATGTCTTTGGCTAGTTTTTCAGTGGGTTGATGGTCTTTACCATCTAATTTTAAAGCACGTTTTATCATGAATTTAGTTCTTTGTCAGTTAAGCCTCAGAACACCAGAGTGCATCAGTATCATGTTAAGGAAAGAAAGCTGAACACTTTACCTTGGATTAATTTGACCAAGATTAAACCCAAGTTTGACTTCTTTCCTTCTTTCTCTATGTCTTCCCTCGGTCTGTAGTTTTGGTCTGGCTTGTCCGTAGTCTCTCTGTCCTCTTGTCTATGTTGTTGTCTTCCTCCCATCCCCTCCAGGGTTTCTCTGTGTAACAGTCCTCGCTGTTCTGGAACTCCTCTATAAACCAGCCTGCCCCTGCCTCTCGAGGGCCGGGATTAAAGGTGTAAGCTACCACTGACCTGTAGTCTGTAGTTGCCCTGGCATCTGTAGTCTCTCTGATGTGTGAGTGTGACTCTGTTCCAGTGTTCCCATTGTCCTGTCGTGTGTATCTTTGCTGATGTCTAACTATCTCTAACAAAGGCCATGACTCTGTTTGAACATTGTGGCATCACATGGGAAAGGAGTGAGGATACTTAACAGGAATCCTTATCAGCGCCTGGCTGTATAAGGTCTCTACACACTATTTAAGATTACAGCTGTGCATTTAGTTTATGTTGTAAAGCTGATACATGGGAAATCCAAGAGCAAGTAAAGTTGGTTGTTACATTGTTCTTTGAGTACACAGCAAGTTCTTAGGTCAAGTCTTAAGTGACCTCAAGGTATATTATTAACTTGGGCTGTGAAGTCCAGAAAGAATTCCAGTTTCTTAGAATGTAAGAGATATCTTACAAGAGATTAAAATCTTACAAGAAAATATCTTTCAAAAAATTGTATCATTAGAGTCTTCTGGTTTTGTTTTATTTCTTAGATTTAGTTTATATACATACAGATGTATATACACATATGTATGTTTATGCACATGTGTATATACATCTATATGTATACATATGAGTGTTTTGCCTGCATGTATATATGCATACTACATACGTGACTGGTGCCCTTAGAGTCAGAAGAGGGTGTGGAATCCCCAGAACAGGAGTTATGCATGGTTATAGGCTGCTGTACTGGTGCTAGAAATTGAACCCAGGCCTTTTGCAGAAGCAAGTGCTCTTAACCACTAAGCCATCTCTAGCCCCTAGCCCTCTATTTTTAAAATGTCAGAGTCTGAAACATGTTTGTATCCTGGTTCCTAATATCGCTTCAAATGTTTATTGGCCATTTACAGTTTCTGTAAAATGTCTGTAAAAATCATTAGTTCTTTTGTCCTTGTTGGGTTATTTTAATGTTGTTTGGTTTATAGGAGTTAAAAGGTATCTATTTTGTACCCCTGCTCTATTCATGGTGTTCTCAATTTCAAAATGTCCTTTGTCCCCCGTCTCAAGTAGCTAAGGCTGGCCTTGAATTCTTGATCCTCCTGCCTCCACCTTCCAAATGCTGGGGTTGCATGTGTCTTGTCCCCGGGTCTGGCTTAAAATGTTTGTCTGAATCTCTTCCAGAACGTCAGTCTGAACTGCCAACCCAGAGTAAAGCTAGCTTCCCAAGTATCCTCAGTGACCCAGACCCGGATTCCTCTAACTCTGGATTTGACAGCTCTGTTGCCTCTCGGATCACAGAGTCTTTAGTTAGTGGACCAAAACCACCTATTGAAAGTAGGTATATGTGAATTAACTTTACGTCTGGCATTGCTCGGTGGAACTTTTCAGTTTTTGTAATACTTGTTTTCATTGAATCTGATGAGAGACTTCCTGCCTTACTGTCTAGAATATAGTAGAGATGAACAGTAAAATTCAGTTTTTTAAAGCTACATACTTGACTTTAAAAATTCATGCACATGATTTCCTCTTTCCAAAAAGCACATTTGGTTCCTGGCATCATGCTGATTTTGTGTGTGTGTTTTCTTAGTTATAATTTGAGTGGAACTCTGATTTTATATCATTACTGTTTGAAGCATGAAGTTGATCATATATTCTTATTAAAGGCATTCTTGCACTTCATTGAATGAAATGAATATAAGGTGTGTGCAGATGGTAGCTCACTGTACTACTCTTATTATAGGCCACTTCCGACCAGAGTTCATCCGCCCACCACCACCTCTGCACATTTGTGAGGATGAACTGGCCTGGCTAAATCCTACAGAACCCGAGCATGCCATTCAGTGGGATAAATCAATGTGTGTAAAGAATAGCACTGGTGTGGAGATCAAGCGAATCATGGCCAAAGCCTTCAAAAGCCCTTTATCTTCTCCCCAACAAACCCAGGTGTGTATGTATTACAGCAGTGTCCCATCCTCCCTTAGTCGGCATTCAGGAGGAAGCGATCTCTGAAGCTGTGTTCTGGCCTTTCCAAAATTTGAAAATTTTGCTCTGATGAGACAAGTCTAATGACTGAAAATCTAGACTGTTCATTTTGTCTCAGGGAGAGGTGGTGGGATAGGAAGGGTCTCAATTTGGGGCACTGTCAGTGCATATCATCAGCTAGGCATATCATGTGCTTTGCTGTATTAGGCTGGACAGTAACTCGAGGATGTGTGGAGTTACTAATATTTAATAAGCAATGAGGTTCAGGGAGTAAGACTTTAGCATACAGTGTTTAATGGTGGACTGAGGTCATATCTCCTACTGCTCGAGATTACTAGATGGACCCCTTGGAGAGAAGAGCAAAGACAGTCCAGGTTATGTATTTTATTAGGTTTGGACACTTTCAAGTTACAACTGGTAGGAAGAAACTGTTACCTCCAATCCAGCTTACCACTTAAAAAGATTTGTTTTAGGTGTATGGTTGTTTTGTTTGCATGCATGTCTGTGCACCATATGGGTGCAGTGCCCATAGATGCCAGAGGGCATCTGATCCTTTGGAGCTGCAGTTAAGATGAGAATCTCCATGTGGGTGCTAGGAACCAAACCCTGGTCCTCTAGAAGAGCAGAAAGTGCTCCTTACCACTGAATCATCTTCTAGCTTCCCCACAAATATTTTTTAAGTGATGCAATAGCAATTGTTTGTAGTTTCTGTTTGTAGTCCAGTGTGGAATATATGAGTAGATAGAAGGATGTAACAGTAAAGACAAAAGGGCATGGTGCATGCCTGTAATCCTAGCACTTGGAAGGTAGAGACTGAAAATCAGAAATTAGGTGGGGGCATACGCCTTTAATCCCAGCACTCGGAAGGCAGAGGCAGGCGGATCTTTGTGAATTTGATGCCAGTCTGGTCTACAAGAGCTAGTTCCAGGACAGGCTCCAAAGCTACAGAGAAACCCTGTCTCAAAAAAAAAAAAAAAAAAAAAAAAAAAAAAGACCACTGGCTACTCTTCCAGAGGTCCTGAGTTCAATTCCCAGCAACCACATGGTAGCTCACAACCATCCATAATGAGATCTGGTGCCCTCTTCTGGCCTTCAGGCAGACATGCAGGTAGAGTACTGTAAACATAATAAATTAAATAAATAAAATCTTAAAGAAAAAGAAAATCATGAATTAAAGGGCAGGCTTCACAAGATAGGGTCTCAAGACCAGCCTGGGCCAAGGAGACAGCCTCAAGATAAATGATTTTGTTTTAAAGAAAAAGTGTGAGCCAGGTGGTGGTGGCGCACGCCTTTAATCCCAGCACTCGGGAGGCAGAGGCAGTTGGATCTCTGTGAGTTTGAGACCAGCCTGGTCTACAAGAGCTAGTTCCAGGACAGGCTCCAAAAACCACAGAGAAACCCTGTCTCGAAAAACAAAACAAAACAAAAAAAGTGTGTATTTGGACAAGGAAAACAATATTTCCATCTCTTTGAATTGCAGAGTGTGGGTGTAACTTGAACTGTAAAATACTATAGGTAGAAGACCTGAAGTGTCTCCTATTCCATCCCTTTCTAGAGTATTTCTGTTATTTCTGGATAAGACAGGGCTTGGCTCTTGTTCTGAATTATTCTGTGGTTTATGGAGTTGTGTGTGGCTTTTTTTTTTTAAACTGAAACAGGGTCTTACTACATATACCTCAGATAGCCTTGAACTCACTCTGTAGCCCATGCTGGCTGCCTCCTGCTCTAATGCTTATATTACAGATGTGTGCTACCACACTCAACTTGGCTTGTATGTTTTGGGAGAAGTTGGTAATTGAGATTTTAAGAATGACACTATTATGGTCATATTGTATACTACCAGACAAAATCAAGACTGTCATGTCTATAGGAAGAATGACTAGTGGATTTACAAATTGCCTTTTATTTTTCTATCATCACAATTCAAATCTGAAAAAGCATCAAGACATAATGAATATTGCTTTGAGGGAAGAAATTTAACAGATTAACTCAACAAGGATAATTTTATAATTCTTATATAAAACATGGGTTTATATGTAGGTAACATACTCTAATATGACTCAAGAACCTCTTACTTTGGTTTTATTTAGCTCCTTGGTGAGCTGGAAAAAGATCCCAAACTTGTTTATCATATTGGCCTTACTCCAGCGAAACTTCCAGACCTCGTGGAGAACAACCCTTTAGTTGCTATAGAGATGCTGCTGAAGCTAATGCAGTCGAGCCAGATCACGGAGTATTTTTCTGTCCTGGTCAACATGGATATGTCCTTACATTCAATGGAGGTCGTAAATCGGTAAGCTTTCATGTTCCACCAGAAGTATAGTTAATATTCAAACCCTGGTTAAATTACCTGGAAATTTGAAAGACTGTAGCAAGTTTTTGTTTTGTTCTTTCTTTTCCTTTTTCTGATACCGTTAGCTTACATTGAATCTTAGTATTCACTATCTGTGAATTTAGCCTCCATTTCTAAGAACTCAGTTGTTAAATTTACATCACTGTCTTTTATGCCCTCTGCAATCCAGGTATTCCATTCCTTGGCAGCCAGTATTGGCAGCATGCACTTGTGGGTCTTAGAATTGGACTTCTAGGCATGCGGTCCTGAAGATTGCTAGTGTTCTCCCAGCTTTTGTTACTTTTTTTTTTTTTTTGAGTCAGAGTCTCTATGTATCCCAGACTGCCCCCCCCCAGCTCTTTCTTGACTTTGCTCTTCAGTGACCCTCAAGGGTGTGTTTCTATGTAGGTTTCATCTTTTATTTTCTTTACAGATGTATTTTAAGGTAAATTGTGAATTAAATGTACTTAGGTGGGTGGGTATTATTTTTCTGAGGTAGTCTTTTTCTTTTGAAATAGGATCTAATAGTATCCTGGCTTCAAACTCATTTAGCAGTTCAAAATGCCTCTTTCTCTGAACCTTGGATTATAGGTGTGAGCCAAAACACATTTTTTGAACATCTCTATATAAGTTGACAACTATTTTAAACTTGAACTAAAGAGTGTGTTAAGTCAACTGGTGACAAAAGCTTGGCAGGTAGCTCGGTGCACAAGAAAGAGGCGGGAGAAGGAAGCATGAGCTTTCTAATTACTGTGGAGCCTGGCTGGCTGGCTACCCGTTGAAAACATGCTGTTCGCATGTTCTCTTTGCTGGGACCTCCTTTATCATAGTCACAATTGCTGTTTTTGCATTGGCTAAATTTGCCATTGGATGGAGCAACCTGAGTGTTCTTGGATTCTGCCTCACTGCATTCCTGTAGAAGTGTCTTTACCAACCAGCTCCTGGTTCTGCTTGTTTCCTAGCACCCATATAATTTATCATTCGCAAGGATGAAGCAGCCTTGCTGCTGATGCACAGATCTCAGAAGGCAGAGCGTGGGTGGCAGCTTTCTTAAAGTACTTCAGTGCCTTAGGTTTTGTTTTAAGGTCAAATAGTTTGCAGTAGCCAGCCCTGTGTCTTAATATTTCCTGGATTGAACTTGACCTCAGTGTGGAATATTTGGTTATTTTCCCCTAAGGCAGGGTTTCTCTGTGTAGCCCTTGCTGTCCTGAAACTTGCTCTGCAGACCAGGCTGGCCTCAAACTCATAGAGATCTGCTTGCCTCTGCCTCTCAAATGCTGGGGTTAAAGGTGTGCATCACCACCACCTGGCTGACCCATTTCATATTTCTTTTAATGCTTTGGAAAATATTCTCTTGAGTTTAAAAACTCTTAAGCTTGTTACACAGTTGCTAAGTTTTCTTCAGGACTTGTAATGGTCAGTTCTAAACCTGTGTGTCTTGTTCTCAGGAAGGCCTGTTTTGGTCTCTATTCAAGTAATTTTACCAGGTTCATATTACTTCTGCAAAGCTTCATTTTAATGTGATTATATGTTGTGCTGTTTGGTCCACCTTCATCTCAGACACACTGCCTCTCACAGTGCTTATACTTACAGGACTTTTCTACATTTTAAATGATGATAGTAACTGTTGAGGTTGAGCTTGGAAGTGGGTAAGACCAAGACTGACAGTGATTCAGCCAGGAACACAGTATAATGGGTAATTACAGAGTAAAATATGTAAATATAAACTTAACAGGACGGTCAGAGGTTTAAGTGGCTGTGGCTCTTGTGTTTAAAAGTAGAGAATTGGGTCACATAAATTTTGACTTCATGCTTCTATTACTTCTTAATATTAGCAAATACAGTTAACAGCTCAAATTTTCTTTCATGAAACAGACTAACTACAGCTGTTGATCTACCTCCTGAATTCATTCACCTTTACATATCAAACTGCATCTCTACTTGTGAACAAATTAAGGATAAATATATGCAGGTGAGTAGTAGAAATGCTGTAATATTATCATCTGCCAGGAAAACAGGTTTCTAAAACTTACCCCTTTTTCTTTTCCAGAATCGCCTGGTGCGTCTTGTATGTGTGTTTCTCCAGTCGTTGATCCGTAACAAAATTATTAACGTGCAGGACTTGTTTATAGAGGTACAGGCCTTCTGTATTGAATTTAGTAGGATACGGGAAGCTGCAGGCCTATTCCGGTTGCTGAAGACACTGGATACTGGGGAAACCCCTTCAGAGACCAAAATATCAAAATAATACCTCACCAGAACTTTCCCTTCTGTTGCTCAACTGTATTTGGATTGGTTTTTAAAACTGTTGAACTCTTGAGTGGATTGCTTGCTTTATCTAAGAAATATAAATGACACTATTTACTTAAGCAAAATTTCCTTTTTCTTAGAGGAGTTTCCCATGGGTGAATTTTGGTAAGAACTTGGGGAAATGTATTTTTTAACTCTCTTGCTGATGACAATCCATAGGAGAAATAATTATTCTCAAAAGTTATTGTAGGAAAGGAAGTGCAGGTGTTTTGCTTTTTTTTTTTTAGTTTAAAACAAAGTACCCACTTTTTTTCTAGAAGAGTAACCTAAAAGCCAAATATTGTCCTTTGTAGCTTCTAGTACAAAACATGTTCAATGAGAGTAAGTGAAGACACTGAGAATTCATGGTCCAGTCTGTGCTCAGAGCAGCTGAGTGTAGTTATTAAGCAGAGTCTGAACCAAGGACTTAACAATTCAAGGTTTCTCTGTGCAGCTTTGGCTGTCCTGGAATTCGACCAGGCTAGCCTCAAATTCAAGAAAGCCACGTGCCGGGCGGTGGTGGCGCATGCCTTTAATCCCAGCACTTGGGAGGCAGAGGCAGGTGGATCTCTGAGTTCGAGACCAGCCTGGTCTATAAGAGCTAGTTCCAGGACAGGCTCCAAAACCACAGAGAAACCCTGTCTCAAAAAACCAGAAAAAAAAAAAAAAAAGATTAAAAGTATAATCCTGGTCAGCATACACTTCTAACAAACATGGGCACTCTCATGCAAGGACCTTTTGCTAGGCTGTAATAGCTGGAACTTTATCAATGGTAGCCTAAAATGGGCATGTTTTCTGTTTTATAGTTTTCTGGTATACCAGAAGGGTGTACCCTAGATGCCTGTTTGGTGGGGAGATAAAGGTCAGTGTTTAAGACAGTGGTGCCCTAGACAGGGTCTGTCTATGGAGCCCTGACTGTCCTGGAGTTCTCGCTATAAGGACTAGGCTGGCCTAGAATTTAGAGATCCTCCTGCCTCTGCCTGCTAAAGGTGTGTGCCACCACATCCAACTGTTATTTTTTTTAACATCTAACTTTGACATGCCTTTTTATTTAGAGAAATTATGATTTCTAGAATAGATTTATAGGGATAGAATCTGTTCTCCAACATTTGGCAAGAGTTTAAGGAAGCCAAGCTTGGTGATTTTGTTTTATTTTACAAATTACTGTTCTGACAGTGGGAAAGGAACAGAAACTCCAGATGTTTGATACATTCTTATTCTTAGGATTAGAGGAATGGGCCTTGAGCCCATGTAGGAGTGACCCACATCTGAACTAAACAGGTGACTTCTCTCAATGCCCCAAAGTGGCCACCACCATTTTGAAGATGGCACTTGGGAAACACTGTTTTAAAGTGACAAGTTTCGAAGACTCACTGTGGGAAACAGCTTTATAGCTGATATGCATGTCTAACCTCTAGCTAGCCCAGGGTAGCTCTAGCTGTAGCCCAACGCAAAATTGAAAACTTAAAATAGCATTTCAAGGATGGTGTGTGTGCATTTTTAAAGATTGTGTGGTTCTTGAGTGTGAACAAGTGTCCTGTCAACATGTCAAAAGGATGGTTGCATGAGTTTAGGAAAATAACATTTAACCTGTAGCCAACAAGGACAGAACTGAGACCCGTGAATATATGCCTAAAACTTATTAACATATAAAAGCTGTCAGTCTTGTTAAGCTGACACCAGATAAAGATAATTCACCACATTCATTTTAATGTAACTTCCAAGACAAATGCAATGATCCCCACCCTGCTAAGGTACAAGTTTGGAAGGGACCCTTGCAGTGAGAGCTGCAACAAAAGACACAAGCAACTCAAAAATTTGTGCACATCAGAAGACAAGCTGTGTTGTGGCACACAAAGGAGAAATCAAGTGTCCATAAGTAAAATTCTCAAATACAGACCCTACAATGAGGAGGTCAAGATCACAATCGTGGGTCTCACTAGGAAAACAGACTATAAAGAGTAGCTGTGGTTGGTGAACATTAGATGTACATAAAGTTGGTAGTACCACTAGATTACTCTAGGTTTAGCATGTTTACACTAGGTACACACCCTGGTTAAGCCCTGTCGTCCCAGCTATCTGGGACTACTGACAGGATTGTGTAAACATGGAAAATTAAAGCCAGCCTGGGCCACAAGTTACCTATCATCTCCAAAAAAGGAAGTAGTTATAATCTTAAGTGAGACTGAATAACCACAATCAACTTTTAAGTGTAATTAAATGAGTTTAATTTAACATAGGTTAAACTTCATGACATTTTTTTTAGTTCAACTTAAATCTTCAAATCACCTGTCCAAAAAAAAGAACACTAATCAGTAACAATTTAATAGAAGTTTTTTAAAAACACATTTTGGAATCCCAAAATACAACCACTTAAAATTATTCAACAGCATTTATTACCAATTTTATCAACTTTACAGAAACGAGATCACTAAGTTTTATAGGACACATTCTCATTTATACCTAATTTTAAGTAGCACACTTCATATATTTTAGGTAACATTTCCATGGTAATTGTGGATCTCAGAATCTATGATCTACGGGGCAGTCTACAATATTCTGAATAGGTCTTGTTAACATGAGTATTTTATCTGAGAAATTAGCAATTAAGAAAACTGTCTACATTAGGAACATCCAAGACTTACAAAAGAACTGACACACAAACCTGAGAGTCGGTTACTACAATGGGCCCATAGAAAATACTGTTTTTCTTAGACTTCTTCTCATCAGCCCAGCACGTAACCTGCCATTTGTCATAGAGACTGACTGACCTCATATTTTCAGTGAATGGGCACAGATACTTCAACTCATGATTTTCTAGACTTTGCAGAGAAAGAAGTCTCAGCAAAGTGTGTGGCAGATACCACTATAATGAGTGATTCAGATACTATTTCTGAAAATGAAATGCTGATGTTTCTAAGTCTTTAAAAGCAAAATTGAGCTGGAAAAAAAAAAGACATAGGTAGCTTTTCTAATGTAGTATTGTGCCAGAGAAACACATCACATTATACCACAAAGCTATCTCTGCTTCAGGCCAACACCTAGTGTTTAGGAAATGGCAAAGCAATGTTTTCCTGACCTTAAGAACTGCTTTTGTCTCAAACAGTGTTCTCAAGTTCCAGCTAATAATAGATACACACTGATTAAACCTCATCCTTCCTTGAGCAAATATCAACTTGCCTCAAGGAAACTGCTGCCCAATTTAGCTATCTTACTCTGGAAGGGCTACTATTACTTTTACAATTCTAGCAGTCCTTGATTTGGTAAGTGTATCTCAAGGAACACTGATTCTGCTTGATCAGGGTAGTTAGTGAGACTGATTATTTTTCTTAGCGTGGGAAGGCTTTTCCTAGCCCCTCTTGGAAAGTTGACCATAGGCAGGAAGCTTCCACCCTGGCATTACTGAGGTCAGACAGTGATTCGCTTCAGGAGGTTTTGTCATCGTGTGCCCACATAGAGAGCAAACTGTTGATGGAGACACTGCAATTCGGCCTTTTATTGTCATCATTCCTCAGCAGCCATAGGAAGAATCATCTGGGAAGAAAGGTTTAAGACCCCAATCAATTCAGCATGTAAGAAACAATTACCTGCCAAGTGAGACCATGTGCTCACAAATCTGGTTTTCTGCTGAGAGAGCCAAAATATCAATCAATACTGCAGAGTGAAAAGCCAGGAGAGCAGGAACCACAGCAAACCACCGTCTTTGTCATGGACACTGCCTCTTTCAACCACTGCCTCCAATCTTCAAAACACTATTCAGAGTCAGAAGTGGTCCACATGCTTGTAATCTCACCACTGGGAAGGCTGAGGCAGAAGGATGGTGAATTCAAATTCAAATTTCATTAAACACTGAGACCCTGCCTTAAAAATTCTTCAGTAATCGTAAATAATTAAAAACAATTTACCTCGCCCTATCACAATATCCTTTGTAAAAGCCAGCTTCATTTACTGTTGGAATGATGACATTTTCCCTGGTATGTCTTAAAAGACAGCACTAATCTACTTGGTAAAGAATTCCTCTTTGCACTGACCACAGTGGATCAGTAAGAACTTGTAAACCCAACTCTGAGTCTCTTCACATAAGACAGATTTTCTACTTCAACAGCTCATCATGTTCATCTGGTCGTACATTCTTCCAGTAAAATCCACATTTTACTATGAGTAGCTAGAATCCAACTGTAGAAAAATAGCTTAGTATAAGACACTTTTATGTCTTAGATACAGTTCTAAGGATAAATTTAGCCTTTAAAATTGTATTTACTTGGTGCTGCCTTGGCATAGCCTCTGCAGTTCTCTGGAGACCTGGGGCAGCCCTTGATGCTGATGCCTGTGAAGATGGAGGTGTATGGTGCCATGGTGCTGCCCTAGGGCCAGCTGTAGGACATGGTATCCATGCATAAACAGACATTTGTATGTGAAACTGTCAGTTATTACTACATACAAAAATCTCAAAATTGTACTGACTGGACTCATTTTTAAAACGATAGCAATTCCAGGCTGGAACAATTCCTATATATTATGGAAGCAGTATGTATAATATTCCAATATACCTATGGCTGCTGGACACATACCATCTCATTTTGTTAAGCCCACTAGTTCAGTGACTACTGAAAGCATGTGGTTCAAAATGGGAAGATCTACCTTCCAGCCTTCTGGAGCTTATTCAGGTTATGACTGTAATGTTTCGAGAAGGACCTTTTCAGTGTTCTCCAACCTACCATTTCTACATCCTTTCCACTGTACCTAAAAACAGGACCATCAATGACCTATATGCCAGCCGTGCCAAGGGAATTTCTATATTCATTTGGATACCTCTCCCTAATCCCAGTGGTTCTGCCAGCTGTCCTTACCCACCAGGTGGTCCATACTCTGCCACAAGTTCCCACTTTTCAGACTCCTGTGGTCAGAGATGACACAATCAGTAAGGACACTATCGGAGCATCTCAGCAGTCAGTGACAGAGATGGCAGATGGAGGAAATGCATCATACCTAGGGAGGATTCAATGCCTTGAAACAAAGACCATAACAGATCACTGGAAACTAGAAGAAATGGTCACCAATTTAGATAAAAAGTAGCTGAAGTTAATCAAAGCAGAACTTGTGAAAAAAGATAAATTAAGTTTTGCGCTGGAGAAAATGGAAAATTGATCTGAAAATGATACTGATGAAGTTATTCCTAAACCTGTATGCAGAAGAGATGCCGTGAGGATACTTATCTTTTCCCTAGCAGAAGCCTCGAGAGGACAGTAATAGATCTGGAAGTGTTTCTGACTCCTGTCCTGTAAGTAGTTCCAGCTGAAAGCATTAATGCAAACATCAAGAAAGACTGTGGATCAGTGACCTCCAGTGACTTGTGGTGCCAGCCAGAAACACTTCTTAAAGCATTCTTTCCTTGGACTGGAGAGATGGTTCAGTGGTTGGAGAACCCAGGTTCAATATCCAGTACCTACAAGGTGGCTCACAACCTTCTGTAACTCCAGTTCATCAGATCTGATGTCCTCTTCTGGCCTCTTTTGGAACTAGGCATGCAGATGGTACACAGACATACATACAGGGAAAGTACCCATACACACAAATGAACTTTATAAAAGCACTCTCAGTTTATCACTGAAGTGTAAAATATTTTGAATCAAGAATATATTTTTCTCTGTCCTTTGTGCAAAGACTGGCTTTTATTAATAGACTTTTTATCTTTTGTAAACTATTTGTGCTGAATGTTGGAACTATGCTAAATAAAATCTGTTACATAAAATATTTTTATCAATAAGCATTTATTTTTGTCTACAAAGTAGACATGCAACACAAGTTTAAGATCAACAAAGGACTCCTCACTCTTAAAAAGTCTATTTGACCACTCTAGAACTCAGGCAATGACCTTAATAGGCTTTACCTGTAGGAACACCAAGCAAAGACAGATAAAAGGTCATAGAGAAACTGAACTATGTTAAAATCTCATTAGAAAAATGTTAGTCTAACAACAAAAATCAAAATTTTAACTTAAATCTTTTTAATTTTAAAGATTAGATCCACTGAAATATACTTATAATTTAAAAATATCACAGTATGCCTACTTGAATTTCTCAATGAATCAATATTTTAATACTTTTAATGTGCAATATGGCATTCCTGCCAATTTTTTTTTTTGGTAGAAAAAACATGGATAAATGTCCTTCTCCTTCCAAGTGTTAAAAAAAAAAAATTAGGCAATAAAGGTAAAAATACAAACCATAAAATCAACTAGTGTTTTTTTCACAATTCCAAACAACAAAAAGGTATGCTTGGTTTTGAAGTCTCTATGGACAATATAGTGCAAGACAGTTGATTTCTCTCTTCCCTCAGTTCCTTCTTTTTGGCTTGAACTCAAAATCCTCTTGCCTCAGCCTCCTGAGTGCTGGGTTTACAGCTGTACACACACTGCCTACGGCAAGATTTCTCATTTTACAAGTTCTAAAGAGTCTCTGCTTCAGGGAAAAGTCATTTGATCAATTACTGAATTATATTACACAATTCTACTTTAACTTAGTGAGCTTTGTCTAAAAGCCCGAAAAACAGAATCTTGGTTTACAGTACCACAGAAGCTAGTCTAGTACTCAGAAACACCCCCCATCTGTGACAGTCTGACACAACAAAATTTATAATATACATCATCCTTTAGTAGATAAATAGATCAAGGCTAATTAAAACTCCTTTTAGGAATAAAATATCTCAGCCCTTTGTATATCAAATCTGAATCTGAAAGGTAAAGTAAAATAATATCCACTGTTTTCAAGTATACAAACTATGCCCTAGAGTAAAAAATTAAATGTCCTGTAGTTCAAGCCAAGGCTCTGTCGGTGAGGCTGTCAGTGAGGATGTGTGCTAGCAGATGGATCCTCCATGTTGAGGGTCATTCCTGCCGGCTCCTACAACAAAGCATCAGAAGCCACCCTAGGTCAGTAGGTCTGTCCAACCTCAGTTACACATTGGAGAAACAAATTATAGAAACATTTAAATAAAACTTACATGTAAAAATGACAACCATGTCAAAGAATGCCAGTAAGAGAAATACAGAAATACCCCTTCCTTCAGTGTGATAGACAGGCTTTCTTTCCAGTATTACCAGAGCCAATATTTACCCAGTGACTGCCTTTGAAGGACCTCTATGTTTACACATCTCACAAGTGGGGACATGAGAAAAAAAAATTTTTTTTTTTCTGGATTCTGAACTCAGTGGCCCAAATCATAGTATGAACTCTGTCTCAACAGGATTCCTAAAAGCAAAATTCCTTACTATACTGAATATACTGCCCTATAATGTCAGTTCAGTGTTAGCCAGAGAAATGGTGAGATCAAGGCCCAGCTTTATGATCCTGTGAAATCCATTCCCTAGTGCTTTCACTCTGATGTATTCCTTTTCCTTTTTCCTCTAGTATTGGTTTAAATTTAAAATTTATAGGAGTTTGGAAGACAGTTCAGCTCATAAGTGCTTACTACCTCAGCCCAATCCCCAGAACACTCATAAAAAAGATGGGCATGGTAATGTATGCTTGTAATCCCAGGGCTAGAAAAACTGGACAGGGATGATGGATGCTGTGGCTCCCCAGTCAGCGTAGCTTATGAGGGAAGTCCCAGGTCAGTGGGAGACTTCGCCTCAAAAAATAAGGTAGATAATGCCTTGATGGTGACCTCTGGCCTACACACGTGTGCATAACTGCACTTACACCCGCATACACATGCGCAGTCCACCTCCCAATACACACATATATGTATACAATACAAACTGAAGTTCTAATATTTCTATAAGTTTTCCTAAACACATTAAAAGACACACTGATTCAATTTGAATCCTACTGTTTTGAAAATCTTTTAGGATGGCCAAATTCAAAATTAGAAGCATCAATTATTCTCAATGAAAATAATCTATAGATTAATTCAATTCTAAAATATTGGTGGGATTGTCTTTTAACAGACAATATAAAAATTTTATTTTATATGCATGGGTATTTTGCCTGTATGTATGTATGTACGCACGTACGTACAACATGCATGTCTGGTGCCTGTAGCGGCCAAAGAGGGTACAGAATTTCCAGGAACTGGAGTTACAGATGGTTTTGAGTCATCATGTGAATGCTGATAATGGATCTCAGAGTCTGAAGAGCAGCTAGTGCTCTTAACCAAGGAGCCATCTCTTTAAGAGCCCCCTCTTTTGTTTGTGGGGGATCTCACAATGCAGTTCTAGCTGGCCTGAAACTCCCTATATAAACCAGGCTGGCCTCACACTCACAAAGATCCACATGCCTCTGCCTCTCAAGTGCTGGGATTAAAGATATCAAACCAGGCTCAACATAATTTCACAATTAGTCTTTAAAGAATGCAGAAGAGGGAGCCGGGCGGTGGTGGCGCACGCCTTTAATCCCAGCACTTGGGAGGCAGAGGCAGGTGAATCTCTGTGAGTTTGAGACCAGCCTGGTCTACAAGAGCTAGTTCCAGGACAGGCTCCAAAGCCACAGAGAATGCAGAAGAGGGTCAATAAGATGGCTCAGAGGGTAAAGGTACTTGTTGCGAAGAGTGACAATCAGAGTTTGATCCCTGGGACCCATGGCAGAAGGATAAAACCGACTACCACTTGCATGATGGTACCCCAACAAATAAATGAATAAATTAATTAAAGGGGGGTAGAAATGGGGACAGAGCTCAGTTGGTAGAGTGCTGGCTTAGCATGCATACAACCCCGGGCTTGATCCCAAGCACTGCACAAAACCCTGGTGGTAATGCATGCCTATAATCTCAGCACTTGGGAGGTGTGGTCAGATAATCAGAAGTTCAAAGTCACCCTCAGCTACCTATAGATTTTGAGGATAGGGTGGTCAACATAAGACCAGGCTGTTTGAAAAAAGAATTTGAAATAAAGGGGAAAAAAAAAAACACCCACAAATATTAGCAAAACACGGGTCAGTAATTCTATAACCAACATCAAAAAAGAAGAGTTTCCTATTTAGCATGCCCTAAAAGGTCTAAGGAGACCCAGGAAGATAGAAAAATTATAAAGAAACTGAAGGATACAGAAATTAGGCACTGGAAGATGGCTGAATGTCAGAGTTTTCCATCCTTAGCACTTAGAAGAAATAAACGGAGGGAGAAGATACAAAATACATGACAAAGGTCTTATACTTTAAATATTAAATTTAAAAAAGTTCTAAGAAGGAGCTAAGAACATATAGCTCATACAGCCCTTATTAGGCAAGCCCAAAGTCACAGGTGATTGACATCACTGCAATACAAAAAAGCTTATTTTCTAGAGAGTCTATGGTGGTTTGAACAAGAATGTGCATGGGCTCATATATTTAAACACCTGGTACCCAGCTGGTGGAGCTGTCTGCCTGGGAAACATCAGTGGTACAGTCTTATTAGAGGTGTGTCTCTGGGGATGGGGCTTTGAGGTTTCAAAATCCTGTTCTTTTCCTCTCTCTGCCTTGAACTGTAGATGAGATGTGAGCTCTCAAGCCTGCCTGCTGTCATGCTCCCTACTGTGATGGTCATGGATTCTAACCTTCAGGAAGAGTGAGCCCCAGTAAGGGTTTTCTTTCAAGTTGCCTTGGTCATGATGTTCTGTCAGGGCATTATTAAAGTAACTAAGACAAAGCTTGAACTAAGAATTAGTATGAAAAAATCAGTTGTGTTGAGAAGCAGAGGCAAGACTGTGAGCTATGCTATACTACAAAATACAATGAGACTACAGAAAACCAAAGAAAACACAAAATAGAGATAAACTGAGCAACTCAGAAGAAAATTTAAAAACTTAAATACAACATGGTCATAAAAATTTATCTACCAATGACATAGAAAAGAACAGTTTTCTGAATATTTACATGATATTCCCCCATTCTTGAGAAATATATGTTCTTGAGAAAGTATTTATCAAAAGGTTAAAACGGTATCTCTAAGTGTGAGACTGTATGCTTTTATATTTTTTCTTCCCATTTCACTCCACCACTGATAACACCATCACAGCTGCAGCCACATACCTAGTAACGCTGTGTCTTCCCCTGCATCTTCTTTAAAACAGGGGCGGTGTGGCCCAGAGTCACTCGAGGAAGATGACGGAAGGTTGCTTTCTCCACTCCTGTCCTCATCTTGGGATGTCACACTGAGATTCCCAACAGAAACACTTCCTGGGGCAGCTTCTGGAATGGGCTCCTGTGTATCCTCAGGGTCCCCCTTGAAAGGCAGACAAAGGGCAACGGTTTTCTCAGTGACATGAGCACAGTGTGGGGTCAGTTCCTAGTAAGTTAACACAAAACATCTGACTTTCTACAGGTGATCTGGTGGGAAGCACACCACCTCTCCATCCAATGTCATGATAAAAGGGGTTAATTCTCAAGACCTAAAAGGTTTGGTTTGGCTTAGTCTAAACACAGTTTTCAAGTCTCATGAAAGTTGTATCTGACCTTTTGAACTATTTAGTCACCAAGTGGCTCTTTCCAACTGTCTTCCTATAGAGTCTGTGAACTTGTGCAGCCTCACTGATGCTCCCAAGAGGCAGTCAGGTGCCCTAACGACAGCCACAAATTTGCAGCACAGCACTAGGGTATCAGAGATAACGAGGCTCTAAACAGCTAAAGGCTTTAGATTTTTGTTTGTCTTCTTCCTTATATATAGTGCCCTCCCTCTTCTACTTGATGCTTTGAGGGAAGATAATGAAAGGAAGGTCAGAGACTCCTTTAGCACCACTACATAAAACCTCAACATCAGTGGGTGGGTATTCCAGACATTCTTTTTGGTTAATCAAAGAACTAAAGCTGCATGCAGGCAGATGAAAGTGCTGGAAAACAACTAATGGCTGGTAGCTATAAGCATGGGAGTCACAGGCACTCAACTTCCTTGGGTTCCCAAGATGCTCTTGGTCTGCTCTATGAGCATTTTAAAATCACCCCTTCCTCCCTCACTGGTAACTAGATATCCTAGACACTCAAAACCGTTCTTCCCTGACACCAACTCCTAACACATTCCTGTTGTAATGTCAAATGCCAACTCCTGTTCAGCCCCATCCCAACCTGTTTCTCTAAACACCTGCCAAACCCAACTACATGCTAACCTTTAACCTGACAGTTCATATCCTTGTGCATACCATCTACCTACTACACAGTGAGTCAAAGCCCTCATCAGTCCCACTAAAATATACTCTCTCCATCTTTCCACGTCTAACAGGCAGTACAAGATCTTTCTTTTCTGATTCAGATGGCATTTACTATATTCCCTTGTTATGCTGTATCTCTGGATATGTACTAGTTCCATTTGGCCTACAAGAGAAATCCCCAAGAGTCCTTATCTAGCAAAGGAGCTATACCTTGCTTATCACAAGCTCTGTGTAACATCTTGGATAGTATCCCTCTGATCAGTGTCTTCACAATGAATGCAGTGGACACAGCTGCAAACCAAAGGACTGCCTTTAAAGTCTGCGTAAAGGGTCACTGGTAACTCTTGAGTGCTTATAAGGGAATAGGGACCTCTTAAAATTGAAACATTGAAGGACACATAAGTTCTTAGCTTTGAAGTTACAATAACTTTCTGTCCTTTACAAAGTAAGTCATATATATACTTTGGTTCTCTATATTCTATCTTCGCACAAGCTTAGGAGTGGACCTAAGAAAGGGAGTTCAAGACTTTTTCAAGAAAACATTTCACCAAATTCTATATTTTTTCATTTAATAAGCTTCTTGCTGAACTGTGGTTTCTATAGTAGAGGGCAAGAACCAAGCACATTAGGGAGCTACGCTATCCCAGGCTAAAGGGACTGAAAGAAGTTTAGGTATTCTGTAAGAAAGACATTTCAGGACAAAGCGGGATGGGGTCGTGGTACAGTAGTTCTTAGGTGCCAACCTTTCCTCCCTGAAGGGCTACTGCAAGAGAATTATGAACCACCATGTGAAACATTCTACAAGGAATGCCAGCAGCAAGTGGACACAGAAGCTAGAGGATGATGTCACACCTGTAGCCTATGAAGACAGTCTTGTTCCATGGGCAGTTCATTAGTGACACCATTATAGAAGCTTACATGGCTTTTATGGCTTAAAGTTGCATAAAATGTACATCTAGTTTATGTGCTGTGGGGAACTGACTCTGAGGCTTCAATGCAAGATATGCAAGCTACATTCCCAGTCACTTCAAATTTTTATCTAAAATACTTTATTATTTAATCAATAGTATTTTGAGTAATAATAGATCATATGGGTAGGTATCTAAAAAACAAACAACAACAAAACAAAAAAACTTAAAGAAGACCTCTCCCCATATCTTCTCTACATAGGGAAAAAATAACTTATGTTTAAAGCCAATTCCTTAACAATTAGCTATAAATTTTAAATTAATAGAGTACGGACAATAAGAGTGCTTCATACAGAGGCTGTGAAGATAAAATGTGGCTAGACAGTCTCTTTCATTTTACTCTTACATCCCCTAAGAAAGGTCCTTGCCCGTCAAACTATCACAAAATAATAGGCAAAAACGGCAAATTTAGCCTGTATTAATGAACTGTGAAACCCAGCAACAGTGAACACAGATGTCAAAAACTGTAGCGTGTAGTATGTGTAAAATGTGTCTCTGAAGCCAGAAAATGTACAATGCTCTTCTGTTTCATACATTCTATGATTCAGGTTTACGTAAGCCAAACACAAATACACACACACACACACACACACACACACACACACACACACACACACAGAGGACACTACAGTATACAGAACTATACTGCTCTAAGTAGTAAAAACTGGGCAATATGCTAGCATAATTTTTCTGTCATAAATCAGTTCACTGACTTTCATGGACTACTCTACAAATTCATTTTTAATACAGAAAACTTCTTTAGATAACAGCAAGGATACTAGAAGGAGCATTGTGTCTGTTCCTCTTGCCTCTAGTCAGTGATAAAAATGAGATATTCAGAAAGAACTGGGGCAGAGATTGAATATAAACAAAAACGTAACAAACCCAGTATCCCAGGGCTTTGATGACATCAAGTTTACACATTGGACACGTTCGGTGATCCAAAAGCCATGGGTCAATGCATATTCTATGAAAAATATGCCTAAAAAAATTAAGTATGTATTAATGTCTTAAAATAAATGTTTCCATCTCTTATAAAGGAAATAATGCATTTTACCAACACATCCCTCCATTAACAGTTAACCAACAGTACAGCAACACTGCAGTCTAGTCACATATCTATTTTCTTTTCTACTTTCCATTTAAACAGATTTTGGATTTAATAATGAAATGTTTTTTAAAAAATGAAAGCTTATCTTCATTCCACAAAAATAAAAGGATGGATCAACTTCTACCACATACTAAGCATATCTTTTGTGCGCATTATATTTGAGATATGAACATGCTATACACTCAAGTTAGCCTAGAATGTGCTATGTAGTCCAAGATTGCCTTTAATTTAGAATCCTCATACTTTTGCCTCACAAATACTAGAATTAGTGTTATGTGCTACAATGCCCAACCACTTTTAATGTGCCTTAGTAGAATACTTATAAACCACTTAGGCTAGTAAAGCCCATAAATAAGCTATCGCTAATAAACTAATCCTAAACTGGTCATGTCTTCTTTAAGTCTATAAATGACTCAAGGGAAAACACATGACAATACCCGTGAGTGGCAGGAAGAAGCTATATTTCCTCTTGTGTACTTTTATGAACCCTTCTTTAATAAACATCTGTTGCTACCAGTAGGACACATACATGTTCCCTTCTTGTTGGTTTATCTTGGTTTCCTGCCCCTCCCATGTTATGTATGAAGTTAAGCAGAGGCTTTGAAGAAGGACAGATTAGGCTCAAGCACCAGTTGTGACTAGACCACAGGATCACAAGAAGCTATGTATCGCCTAATTTCTGTTACACCATGAGCTTTTCATGGTGTCTACAAGTATATACCCAGTAACTGTTCATTTTTATTACTTTTTATTTTGGAGACAGGGTTTCTCTGTATAGTCCTGGGTGTCCTGTGAAATTGCTTTGTAGACCAGGCTGGCCTCGAACTTCCTGAGACCCACCTGCCTCTGCCTCCTGAACACTGGGATAAAAGGTGTGCACCACCACTGACCTATTTAAAGTCTTTCTTTAAACAAAAAGCTGCAGAGCCATTAATAGCAATTCTTAATTATGAAACAGTCTAGTCCAGCTTATCATTTGACCTCAAATCAATACTGACTGACCCAGAAGAGGTTTCCAAAAAACAAGAAACTTCCAGTTTTGCTGGGTGATGTTTAACTCTACTTTCAGTGCTTTTCTGCACACCACGATCAACACAGACTGGCCTCAATTCATCGAGTGGCTACTGTGTTGACCTTATGTAAATGCTGACAAATTTTAGACACTTTTCTCAGGGAACCCTTATTATTTTGATACTCATTTTTTTATTTCCTCAACAGAGGTATCAAGAAGATAATCTTCTAAAACGTACCATAGTACACTAACTTGAAACTTGATTCTAAAATATATAAAGTATAACTGAAATTTATCAGACTTTGAAATGGCTACTTCCCAGTGTTAAAACTCCACCTGTGCTACTGAAACCTTAGAAAAAGGGAGGAATGTTTTTTACACAGCTTCAAAAGGAACCCACACCCAGGGCATAAATAATAGCAAACTACTGCCTACCTTTAGATCACTGAAGGCCCTAGGTCCTTCATCCTTCTGGATTCCTTTCAGTAGAAGTTCTGCTTCACTAGGTTTATAATAGAGTCTACACAAGCCCTGATAAAACTGAAAGCCAGTCTAAAACAGAGATATAATGGATCATAGTGGTCACCTAGAAGTCTCTCAAGCAGAGAGACTTTAAGAAGTCTTGAAGACAATATGAAAGATAAGATAAATACGACCACAAGATCTTCCTATCAGAAAAAGCCTGGAACTCTTTTGTCAGAAAACTGAAACTTGTTAAGTCATTTTTAGATTTTAGTAGGAGAAACTTATTCATACTTGCATGGCAGAATTCTGATAACATCCTTTACTTTAAAGTTTTCAATACACACTGCACAATTCTCGGCATCAACATCAATTCCCTGCAAAGAGAGTTAAGAGTTACACACACACATTACACATATAATAAGTTAGGAAAAAAAGAAAGTCAACTAAAACAATGGATTCTATTCTATGCTGGAACAATCTGATCCAAAACCACAGATAATCACACTTGACATTTACTATTAAGCAGTTATTTAAAGAATTTGAATAAAAAGGGAAAAAAAAATTCATTGCCTAATCAGGCATTAGCAGTGTTTTAAATAGTATGTTGTGTTTGAAAAAATAGACTATTAAGGACTGTAGAAATACAAACCACATACTTTTTTCTTTTTTTGAGACAAGGTCTCTTGTTTTCAGGCTGGCCTCAGGTTCACTGTATAGCCAATTATGACCTTGATTTTCTGATAGTCCTGCCTTCATCTTCCAAAAGTTTAGATTATAGCAGTGAACTACAAAGCAAGTTTATATGGGACGGGAGATCAAACTGGACTTCATTAACGCCAGAAAACACTCTACACAGTTAACTACATTCCAATCTTGCTGGCTATTACAGTTAAAATATTTTCAAGTATAAAACTTGAATATTCAAAGAAAGAAGCTATTTGTCTTCTGGAATTATTTAAAAGAAATCTGTATCTCTCTTAAAGAACAGTTACAACTTGGAGAAAGTACAAATGGATACATATCTGAAATTTTACTTCATTAAGTGTTAACATCCACCCCCTTTTGATTAGAATGAGTCGCCACTTTTGCCTAACAAATGAACAAAGGCATAAAAAAACAAAAAACAAAAATTGCTGGCTGTAGGGTAGCAGAGTTGGCAACATTCCTACAACTAAGAATCTATAGGCCATAGACTTCCTGTGAGTTAGTAGGTGTCATTGTAGCCAGGACAAGCTAAGATACTGACACAGGGATTCAGGAACACAAGCAGTGTGTACTTCTGAGGCCACAATGTTGGCAGCTTCACAGTACAGAACACAGCCACTCTATCCTTAAGCTGTTATTTAACCATACCCTTAGCCAGGTGTAGCAATTAACCAAGAATCAGTAAAAACCTTATTTAGTATGTACAGACCATCATCAAAGATTTAAAATTAACTTTAATAGCATTTTAAATTTTATGTTGTAATATTTTATGAAAGATTTTCTTATTATTTTTATATGTATTCTTTGAGTTTATGTGCACCATGTACATACACAAAGCCTCAGAGGTCAGAAGCACTGGATTCCCTCAACTGCAGTGACAGGTAGTTATGAGCTGACATGGGTGCTGAAAACTAAAGCCAGGTCCTCTGCAAAGCAGTTAACGTCATCTCTCCAGACCCTTAAATTCTATGTTAGTAAAATTCTATTAAAGTAACAAAATACTTTTACTTCTATTTCATGGCATGCAAGAAACTATAATTCCTTAATAATTTACAAGCTTCCACATTATCACAAGAAAAGAAAAAAAACTAAAAACACTTGTCTACAGAACTGGTAAGATGTAGACTACAAAACTCATTTTCCTGTGTAAGTTCAGATAGAATGTAGAAATGCTTTCAAATCCAGGTCACAGATCATTTAGTGATCTTTTAAAAAATTATTTTGACAATTTTAAAACAGGTTCCTGGTATCATACTTTAATAAATGTTGGGTATAGGAAGAGAACAGCATCAATTTACTTGTATTCTCAAGGGCTTGGATCAGTAAGTTATACATATGAACCTGTCTTCTCACATGTAAGCAATGAGATTTTTTGCTAAAGAGGGAGGAAAAAAACCCATGCAGCAGGTCCAGTAGAATTTTAAGTTTGTATAAAGTATTGATTTCTTCCCTGAAAATGAAATGAAGAATAAAATTTTTTTTTTTTTTGTTTTTTTGTTTTTTTTTTTTGAGAAAGGGTTTCTCTCTGCACTAGCCCTAGCTGTCCTGGAACTTGCTCCTGTAGACCAGGCTTGCTGGAACTCAGAGATTCACCTGCCTCTGCCTCCTGAGTGCTGGGGTTAAAGTCATGTGCCACCACCACCCAGGGTAGAATACATTTTTAGAAATCAATTCTCATAGCCTCGATCAGCATCCAATTTATAAATCAGCAGAAGAATTTCCTATTTAATACCCATGAAAAACTCTACACATACTCTGCCTGGCTAGTTACTAACTGGAAACTCTCCTGGTGATTTGCAGTGTAAGGAATCAATACTTTATCAACTATTTAAAACTCCACTATACTACAGTGTAAAAGTTATTGGGGGAAGGAATGATCCATCCATACAATCCCGAGCATACCTTAATCCTAAATATACCACAGAAGCCATTAATAACAGATTTCAATTTTTAACATACAGTTTATAATTTAATGTCTTTTAAGAAAGTCCTGTAAGTAGGGCAGAGAAAGAGAAGGAAGTAGTTTCTTTTATATTCTTCCTTCCATGAAGGGAAGGGAGGACTGGAAGGTGAAACAGATTGAGTCTCAAAGCTTAATGAGCTAAATAAATGAACAGTATCGACTGATTCAGCTCACAGCTACAAGGTGACTTGTTGCTGCAGAGGACAGCCCACTACGAGACCAAATGTTATTACATTAACAAATTTTCCTTCTAAGGGCTGTATGCTTGAGGAGTCAGTGCATCTGGAACAGTGACTTTACATCTCTGACTGAGCATGTCAAAATGGTTCCCCTTTAAAAGTACAGTTTTAAAAATACCTTTTCTGTCCTCTACAAATGTTTAGTGTTTTCCCTGTAATTGAGGGGCTTTGAGAGAATGTAGAGTCTCAGATCCAACAGATGAATTTATAGTATTACAGGTTCATACTTTTAAATGCAAATCATCTTTATAGTCATTTACTTTGGCCTACCATAACTTTCAATGACAGGAATATTGGCACATTGTTGTCACTGGGTACATACAATGTAGGAACTATCTTTTTTTTTTTTTTTTTTGGTTTTTCGAGACAGGGTTTCTCTGTGGCTTTGGAGCCTGTCCTGGAACTAGCTCTTGTAGACCAGGCTGGTCTCGAACTCACAGAGATCCGCCTGCCTCTGCCTCCCAAGTGCTGGGATTAAAGGCGTGCGCCACCATCGCCCGGCTAGGAACTATCTTTTAAATTAAATTTAATTCATTTAACCTTTTTGGGGGGATGGGGTACTGGGGTCAATCCAGGACTTCATGCATACTAAGTAAGGACTCTACTACTGAGCCAGGACTGTAATTCATTTACATTTTAATAGCCATGTGACTAATGACTGCTATAACAGCCTCTTCATTCATTGTATTTCTGTCAGCCTTTCTTTAAAATATTGAAACACATGCATGAAGGCTTAGCAAAGCCTCACATGCTTGTCACTGCTGAAGAGTAGACTGGAAAGAAAGTATTTCTCAAACACATAAACATCCTCCAGTTTGAACCCCAAACAAAGCACAATGAAAGTATTACCTTCTCTCCATGCTTTACAGTGTGTAGTGGAAGCTGGCCAATAACTTTCTTAGTTTCCTTTCTATGATTCTTGGGGAGGAAAACAGTATTATTAAGTAGTCTTTTAAAATAACCCACATAATACAATGTAAACAAAAGATTTCATTAGTAAAAAAGTTAAATGATTACTATAAAATAAATTAGAAAAAAACTTTTAATATATAAAAGAGCCATATAACATATAAGCTACTTGGTAAGAATTACTATTTTTCTTTTCTTTCTCCCTCCCTGCTTTTTGGAACTAATGCTTTACTCTAAAGCCCTACTTGGTCTTGAGCTCAAAACAACTCCTGTCTCAGCTTCTGAAACACTAGGATTATATGAGCTACTATGACCAGCTAAGAATGTATTCATTTACTTACTTGCTTATTTGCAATTAAGTCTAGAGTCTCACACATGCTGAACAAGTACCCAACCACAGAGCTATATCCCCAGTTCAAGAATAGCTGCTTTTAATTCCATATCTGGAAAAGAACACTCCTTTTCTTTTCTTTATGTTGGAGTAGAACTGGAAACTCCTAGCACTTTAAACATGTGCTGCCATTTAGCCACACTTTCACAACTTCCATAGAAACAATTCCTACACTTAAACACTGGCATGAAAGTAATGATGCCCAGGAAGAAGGCACCACCCTCTCTCCATCAACAGTCTCCAAGAGCCCTGCCTGATTATCAGGCCAGGAAGCCTACTGTGCATAGAACTGAGTGTGCTACTGGAAGCTCTGGCTCTTCTCTCTGCTCAAGAAAGGGTTTGCCTTCAGGTAAATGGCTTATCAGCTACTCTAGTGCAGACAGAGCTCCCCTTTGCTCCTCAGCTTTATGTCAAGCTAGAAAACAGGGTTACATATGTTCTTTCTGTCACATGCCCTTCTGTTAGTCCTCTCTGTCTATAAAAAGACAAAGAGGGTATGGGTACCTATAGGAACCAAATGTACAAAAAGTGAACTAGACTTAAAAATACATTCCAATTAAAAAATTTATCAAAGTTATGAGTACTTAAATAAGAAAACAAAATAGTGCGCTTAAGTGTAACTTCAAGTAGTATATAGAATATACTGATGAGCTAGCATTTATAATGAATCAAACTGAATTAATAAATTAAAATGGATAGTTAGTATCCATAACTACCTGATTTCCAAACTGTGAGCCAGCATATAGGAAACGCTGTATGTAATAGAATATTAGCCATGCTAATGAGATAATCATCATCGTGATGAAGGCAATGGCCACAAACACCACAGACTGACCACTGATGAATTCTTGCATATGACGAGTACCAATCCCTATGGTCATTTTTACTGGAATTCCTTTTTGCACCAGATCAAAAATTTCTCGTCCTTTTGGGTAGCTAATCATAATGACAACTGTATTTCCCGTTCCTGCACAGAACAAAAAGATGAACAAAGGCAAAAGTTAGATAAAATTAAGAGTATGTTCATTACTACACCAAATACATTTGAAAACTTCAACAAGCTGGGCGGTGGTGGCACTCGCCTTTAATCCCAGTACTCAGGAAACAGAGGCAAGCAGATCTCTGTGAGTTCGAGGCCAGCCTGGTCTAAAAAGCAAGTTCCAGGACAGCAAGGGCTGTTAACCCTATTTTGAAAAACCAAAAAAAGAAAAGAAAACTTCAACAAAAATGAGTAATTTTCAGAAAAACATCAACTGCCAAAATTGGTTCCTAAAGAGAAAACAGGCTGACTGAAGCCAGGACACCATTTAGACCCACAGGTGAATCATCAGACCTTTAAGAAGCACAAAATACTAATGGTATTATTTAAACTGTTTCATAGCTAATTAAAAGGACACTAACAATTTTCTCTAAGCCAGGCATGGTGGACATAGCAGACTTCAGTTTAAAGATAAGCCTGGACTACACAGTAAGTGAAGGTCGGCCTGGCTACATAGTGAGACCCTTGTCATGCGCCAACAGCCGTCCCCGCAAAAAAACCTACCCCTGAGAGCTCGAAGTAGCTCAATGATAGAGTACTTGCATAGTATGTACAAGGTCCAGGGTTTAAATGTCAGAACTATAAAAAGTCTATCTAGGATTATAAAACTCAAAATAGTAACAAAAGGCAAAAGAATCATACAGATTAATTTCACTTATGAATATGAATGTAAACTGCTTCAAACATGTCCATTAGAATTAGGGAATATGTCTACAGAGTGGGTTCCAGAACTGCCAAGGGCTATAAAGAAAAAGCCTGTCAAAAAAAAAAAAAAAAAAAAAAAAGGAAAGAAAAATTAGAGAAGATGAGAACTCTATTGTGATCACTACCATTTGTTTTTCTTGCCCTGAGACAGCATCTTATCTCATGATATAGCTCTGGATGTCATAGAACTCATTACAAAGACCAGATTGGCCTAGAACTCATAGAGATCCACCTGCCTGTCTCTCCAGTGTTAGAATTAAAGGCTAAGCTTGTGATCACTACTATTATCAATCCTTTGAAGACATGGAGCAGCCCTGAGACAAAAGAAGGGGTGGTGGTGCAAATAAAGCTTCACTTTTATTATGACTAGGTATAAATTAATATAGCAACCACAAAGTATCAACAGATTAAAAAAATACTCCAAGTCACATAGGGAAACTTGTTAAACAATGAAAGCTGGACTAGTCTTTACAGTTAAAGTATTAAAACAGTGTGGTAGTAGCAGATGAAGACATCCACAGAAATAAACCCAGGATAGCAAATGATAACAGAAATCAATTTAAGAGAAATGGCTTTAAAAAAAAAAAAAAACAGATAAAGGCAAATGGTTATGATCCTGGGGGAAAATCTACATGTTCTTCTCACAACGCATGCCAAAATAAGTAACTAAATCTAAGATGTTAAATATGTAAAGAAAAAGAAATGTACAAAATCCAGAAGAAAGAAGAGAATTAAAAATTCAATTAGAAAAATCCACCTAGAGGACTGTTAAGAAATGTGGCGGTGATAACGCACAACTTTCATCCCATTACTCAGAAGTCAAAGGCAGGCCAACCTGGTCTACAGAGCGAGTTCCAAGATAGCCTGGGCTACACAGCGAAATCGTCTCTAAAAACAAAACAAAAGACCGATGAGCATTACCATCTAATTCTGCACCATCCCATCACCTTAAGAAGAAATCCTATGTCCATCCATTAGCAGTCATCTCCCAACAAATGAGTCTTAAATGTATGAAAACATGTTTTCAGCTATCTGTAACACATTAGCAAAAATGTAAAAGTTTCATATATTCTACTGGCAATAATATGCGCAAGTCAGCATTTTGTATATTGTGTATGTGTGTACAGGGCAGGGGAGAGGGGACAGGGAAAAAGGGGGGAGATAGGAGAGATAGAATATAAATTACTCTTGTGTGGGAGACCACTGTATCTAGAAACTTAGATGTATTCACATATAAACACGGCAGAATATTTGTAAAAATATTCTTATTCAGTGATTTAAAATTTAATTAAATGCATATTAGTGTTTTGTTTGCATGCATGTTTGGGAACCATAAATGTGCCTGGTGACTGTGGAGGCCCAAACAGGGTGTCAGACGCCCTGCAACTGGAGTTACAGACAGCTGTGAGCTGCTATGTGGATGCTGAGAATTGAATCTGGGTTCTCTGGAAGAGCACCCAGTGCTCTGAACTACTAAGCCATCTCTACAATTCCTTCAGTGAGTTAAAAACCAAAAATCTTTTAAAAGTCAATAATAAGGATTCTTACTGTCAAAAACATCCTAATGATGTTCTGATAATTTCAGACTCCAGAATTGCTAAATGAGATCGGCCCCACATAAGACAGAATCCAAAACGAATGAACTTAGGTATTTCAGACTTATTTCTTTCTCTATTTGGGTATATGCTGCATAAAGGCATGAGGCTTTTTTCGAATGTTGAGTGTCTTTTTTTTTTAAGACAGTGTCTCATGGCGGGGCTTGAATTCCTCCTGCCTCTGCCTCCTGAGTGTTGGGAGTAAATATGCATTACGATGCCTGGCAAAAATAGAACAAATTTCTTTTCAGAAAACTCATGAATTTTTTTCACTACCCCCTTCCCAAAGTTTCAAGGACAGAAACCAAAATAAGGTGACATCAACTGAAAACTGTAACTGTACTTACCACTTTCTTTGCTTTAAAAAAGTTTAGAGCTAGGGGAATGGCTTAGCAGTGAGCGTGCACCTACCAGGCATAAAGCTGATTTCTATTTCCAGGACCAGGGGAAAATAAGTTTAACACCCACTTATCAATACCAACAGTATGCTGAATTTTCTCCTTCAGTTAGTTTTCAACCCAGTTGAAGTTAAACCAATCTAAGTGAGAAAGGATAAACAAGACTAGTGTTTAAGGGTTTGGGAAGCTGTTTAGTGATACAATGTGTGCTTAGCATGGAAGAGGCAGAATTTAAACCCAACTACCATATGTTTATTGCATGCTATATGAATGAGACAAACTCCTTAGCATGCTTGAGACCCCAGCTTCAGTCCCCAGTAACAATGAGAGGTGGGAAGCAGGCATGAAGAACTGGCTGCAAGACAGAGCTAAAGAGATACAGCAGGTCTTCAAGATGCTAGGTGCCTCCAGCTTTGGCTGTTAACTGGGCCCACACCTTAGGCTCCCTTACTGATGAGGCTGCAGGCAGCACCAGCACACTCAAGGCATATTGATAGGGATAAAAGAATTAAGAAGCCTAGGTTTGGGGATATCATAAACATCATTTACTTGGTAAACAATGATAGAAATTCTGGTGTGGAGTAAATAGCACAAAAATAAGCAATGAGTCTCCCCAAATATCACTGCTCAGACGATTTGAAGGTACCATTTTTAAGTGGTACCAAAAAAGTCGTTTCTTCCAGAAGAGAACAAGTTTTGTAGTAATGCTTCTCAAAAAAAAAAAAAAAAAAAAAAAAAAAAAAAAAAAAAATCAGTTCTTTCTCTAGCTCTAGTCTCAGTTTAACAGATTTTAAACAACACACCTTGAGGGTTGGTTGAGATGACTTAGCAGAAAAGAGCACATATTGTTTTTATAGTAATTTCAGTTACTGTAACTCCAGTTCAAGGGGATCTGATGCCTTCTGGCCCCTTTGGGCACTTGTTCACATATGGTGCACACAAACTCATAAAACCGCAAATACATACATATACAAATAACAAATAATTCTATTTTTTTTTAAAAAAAATCACATTCTTTTCCTGAAGAAAAGGCAGGAGCCTACAGTCTGTTACCGCAGTGAACTGTGGCATCACTGATGGACATACGTAAATGAGGACAATTGTCTGGTTTCTATAAACCTAGCCACTTTGGCTACATGTCTTCCTTGATCTCTTGGCCTCCTGGCTCGCTCTGGGCCTCTTGCTTCTGGTCCCTCTCTTGCTCTCCCCATTCTCTCCTCTCATAGCCCAGATATCTCTGGCTGTGCTCTCTCTCATATCTACAATAAATCTCCTCAACCATACCATAGGGCATCAAGCTCTCATTTTTGTGTGTTTGTTTTTCTCAAGGGAGAGTTTCTCTGTGGCTTTTTGGAGCCTGTCCTGAACTAACTCTTGCAGACCAGGCTGGCCTTGACCTCAGAGATCCGCCTGCCTCTGCCTTCTGAGTACTAGAATTAAAGGTGTGCGCCACCACCACCTGGCATGTTCTCATTTTTTTCATTCATCTGGTGAAAACAAAGCACATACTATTTTATCTTGGTGATTTCCACTATAATCTTAGCCACAGGAATTTACTGAACTGCCAGAAGGGCACCCTTGTAAGGTGGCTTCTGTCTGTAAGATGATGCTGAAACCAGTTTGAGCCTAATTAAAGGAAACTATGGTTTCTTCAACATGTACAATAATGACCCTGCTGTCACTGAGAAGACATACTGAGAGGCAGGTTTTGATTACCTTCAGGAAAATATCCAGCAATCCAGAAACATGGATAGTAACAACTACAACACAGCTATAACCCACCTAACATTATGACAAAGTACAAGCTAAAGGCCTGTTTAATAAAAAAAGAACCTCGCAGAACATTTCAAATAGAAACAATGGTATAATTCTGCCATCTTGGTTTAAAGCTTTCATACTGAAACCCAAGTGGCTTCTACACTACCAGTTGATAACAATTTCTGGTGCCAATATCATCACATTCTTTTTGACAATGAGAGACGGGGTGTGCAGGGGCAGGGGAGACCCATCACAAAACATATCGCGTAAAGCAGAAAGCTGCCATATTGTTATTTTACAGCTGCGGGCTCAGAAAACTTCAGGGAGTTGTTCAATGTTACATATCACCTCGAAATGCTGGTTTTTGGGGTTGGAAAGCTTATGTCCAGGCAGTATTCATTCCTTTAGCGTTTTCCATGGGGTGTGTAGTTGCAGAGCCAGACCTGGGCTCAAATCTCATCTTGTTCACTGCCTGAGGGGAGGTGTGTGCTCCAGGACAAACTCCTCTCTTCTTTGTTGTTGTTGTTAATTAGTTTAAGAATGATTCTTCTAGCCGGGCGGTGGTGGCGCACGCCTTTAATCCCAGCACTCGGGAGGCAGAGGCAGGCGGATCTCTGTGAGTTCGAGACCAGCCTGGTCTACAAGAGCTAGTTCCAGGATAGGCTCCAAAACCACAGAGAAACCCTGTCTCGAAAAACCAAAAAAAAAAAAAAGAATGATTCTTCTAGCCGGGCGGTGGTGGCGCACGCCTTTAATCCCAGCACTTGGGAGGCAGAGGCAGGCGGATCTCTGTGAGTTCAAGACCAGCCTGGTCTACAAGAGCTAGTTCCAGGACAGGTTCCAAAACCACAGAGAAACCCTGTCTCAAAAAACCAAAAAAAATAAAAAAAACTATAGCATGTTTTAAAAGTTGTAGCCTGTATAGGCAGTGCCTAGGACTGGGGATGGCTTGTTATCTAGCAGTTTCAGCAGCAAGACTGCTTCCAGAACCTATTTTAAATTGACAAAACTCAGTGATGACTTCTACCCTGTGATTTATTCACTTTTCACAGCTAATCATGAGGCTGGGGCAAAGGAGTTCCCCAGGGCCAGCACGATCAATATGCCAAGAACAATTCTCAAAGAAGGGGCAGGCAGATGAACAAGCAGCAAGGCAGATGGGTAAAAATGTACAAGCTCTGAAGTGAGTTTGTGCACAAGTTAAGGGATGTCACACAAATCTACCTGAGTCCCTCAGACTTTACTTCCTGCCAAATCACAGGCTCTCTGATCCAACCCAAAAGAGCTAATCTGCTCAAGTAATTTTGTACAATTGTGTCTGCACTGGCACAGAGAGAAAAATCTCAGTTAAACAGGTGAATTTCTTCACAGGTGGCATAGAGACTTGAAGCATAAAAAAAATGAGCCTTTGGAATTCTTTTTCTTCCCTAGGGCTTAGTGTTGTTATCATTCTTGCTTGACTAAAAAATGTCATCTTGCACAATCTCGCCCACAAAGTAATCTCTATACTTTACATTAGGCAGACAGCTCCCTAAGGGCAGTTTCTGTTTTATCTTTGTCTTCAGTTGAGCACAATGTCATTGTACAGAGCAGCATCATAAAACCTCCTTGTTGAGTAAGATACTGAACAGTATTTTTAGCAAGTCAAATTACCAGTAACAGAATTCCAAATGTTCCCATGCCAAAAATAAAATGGTTTCCATTTCCTTCTCAAATTTTTTGTGCTCCTCTTGCTACCTTGTCAGAAACAACGCAGTTGTAAAGGATTAGCACTTGGACAATAACTTCAAAATTTAGGATTAAGGCTTATGAATGTAATGGACCATTTCTCCTCCCAAGGTAACTAAGTTTACTTCAGTATTGTCTTGAAGGAGATAAGAACTACTGAAATATTTAAAGTAGTAGATTGAATTTCTGGTGGAAAAAAAACTAATTTAATAGCAATAATTGATCTTGAGGTTCCAATAACAGAACCTTTTAAACTTTCAGGTTTTTCTTTTTATAAATAAACTGCCACATTATGGCCATTTCTATCCCCTAAGAGAATCCTCAACAAAACCAAGATTTAGTGAAACTCAGCTCTACCCGCAGTCACTGTTATTTTGTGTGTTACACAAACACACACACACACATAAACACAGGTATACAAGTGAGGTGGCCAAGGAGGCCAGAAGGAATCAGATTCCCTGGAGCTAACTACAGGCACTATGAATCATCAAACATGGGCTCTGGGAACTGAAACGGGGGAGGGGGGCTTCTGTAGAAGCAATACTCACTCTTAACCACAGCACCATCTCTCTAGCCTCAGTTAGGCCTCCTTTCATAAATCTTTTCACATTTCTTTATAGGTCACTCTTCATTAGATGGAACAAGTACTACCTGTTTAATTTATCAGGTTTGTGGCATGGAGCATGCATGGCCTGTGTAAGGTTTCTTCATGAATGAATAGATTTGAAAAACTAGCTAATCTCCCAGGACTACAACCGAAATGACCTAGGAAGAAGAATTACAGTAGAGAGGAAGTAATCTGGAATGTCTTCTTTGCTGTAGAGCTTAAGCTGAGTTTGCACTAAATCTTGTTAGATAAATATTTAAAAGGTTGGCTAGGGTGAATGAGGAGGCCACAATTCACAACTGGGCAACATAATTATAAATATTTTTGTATGATTTGGTTTTAGTCAAAAATATTGGGGTGCAGGAAGACCTGGAGAGATGGCTTAATAGTTAAGAGAACTTGGTGCTCTTTAGCAGAGGACCTGGCGATTCCCAGGACCCCCATGGTGACATAAAAGCCATCATAACTCAATTCCAGTGCCCTCATCTGGCCTTCATGGGCACCAGCTATGCATGTGGTATGTTTCCATACATGCAGACAAAACATTCATACACATAAAAATAAATCAATAAAAAAATCTGGCTAGTATGATGATCCATGCCCATAACCCCAGCACTTGGGAGGCTAAGAAAAGATCATGAGTTAAAGAAGGCTCGAGCGACTTAGCAAGACCCCAACTAAACATTCAAACACAAACAACAAAACTTCACCACCACTACCTCCCCTGAAAATGCATTTGTTGAAAATTATACTGAATACTTCTCCTGAGAACTCTTTTGCAGCCTTTCCATGTTAGTTCACTTCAGAACCTTTTAGCCTTTTGCAACATTACTTCTGCAACATAACTCCCCAATGTCCTGAACCTGTCCATAAAGTCAGTATTTCTGGGGAACTGTCCTAGTTGACCACATCCTCTATGAGGCAGTTAGGGTGCCACTTCTGGTTAGTTAAGCACCAAGATATATTTTAAATTCAAATTAAAGTTGTAGGTCAGTTCAGAGCACATTATCACAGATAATCAATAACTGACTATGCATAAAAGACCATGTAATATGCTTTGCCAATACAAAATGAATACCTCTTAATATATAGCTTCTCTAAAGTTGGGTATTTCTTTTTCTTTTTTCCAAGACTAGGTTCTTAGAACTAGTCACAGTGAACTTTTAGTTAAAAGCCTTATGTCCCATCATTACAATATTGTGGCCATTTTTAGGGATCTTAAAAAACTTGTATTGTAGCCGGGCGGTGGTGGCGCACGCCTTTAATCCCAGCACTTGGGAGGCTGAGGCAGGCGGATCTCTGTGAGTTCGAGGCCAGCCTGGTCTAGAAGAGCTAGTTCCAGGACAGGCTCCAAAACCACAGAGAAACCCTGTCTCGAAAAACCAAAAAAAAAAAAAAACACCCCCCAAAAAAAACCAAAAAAAAACTTGTATTGTCTTTAAAGTCTTAAAAGACTTTGTAATGTAGCATCACCATGGCAAACTTTTTCTAAATGTCTGCAGAAATGTTCAGGTAAACAAACTGGCTGGCTTAGCTGGGTATTTCTTCTCTATCTCTGAAATCCTCCTTCCAATTCAAGCCCTTTCTCCAGCCGTTTGCCAATTGGTAAATAACATTCAAGGATGTAAAAATGCCATTCTTAAAAGGCTGTGCCAAACTTTCAGCTAGAGGAGTGTGTTACTTATTAACCTACCATAACTACAGTAAGGTCAACACTAAGACTTTAATGATTTGGCTTCTATCTATTTTTATCTATCTTGGTCGAGATAATTTCTACACCTTTCAGCATCAACACCCAGCCTTTAGGCTAAGCACCTGTGCATATAATTGAGTTAAGTTTAAACTCTTCTGGCCTGGAAAGTTATGTTTAATGACAGACCATAAACTCTTCAGAGGCAGGCATTCATCTTAGGTATTTCCAACTCTGAGTAAGTACAATACTTGGTCCTGCTTAAGACTGTTTAAGAAAGAAAAAGAGAGAGAGAGAACATTAGCATAACCCTAAGTCCTTACTGATGTTTCTGAGATAGCATCATCACAACTTAGAGACAATCCTCAGTTTTAGCAATGACTTAAAATTTAAAAGTTATCTAGAGCTAGATTCCAGTGAAAGGAAACATGGGTTTAAGAACTGGGGAGAAATTCTCCCCACAATTTAGGAAGATTATCAGTATGCAGTTTCAGAAGCACATGCCTACCTGTTTCATAGAAATCCAGTGTTACACATCAGCACTAAGAACAGCTGAATCAGAGGATTTTCCTAGCTTCAGTTACATTCTGACTATACAGAGGAAACCAACCTAAGTCCAAACAGCCTCAGTGGCTCTAAATATTCAGCTCAAATTTAAATATAGTCTGTCAAAGCTGGCTTCTCCCATCTTCTATTTTTTGAGAAAGGGTTGCTCTGTGTAGACCCAGATGTCCTGGAACTCACGCTGTAGACCAGGCTAGCCTCCCTCTCACAGAGACCTGCTTGCCTCTGCCTCCAGAGTGTGGGATTAAAAGTGTGCGCCAAAACCCTGTCTCAAAAAACAAAAAAGTGTGCGCCACCACTGCCCAGCCACAAAGTGATGCCATTGCCATTCCCTGGTGCCCAAATGGGCTAAGTTTCATGAGAGTCACAACCTTCCCACTTTTGCAGTCCCTACAGACCCAGAGTTTAAAATGTTTCTAGCTTTTTCTGTTATCAATTGCACAGCTACCAAATTAATATTATATTCCTTCAGATCAGTGGTTCAAAATGCTAGATAATTTTGTTGCCCCCGTAAGTTCTGGCAAAAATCTCAAGGCATTTCTGGTTGTCACAATTGTGCGGAAAGCATCTAGGATATGGGAAGACAGGAATACAGCTAAACATTCTATAGGGCCACCAAGTAATCTGGGCTAAATTTAAAAGGTTTTTGAGTATGTTTCCTTACTCGAAGAATGGAGTTAGGGATCTACCTTAAAGGGCCTGCAGGAAGATTCAGTCACTTACTGCATCACATTTTTTGATGCGTGTATTTTCACACATTTTTTTAAAGGTGCTAACTTTCCCTTTAAAACGTCAGAATTATCATGCTTAGAAGGCTAGAAAGGAGGCAAATAATGGGAACAGAAGTGTCCCTCCACCGAAGACTCTAATTAACATTACTGAAGTGTTTTCTGGGACCGGATAAATTATATGTCAACAATATAAACAACAAGAAAGGTTGCTGAGCCATGGTCAGAACAAGTGTTGTCTGCTTGGGAGGATGTTAATGTCATTATCAAAAAATGCAGCAGGGTAGAGTTAGAAAATTGTAGGGTGATGAGCCTGTCATTTAAAAAGAAAAAGTCTGCATGAAGATGTGTATGCACCTAGAAGTGCACACACCCAACATCAAGGAATCAGGTTCAGCACCCGGGCCTCTTTTCATTGACAGAATTTGGGAACGCTGTAGATGGGGCACATCTATAATGTTAGGAGTCTTGTGGAAACAGAGTGTGTGGACAATGACAATTAAGCCAATTTGTAATCGCTGGATTAACCGCACCAAAAACTGTTTGACCCAACACCACCACGGAGACATGTGTGGGGACATCTGTACTCATTCTTACCTACCTCTGTTGGCAGCCAACCACACCTTGTGTTCTCAAAGACCCAACTTCTTCAGTCATTTCTCCATTCTAGCAGATTACTTTCATGCAATTTCAAAGTCTCCCCACCTGCTCCTCCTACTCCACCCTACTATGCTCCAACACTTTGAACCCGTTTCTCTGCTAACCTGGAGTCAACCTGGAGTTGATCCGCAAGTGGAGGTGTAAAAAAAAAACGGTCAAATCCATGTCACTTTTTACTTTATAAATTCTGCGTTGCATTCAAGCCAAAACAGAACAACAATAACAACAGCACACAGTACAGGAAAAGGATGTCTGACTTAGTAGCAGCAGAAACAAAAAACGGTAATCACAGGAAATTCAGAACGAGTCAACTGTGTGAGGCCTTAAAACTAATGTGATTTTAGAAGATGCACCAGAAATCCGATCAAATTTTGGGTCCCTGGAGAGAACTCTGTCCCAAGGATGGTATTTTGCTAACTCATCCTTGCCTGAGGTGCAACCTGCTGTCCCTGGAACAGTGTGCTTAAGGTCCGGCCTCCCGACAATGAATACGGTGAAACGATTTCATCTGAACGAATTACTGTCCAAACACAATGGGCGCGTGTGATCGCCCTCCATGTGTCGGGAGCGCCCAGCAAGCCCAGGTTTCCCGAGTCGAGGTTTTGATATATTCAGAGACGCCTCGTCAAAGTGAAGACACCAGAGAGCCAGCAAGCCTTCGCTTTAGGCTGGTGAGGAGCCGATGCGACCCTGGAGTGCGCCGGGGGAAGAATCTCCCTCCGCTCCCACACAGGCACCACTCAGCCAACTTTGGGAGACGGTGAAGCGACCTTAGGCGACCCCGGCCATCAGGGATCTGGAGACCTTTTGAATCGGGAGGACCTTCCTCCGGCGGAGGCCGTTTGCTACTCCCCTGCCGAGGTCGCTTCCCGGCCTTCTCACCACCCCCCACCCCGAGGGGAAAGCTCCGAGCCAGTGGGGGCACGCACTTCTCTCTCCACGCCACCCGGGAAACCAGCAGGATCGCCCCTGCCCCGGAGCGCGGCCCCGCGCCCGGCCTGCTCACCCGCGTGCGACATGGGCTCAGTGGCGTTCCCGTAGTGCTCCAGGTTGTAGACCACCACCGCCGAGGCGTTCCTCCGCGCCGCCGCGAGCACCTTGTCCTTGAAGGTGCAGACGCCTCGGGCCACCAGCGCGACCCAGGGCGCGGCGCCCTGGCGGCCGGGCGCGACGAAGCGCGTGTCGGGCGCGCAGCCCTCCTTGTCCCCGTCGGCACGCGGGACGCCCACCAGGCCCTGCTTGTCCTCCCTGGGCGAGCTGTCGCCGAAGCGGCCGCTCTCGGACACGCTCCACACCGTCTGGTTCGACAGCGGGTCCACGTACTCGATGCCCACCACGGCTGAGTACCACTCGAGCGCCCCGCCGCCCACCCCGGGGGCGCACAAGGCCAGCGCCAGCAACGTCAGCGTGTCCCGGGCCCCCGCGCCAGCCGCGGGCCGCCATCGCCGCGCCGCCATGGCCGCCCGGCCGGGCTGCCGAAGAAGAAGAGCTCGAGCGCCGAGAGCCCTGCACGCTCCAGGGCCTACCCGCAGCTCTGAGGAGGCGGCCGCCGCTCGCAAGAAACGGCCGTTGCGCGGCGGGGGCGGGTCCCGCGGCGCACGCGCACCTGGAGGGGCGTGAGCGTGAGGGCGCGGCGACGGAAGGGGTGGGGCCCCGCTCGCCCGCGGCCCTCAAGGTGTGCGCAGGCGCGGGCTTCTGTGCCTCCGGGGCCGTGGGCGGCCGTGCTGGAGCTTGCCGAAGCTAAAGGCGTCTTGTGTAACCGGACGTCTAGAGTCCCCAAGTCTGGGGAAATTTGTGTGGTTCGGGCAGGCAAGCGTGGGACTGCGGTTGTGTAAAATCTCTCAGAGGGTGGAGTTGCCTGCGCCAGGCACACAGCAAAGGCCTGGCTGTCTAAACCACTTCAAAACAAAACGAAACAAAGCCGCCCGCATGTTATCCGGATGTTTTTTGTTAACCGACTTTGTTGATTCTTTGTTGCTCTTCTCTCAAGGGTTCCCGTCACCCCTTTTTGTTAGTTTATATGTAACGCGTAGGCTTCTATTTGCATGAAGACGAAGGTGCCACATCAATCAAAAGAGAAAAGGGAGGAAGACCTGTTTGAAAATAAATGTTGACTGATAAATAGTCCTATGACAACAGGGTGGGTAATTTTTTGTGTACCATGAAATGATCCTGAACACCCTTAACATGGTTAATCGCATGCATGATAACTCTTTGCTCTGGTAAAAACTTGGAGGGTTGGGTAGAACTGAGGTTTGTTTCGCTCCCTGGTAAAGCATCTCCTGAGATTGGAAAGTGTTTCTCCTTCCTTTGAAGAATATGAAGTCTTACTGGACCCCAATGGATATGTGAGATTTCTCCTTCCTGCTGAGGTGAGACATCCATCATACATATAAGACCTACCAAATATCAAAATACGTTTGAAAAACTTGGTCATATACGAGCTACTGAATATCAAAATACATTTAAACCTAAGAATTGGGCACTTTTAAGAACTTAGCATAGTTATACACTGTCAGTCATTTCTCTGAAGACAACACACACACACACACACACACACACGGGGAGGGGGGGGGAGAGAAGAACATGCTGTGACAGACCTTCAGCTCATCTCCCAAGCCTGACTTAGCCACACTCACACTATCCTCTGGCTCGGAGGGGCCTCAGGTACCCTCACAGATCTCTGCCGAATGAGTTAAACCAGTTTCTCCTGAGAACCACTGACATAAAGGTGCCCCAAGTCTTTAATTAGACTGGCCTTCCAGCAGAGGCCTGCTTCTCTCCTGATGGAGCAACTGAGCTCCAGATTTCAAAACTCTATGTGGTTGTGCTTCTTCTGCTATGTATGTTCCCAGTGAGATTCTTTCGTGTTTTTCTCCAATTTTAAGTAGTGTGAGCAAAAGGCCAAAAGTTCCCTTTGTGTGGCAATAAACTGTGAGATTTGCGAAGTCATATTTTGTTCATCTCTTCATTTCCTCCAAACAAACCACTAAGGAGCTGAAAAATGAAGTTTAGAGCTTTGATTTCTGATTGACTCGTTTCTCTTCCTTCTTTGCACAAGGGTCTATGATTACAGGAGACTGGTTGTTGCTGCTCAGACCATGTGTTTTCTGTCAGACCTTAAACCCTCTCTTGCTTCTCTTTTGTCTTTTGGATTGCATCTGTGGTCTAAAACACAGCCTGAGTTCCAGCTGTGAGGAGCTTTGAAGTTGACTTTCTTCTCCCCCTCCCGTTACTAAAGTAACTTTTATTTTTGTTTTATGCATATGAGAGTTTTGCCTGCATATCTATCTGTGCACCAATGCCCTTGGATATTCCTGAAACTGGAGCTGTAGACTGTTGCAAGCCAACATGTGGGTACTTGGAATTGACCCTAGGCTTTCTGGGAGAACAGTCAGTGCTCTTAACCTCTGAGCATCTCCCCTGCCCCAGTAAAAGAATTTTTATTTATTATTTATTTATTTTGGTTTTTAGAGACAGGATTTCTGTATAGTTTTGGAGCCTATCCTGGAACTAGCTCTTGTAGACCAGGCTGTCCTCAAACTCACAGAAGTCTGCCTGTCTCTGTCTCCCAAGTGCTGGTATTAAAGGCATGTGCCACCACTGCCCGGCTGAAGGAATTTTTAGAGGCCAATAGGATTTTAAACTTAAGACCTTTCCTGTGTTTTAGACCCAGAATAAGGTTGTATGTTGTGGCCCGAGGAACAAGCTCTAGAACCCCTGACATGTCTCAGCCATGCAAATACTTGCAGTCCCCACATCATTGTGGTTTCATGCTGTCTGACACATTACTTCCTTCTTCCCGAATGACCTCCTTCTGCCTTTTGTTCTGGCAAACACTACGTAGGTCTTAACATTTTAACCTCTTGGCTGTTTCTTCTGTAAAACCTGTCTTGGTCGCCTATAGGGTAGCAGAAGCGCTTTCTGTTTCCCATGGTACTTGAGCACAATATGTACACACATTGTTTTCATGCTACTGATGCTGATTTCCAAATAGGGTTTAGAGTCTTCCCAAGGGCCGGGATTACTTGGTTGCTCTTTCCACAACGCCTCTGTCAACTAGGAGTATAGGAAAGCTTTTTATGTGGGTCAAACACTATTCCACAGTAAAGGACTCGTGATTAATCAAACACTTGCTCAAAAACGTCAACTTGGCTAATGAGGCAGCACAACTTCTTGGTTTTTAACTTTTTCTTTCTATTTTGTCTGTTTCTGAGACAAAGTTTCTCTGTGCAGCTTTGGTTGTCCTAGAACTTGCGTTTAGACCAGGTTGGCCTCGAACTCACAAAGATCCTCCTGCCTCTGTCTCCAAAATGCTGGGATTAAAGGCGTGCGCCACCACTACCCGGCAGGTTTATACTTTTTCATCACCAGACCACACCTCAGCTGGTTTTCCCTGCTGTGAAGCGCTACCACTGGCTCAAACTTCTGAGACCCTCCTTGTGTACTGACTGCCAAGTACCACTCCACCTCCCTTTCCCCAGAAGGGCTAACAGGACTTATCACTAACACTTGTTTTTGGAGGGAAAGAACAGCGCTATCCTTACTTTTTAATCGTTTTAGTGTGGGACGCTTCAAATAGTTCTCAGACTAGAGAAATTAACAAATGGAGCTCTCTGCACTCCTAACTTAGGTTCGAGAATGACCAGCACTTGGCCATCAGTTTTAGATAGACATGTAGCTAACTTTCTTTCTCTTCTATTACATTATTTTGAAGAATACTCCAAGGATTGTATTATTTTTTTGTAATACTTTTACTATGCACTCATGACTATTGCTTTTTGTTCAGTTGATTGGATTCAGACTCGCTGTGGAAACACGCCTCTGGATCTGTCTAGGACATTTCCAGGAAGGTCTAACTGAAGATGTGAGCTAACTGACTGAGGGTGGGACCATCTGGGACCCCAGAATGAATGGAAAAGGAGAAGCAAACTGAAGAGTAGAATTCACCTCTCTCCGCTTCTTGTCTGCAGACGGAGTGTGACTACCTGTCCTGTGCAGCTGACATCATTACTTCCTGTCCTCCACAGACTGCACCTTTGAACTGTGGGCCCAAAGAAACCCTTCGTGCCTCTTGTAGCCTTTGTCAGGTCTTTCATCACAACAACAAGGAAAAGTGTCTGAACCAGAAGATTGGTACCAAGAGTGCGGACTTTGCTGTGATGAGCCTGACCATGTGATCCGACGGCCTTTGAAGCTTTGTGGGAGGAAGGCAGAAGAATTTGGAGCTCAGTAAAAATTCCAGAGTCCCTGGAACTCTGTAAGCTGAGCTCCACGGGCCAGGCTTGTGGGAGTCTGGAGAGCTAGGATGCTGAGAAAAGATGTTTCAGAAGGGAACAAAGACGATCAGGAATTGGGCTGGAGGCCATTTGTGCTACACTCCAACAAAGGCTCTGGCTTCATTCTGCCCAGTCCTTTGAATTTACGTGAGGCAGAATTCAAAAGCAATGGACTAATGAATGTTTGGTGGAAGAAATTTCAAGACAGCAAAGAAGTCAGGCTGGGGCAGGGCTGCTGCACACCGTGTTTTAATTTAGAGCTACAGCGAGAGCAGCACAATATAAAAAAAAAATATGCAGTCTGGTGAGGAAAAACAAGTAAGAAATTTAGAGTTGTGGACAAGGAGGTTACAGACAACACATCTATTAATTGTTAACAAAGTTAGCAACATTAAAAAGAAACCTCACATTCTTCACAGAGACAATCGGAAAAGTGCGCTGTGGCAAGACCACATTTATCATCGAAAGCTCCAACTTGTGAAAATGTAGTTTAGTAGGAAGAAGAGACCCTATACTTAGGATGCCACCATAGCAGTCTCCTGCTTCAAAATGGTCACCTAGTACAGTGTTTCACCAGGGCCAGCCCTGAAGACACACGATTGACACAACAGCTGTGGCAGGCCGCAAGAGAACCTTTAGGTTCAGGACCCCCAGGACCAAGTGCTCAGCATCAAGGAGATTTGTTTGCCCCAAAGGGACAGAGCACAGGGAATAAGAGACGAAGACAGGAGATAGAGGATGAGGGAGAAGGGGAAGGGGGGGGGAGGTATTTGTCCCAGAAGTACAGACAAGCAACTGCCTCTGGATAGAGACAGATGTGACCCACAGACAAATGGTTAATAAAGGTAAAAGGGGAAACCCCTGTGTCAGGATAAAGTGTTTAATTTTAACTGGGCACGTTAATTAGGTGAGCTAAAGGGGACTTTTGATTGTTGGGCTTTAATACTTTGATAGCTGTAGCTTGGTAGTCAGCTTCAGGAGGAGGAAATGGCCATATAATAGAATAGATCTTGATGGTTAGCTTTAAGAATGTAATCTAATGATTTTTAGCAAGGCAGAGGGAATGGGTGTGAAGGGCAAAGCCTGCCAGAGTCACATGGCTCTGCTTGACTGACCAGAGTCCCCTCATGGGCTACATCTCAAGCTAATAGCAGACCTGGGCAATGTTGTCCATGTAGTATTTGCTTTATAGTCAAGAAATATACAAAGTAAGAGGGCTATAGTTGCTTACACCAAGGTTCTGGACAAGACAATGGGACAAGACAATGTACAGTATGGCTAGATTCCCTGCAAGGAAGACCTGATAGTCTTAAAGCCAAGAAGATGGAAGCCTAAGTTGCAATGAAATCCAAGTGTCTTAAGGTTTCTATTTCTGGGAAGAGACTCTGTGACCACAGCAACTCTTTTTTTTTTCTTTGGTTTTTCGAGACAGGGTTTCTCTGTGGTTTTGGAGCCTGTCCTGGAACTAGCTCTGTAGACCAGGCTGGTCTCGAACTCACAGAGATCCACCTGCCTCTGCCTCCCAAGTGCTGGGATTAAAGGCGTGCGCCACCACCGCCCGGCCACAGCAACTCTTTTAAAGGAAAACATTGAATCGGGATGACTCACTTACAGTTCAGAGGTTCAGTCCATTATCAACATGGTGGGACATGGTGGCATGCTGGCAGACGTGATGCTGGAGAAAAGGCTGTTACATCTTGATCCATAAGCGAGAGGAAGTGAACTGTACTACACTGAGCATAGCTTGAGCATATGAGACCTCAAAGCCCACCTCCCAGTGACACACTCCCTCCGAGAAGGCCACACCTACTACAACCAAGCCACATCTCCTAATGTGCTCTCCTCTTTTTGTGGGCCATTTTCTTTCTTTCTTTCTTTCTTTCTTTCTTTCTTTCTTTCTTTCTTTCTTTCTTTCTTTTCTTTTCTTTTCTTTTCTTTTTTGTTTTTTTTGGATTTTTTGAGACAGGGTTTCTCTGAAGTTTTTGGTGCCTGTCCTCGAACTAGCTCTTGTAGACCAGGCTGGCCTCGAACTCACAGAGATCTGCCTGCCTCTGCCTCCCGAGTGCTGGGATTAAAGGCATGCGCCACCACCACCCGGCTTTGTGGGCCATTTTCTTTCAAATCACCACACTTAGGCTGCTGGGACTGTCAACAACATGAGATGTGAACAGAAAAATTCTGCAGGCCCTTAGTGAAGCTACATCAAGAGAGAGACTATGGGTGCTTGTAGGAGGCAGAACTAGAGGAACTAAGATGACCAAGGCTATTGGAACCTGGATGATTCCATCATGAGCCCCAGACAATGGACATGAATGTTCAGGACTTAGTGTTTGCTTTGCTTGGTTTCAGTCTTGTTTTGTCCTGTCTTTGCCCTTATTCTTCCATTTTGGAGTGACTGTTTACTATGTGCCATTATATGTTGAAAGTAAGTAACTTCTTTAAAAAAAAATTACTGAAGTTCATAATTAAGAGATTGATTTGCATTTCAGAAGAGACTTCAGACTATTTATATTATATTTATATTTATATACTTATTAATATTTTACATATATTTTAAGCATATTCTTTCTTTCCCTCAGCTCCTTCCAGATCCTCCCTAACTCTCTGCCTACCCAACTTCATGATCTCTCTCTCTCTCAAAATAAAAACAAAAAAAAATTGAAAAACAAGGACAAAAAAAAAGCAAAATAAAAAGCACACAAAAATATGGACTCTGTTTTGTGTTGACCAACTACTACTGGACATGAGGTCTATTCTGAAGTGGGGTTAATGTACCCAGCGACACTCCCTTGTGGAAAACTGGTTTTCTCTTTCCCAGCAGGCCTGAGTTGCAAGTATTTTCTTGTTTAAGGGTAGGGCTTTGTGTCTACATCTTTTTCTTGGTCCAGGGATTTTTGTCTGGTTAGACCTGTGCAGGTCTTGTGTGTGCTGTCACTGTTTCTCTTGTGTCTGGAAGTTTCCTTGGAGTCATCCATCAACTTTGGCTCTTACAACCTTTATCTGCCACATCCACGGCTGTCTCGCCTGTGTGACAAAATGCCTCTTAAGTGGTGGCCGTCTCAAAATGAGGGGCTCGTGCTTCCTGGAGCTTGGCCCCCAGCGGTTCCCTGGCAGTCTGCTCAAGTTGAGGTGCCTGATTAGCCTCAACGACCCCGTTCACTTTGTTTCTGGTGATGGTTTCTTGCATTGACTCTGCTATCTTTTTCTTCTGTTCTATTTTTCTCTTGACAAAAACTTAATCTGTTCAAGGAACCAGGAAACATTTCCAACGGCTCCTTCCTGATTAAAGGCGTGCGCCACTACCGCCCGGCTGCCATAATTTTTAAGGTTTACAATTTATTCTATGTTATGATGTTTTGCCTGCACATATGCCTTTGTATCTCATGCATTTGTTGTCCATCAGTGCCAGAAGAGGACGCTTGATCTCAGATCCAGGCTTTAGTATGTTGTGCCCAGAGTCTGGACTCCAAACAATCACCAAGAGACCAGGTCCAACGCAAAAGCAAAGAGTCTTTTTAATTATGAATTAACTCGGGTCCTTGGTCTGTTCGTCTAACACAGTGGGTGGAGTAGGAGAGACCCTGAGCCATAGTGGGGCAAGGTTTTTTTTTTTTTTTTTTAATCATAAGTAGAGGTTGGAGTGAGGGGATTTTCAGGACTCAGGACCCTGATTGGTTTTGAGAAAAGGAGAACAGGAGAGTCCTGAGCTCAGGAACATCTGGTGATCTTATCTAATCTTATATAGTGGTTTGGAACGTGGTCCAGTACTTCCCTTTAGATACTGGCCCTCCTTGGTTGGTGACAATTTATAGCTTTCCCTGGAACCCAGTATTGCCTGCCAGTAAATTGAAACTCAAGCCTACTTTTCAGTTGGTTTTTAGTAGGTGTCATGGCAGCAGTGTGGTCAAGTTGTTCTCGGTTCCATACTAGCTGGGATGTTCATTTCTTGTGATGCTACAAGACAATGACCTAAGCAGTCTGACAGAGGGCTTGGAACAGCTTCTAAGCCCATGGGTCTCAATCCTTTGGAGGTTGTACAGGGGTAGTCAAGGACCACCTGCCTGTCAGAAGTTTGAATTGAGATTCACAACATTGGCATAACTGCAGTTGTAAAATAACTACAGGAAAATTTTGTTAATGGGGGAAACCGCAACATGAAAAACTATATTAAAAGATCAAAGCATTAAAAATATTAAAAACCAATGGCTTGCAAATGTATCTTTTTGTTCAAGGTCTATTCAGGCTTAAAGATGTATATCTAGCCTCCTTGTATTTGCTAACTTTGTTAAGCTTAAGTTATTTGGATTAACTGAGTCATATATTTTAAAAGGAACGTCAACTGAAGAGTTGTTGTTCTTCTTTTTGTTTGGTTTTGGTTTTTCGAGACAGGGTTTCTCTGTGGCTTTGGAGCCTGTCCTGGAACTAGCTCTATATAGAACAGGCTGGTCTCGAACTCACAGAGATCCTCCTGCCTCTGCCTCCCGAGTGCTGGGATTAAAGGCGTGCGCCACCGTAGCCAGGCCAGAGTTGTTGTTCTTTAATGCACTCATTTAAGTACTTAACTACAAAGTCCTTTCCCCAAGGTCAGGCATTCAGATAAAGCTCACATTCCCTCAGGGGGCTTGGAGAAAGTTCTTGCTCCCTCAAAAGGGAGTCACCCTCCTTATCTCTGGCAAAAGGAAATTGTGGCCCTTCCCAAAGCCTGGCTGTGGTACCTGAGAACTTGTCAAGGGCAATGACAGGCCCTGGTCTCTCTCCTGTTCCCATTTCACCTTGGGACATTTTCCTTGACTTCCTAGGAGACTGCATTAGCAGCTGGATTTAAATTTGTTCTGTTTTTACCTTCAGAATGACTATTTTAGTTTCTTAGTTTCAATTCAAAATCATTATTTTAAAGACTAAACCTGACAGAAATGTAATGTAAAGTCCTAGTCTTATGAAAGCTACTAACTTATTGTAGACTGTTAGGAAATACAAGTAAATAAGTCAGTCATCCTTAAAGTACCGATATAATTAATTACTAGGATAGGCCTTATTTAATCTCCTATATATGTTTTCAAAGTCAAACTTAAAACAAGTAACTTTAAACAAAGTTTATCTAATCAGATATTCCTAGACAGCCCTCATACTTCAGAGACTGCAGAATATGGCATTTAAGTAATGATTAAAAAGCTTATTATATTAGACAGAGACCTAGCAGTGACCCAAAGTCTCCAAAGAAGATTATGGAAAACCATGAAGTCTCCACCTGAATTATGGCAATGCTGGTCACTGAGCAAGATGCCCCTATGTAACACTTTCTGCCAGGACCCTGCCCAGACTGGGACAAACAGCAGGACACTGGAGAATTGATTGCACCACTTTTGCCTAGACAAAGTAAGTCGCCCCCCCCCCCCCCCCCGTCATGTCTTTCTTTCATAGAATAATTTTAAAAAGTCACCTTATGGGCCTGGCAAAGACTGATGATATTCTTCTGATACTTCTGCCTCCAGTGCCATGGAGACCTGGGTATTGCTAACTGTATATGAATTGGTCCCTGTCATTTTTAATAGATTCAGAAGCTGCTTGGTCTACACTCAGGTATAATTTATTTATCCTTCTGGGATCTCTGATACTATTGATGGTTATTAGGCTTGCTATAACTTGGCCAGCTTGGCAGCATCAGACAACCAGATCCTCCCACAAGGCTGTAGCCAGAGTGTTAGCTCATTTTATATATAAAAATCAAGCCTTGCTTTTTGTAAAGCTACTAGGTCTCTTGATAAAAAATGTTTTAAGATCTATAAAGGTCTGAGGATATAAAAGTTTATAAGCTTCGAGGGGCTCAGAAAATGATTTAAGATGTAAATACAGGTTACAAAGATATAAATAGATGATTAAGATATTAAAAATGTTTCAGATTTCTTTCCCCTTCTATGGTGTAGTTCTGATAAGCTGGCAGAGCGGTGACTACTGATCGTTCAGTCACAAGCTCAAGATTTTAGATTTATTTTGGTTGTCATCTAGGTATAGACTTTAGGGTGCTTCTCATCGGGCCAAAGATATCTCTGTCCAATCCATACCTGGCTTTCTGTACAAAAGAAAAATGTACATGCTTCTAACCAAAATCTGTATTTTTACCTACGACTCAAAGGAATGAGTCTATTCCTGTTGTTTTATAGATACTTGTTATGTGCATTTTCTACTAATGGATTTCAATATGGGCCGGAATGCTTCAAACTTAACATTTTCCTTTAAGTTTATAAATTTTAACTTCTGTTCCTAGTTTGAACTTGTTTCAACAGGTTTCCACCTGGCTGGCAGATGCATTCAAGCATCAGTTGCTGAGTACAACCTGCTCCAAATGACTGTGAGCCCTGGACTTGCTGAAGGCTGATATAGACCTATGTGAATGTTCTGTCCCTTCAGCAGTCAGCAAACCAAATGCTTCTGATGAGTGCCCCATTGCCTGAATTCCCTCCTTGCCTTTGACTAATCTTTCAGCCTTCTTGGGCCCTAATAACAATGCCCCAAGGCCGGGCGTTGGTGGCGCACGCCTTTAATCCCAGCACTCGGGAGGCAGAGGCAGGTGGATCTCTGTGAGTTCGAGGCCAGCCTGGTCTACAAAGGGAGTTCCAGGACAGGTTCCAAAGCTACAGAGAAACCCTGTCTCGAAAAAACCAAAAAACAAAACAAAACAAAACAAAAAAAACAAAAAAACCCCCCAAAAAAACCAATGCCCCAAGGTCAGCTTGAAGTAGTTACAGAAAAGAACACGTTGTCCTGTGCACCCTGCCCAAAATGGGTTGAAATGCTGAGACAAGAGGGAACTCCCTGGAATGGGAGACAAAATGGCTACATATAATGCCCATTACCAGGAAAGTAGGCCCAGAGCTGTCAATGGATGGATTAACTAAAATAATTCTGCAATAAGATAAGACACCTGACCTTCTTTATGCAAAACCAAAAGGTATTGTTATTATTTCTATATAAATCATTTAGGATTCTAATTGGCTGTACTCAAAGATTAGAACTATAGGACCTAAGAATGGCAATAGATGCAAATGTCACTGCCCCCGAATAAATCCGTAAACAAAAGGTACTGACGCCCCAATACTACTCCCTAGGCAGGCAGGACCCATGATTGGGTCCTATCATTGTACCTGTGAAAGTGGGTGAAATTACCTGGCACGAGTGAGAAGGAAACGTGGAACACTCAACAACCCACTTAGGAGTTTATTGTGGGGGTGTACAGGTCTGGTAGGTCGGTGTGCAGAGGGGAGAAACAAAGCTGACGGTGGCAATCCAGCTTTTAAAGGCCACCTAGTGCATGCGCACAGGGTACGACGTGGCTGCATTATACGCAGATGATGGAGCTCACACATGTACACAAGGGCTCACGCACCTGCATCATATGTAGATGATGCAACTATGCCACACATGGGTCATGCCGAGGGCTTGTCCGCACATGTGTGGCCCTGAAACCTGGAAGTATCGGCCATATTGTGATTGAAATCATAACATTCAACCCTTTTGTTTATTATAAAAATTTGGGGGAGTTTAGGGTCTTTAGGGTTAGAATGGTACAAAAATTTGGTGAGTTTGGGGTCTTTAATGGGTGGTAATGGAGCATTGTAAGGTCTCTTGTGACTACTTCCTGCTGACTTGTGGGCATTTTCAGGTCTCTTGAGACTGTTTTTTTCTGATTTTGTAGGTGTTGGAGAGTTGAGATAGGGTGCCTGATTTCTTTTGTGTTTTTTTTTTTTCCAGGCTCTGTGGAACTGACTGGCTGGCAGCTTGAACCTTGCAAGATGCTGGAAAGGCAGAAAATTATGTCTGAAAAAAAATTTAGATCCTGGTGATTAAGGGAGGAGAGTCCCAAGATGGAAGATAGAGGTTTTGGGGGGTGGAAGAGGGAATTTCCCAGTGGTCCCCAAGACCAGGAATGATAAGGGAAGAATTAAATGATACTTATTTTGGGCAAGTCTGGTCCATTTAGATAGGTCCAATTTGCTCCCTGGAGCTTATGGAAAAATGTTTGAAAAAAATTTTTAGACATATTAAAAGCTTTTGATTATGATGGTATAGTGTTGTAATAGAAGATGGTAGTGAGAAGGGAGGAAAAGGGGGAATTATTAGAAAAGGGAATTGTTAGACCCCTCAATGTTTTGCCTGAAGCAAATCTTAAGGCACTTGTTCTCTTTAGCATCATGGTTTTTACCTTGACATCCAGGAGACACTGCTGCAGTCAGTGATAAACCTATTATGTTAAAGTCTGTTTTGTGAGGTTTTGGTGTCTGGGGCTGTAAATGTCCCCAAACTCGTTATTGTTTTTTCCCACCCAGGCTTTTTGGCAATCCTTGTAGCTCTAGCTCTATGTTAATGATGATCCCTATAATAACAGCTGAGTGGTTAACTGGAAATTTAAGTATGACATTGGAGATATAGAGAAGTTAGTAAAGCAAATAGGAGAAAGAGGAAGAGGGAGAGTATATGAAGTTTTTGGCACAGGAAAGTTGAGTACAGTGATGAAACTTTTATTTTTCTGGAACTGGAGAAAAAGTGGCTGATCTTGGTGTCCTCTGGAACTTAAGGGAGCACGGACCTGTTTGAGTTACTGTATACAAGGGGGTATCTTGATCTGGAAGAGTAAAAGGTTTAAGGTGAGACAGGTGGATCCAATGAGGGAGTCCCTCGAGCTTGGCAGCTGTGGGAGTTACAAGAATTGATTTAAAGGGGCCCTGCCATTTAGGGGAAAGGTGACGGGCATTGGTCTGAATAGTACCTGATCTCATATTTTAACCAGCAGTGGGCATGAATTGGCACATGGTTGGGGTAATGAGTAGTCGGTAAATTCCATTAATAGGGAGTGAAGATGGGATAACAGTGGAGTAAGCAGGTGATCAGGAAGGGGAGAGGTTTTTGGTGAGAGGCTGTGAGTTTAAACCGGCCACCCATACATGAGTTCAAAGGGTAAGATGGAAAGGGGGCTTTTGGGGAGAGCCCTAAGCCTAAGAAGGGCCAGAGGCAAAAGTTTTACCCAGTCAAGGTGACGCTCCTGTGACATCTTGACAAGAACATTTTAAAAGGAATGGTTAGTTCATTCTACCTTCCCTGAAGACTGAGGATGGTATGGCATATGAAAATTCCAGGGAATGTTAAAAGCCTTAGATAAAGTTTGAGAGATATGGGAGGTAAACCCTGGGCCATTATCTCATTGAAGAGAGGTTGGGATTCCAAACCGGGGGATGATTTCTCAGAGAACATCGGAAACTGTCTGGGCCCTCTTGTTAGTGGTGGGAAACACTTAAATCCACCCTGACATGATGTCCACCAAAACCAGGAGATATTTAACTTGTCTGACTGTGGGCATATGAGTAAAATCAAGCTGCCAGTCAGTTCCTGGGAGCCCCTGTCCTGGTGGGTAGAAAAAGGGAAGCTATGTTTTTTGGTCTTGGGATCTGACTTTTGATAGATTTTACAAGAGGCAATGATGGCTTTTAAAAACTCTAAGTCCTCAGGGATGGGCTGGAGGTGAGCCTTGACAAAATGAAACAGAGCTTTGCTATTAGGATGAAAGAGCTGATGTAGGTAGGACAAAATTTTCCAGGTGTCAGGAGGTATCTGTGAGAATGTGGGCTGTACTGTATGAACCCTCTGAGGTGATGGAGGTAGATTTGGGCTCTGGAATGCTGCTGTTCTAGCTGCTTGGTCAGCCTGGTGGAGGTAAAATATTTTGAGATTGAGAACTGGGAGGAATAGAGAAAAAATTATACTTAAGATCTAGAACTGAGAAGTGGGAGGTTCCTGGGGGGATAATGGAAAGAAGTGTGTGAGGATTAGGTACTACAGGATGAAGAGGGACCACTGTGGAGTTAATGAGCCAGAGGTCTTGAACCAGGTGATAGGTTCTGTTTCCATTAGGTTTTTTATCAGCAAGTATAGGGGTGTTAAAGGGAGAAGAGGTGGGGTGAAGTAGCTTTTTTCTTAGAAGGTCAGAGATAATAGGCTTAAGTCCCCTAAGGCTCTGGAGAGAGAGAGGGGGTACTGAGCTTGGGTAAAGTACTTAGTAGGATCTTGTAATTGAATAATTATGGGAGAATGATGTTTAGCAACAGAGGGGTTTTGGGTGTCCCAGACTTGGGGGTTCACCTGAGAGGTTGGTAGAGGAAAAGATACATTGGAGCTGGGAGCTTGGGAGGCTAGAAGGACGAGAAGGGGAGCTGTTGGTGAGTCTGGGGTAAGGTGAATGGAAGGAGCAAATGAAATGGAAGCTCCTACTTTTGCTAAAAAATCTCTTCCCATAAGAGGTATCAGGCAGGTTGGCATGACTAAAAGTGAATGAGTGAGATAAATACCCCTAAAAACACAGTTAAGTGGTGAGGTTGACTGAGGTAGATAAGGCTGTCCCCCTACTTTGACAATAGGGAAACTAGAAGGAAAGGTAGCCCCCAGAATTCCCTCAGTACCAAGTATGTAGCTCTGGTGTCCAAGAGAAAGGAGATGGGCTATTCTGATACCGTGATGTTTACCCATGGCCCCCTGTTACAGATGATGGTTGTGGTTGGGTCAAAGGAGTTCAGGCAGCCTTGCTCATCCATGGCTAGAACTAGAAGGTCAACTTGGGAATTTTCTGGGTTTGATGTCTCCATGCTACTAATGTGCACAAGGACAATTGACTGCCCAAGAAGTCCTTTCCTAGGGCTTCTTGAATAAGGTCTCCCAGGACCAAGATGAGGATTAGGGTATGCTCGGGCCCAGTGCCCAGTTTTACCACATGTGAAACATGGTCCTGGCGGTTCTTGAGTCCTGGGGGAACAAGAGAGCAGCACGGACAGCACGGATTGCGTGGTCTGTGATCTTGGCGGGTCGGAGGGTCATGGCTAGCACATGACAGTGGTGGTTGCAGGCTTTGTCATTCCTTGCATGGTACACCTTAAAAGCCGACCCTAAGACTTCTACTTGTAGAGTCAAGGGGCCTTTCTCCAAATGTCTAAGTTTAGCCTTAATGTCAGGGTAGCACTGAGGAAAAAAAAAATGAGTCATGAATAATTGTCTGCCTTCCATGTTCTGGATCTAAGTTAGTATATTGTAACATAGTTTTAGTGAGGCATCTTGAATGACCTCTGAATGTTTATTATAGTTTACTGACTTGAGGGTAGCCTTATGGCAAGTCAAAAACCGGTCCCTAGCTAAATTTCCACTTGGGGTGTTATAATCCCAGTGTGGTTCCTGCTCAGGGACCGCCTCTGCCCACCTGGCTTGTTCCCAAACTTGTCTGCACTCTTCAGAAGTAGGTTATTAGATAGGATCATATAGATATCATGAAAGGTGAGATTATAAGACTAGAATTTAGATTTTAGATAGTAAAAGGCTCAGATATAAGGAAACTCCTTCCATTTGCCTGTGCTCTGACAGTAGTTAGAAAGCTCCCATAGAATATCAGGAGCAAAGGTGCTTTTAGGAGGCCACTTTAAATTGTTATCTAAATTGGGGATCAAACTTAGGTTATCAGGCTTTGGGGAAGGTGCCTCCTCCTCTCCAGCCATCTCAGCAGCTTCTGTTGATTTTATACTATTGTGATGGAGAAAAATTTTAGCCTGTAGTTTCAGGCGCATAAATACCTTCTGATTCTTTGTCCTTTTCAATGGTGGGTTTTGACTGTTTAAAATAAAAATAAACTGGATTGTTCCTGCACACCATGGTGAGTGTCTCAGGTAGCTGAATGCTCCTAGGAAGATGAGGTCTAGAGATCAGAATGGAGCCTGGGAAGCATTTTCTGGTTAGCCCTGGGGAGAGGGATGGGAGATGATTTTGCAAGTAGGAGGCCCAGTGCCTCTCTTCCACTGTGTCACATGTTCCTTTGAGTATGTTTCTGGTTGGGGATGTAGTTTGGTATTAGACCACCAGTGGCATCCCACAAGGTGCAACGTCTCTTCGCAAAGTACCACTGAGCTTTGCAAGTCTTGTGGGCTGATCTCTTCTCTTCCTCTTAACCAAGTTGTACCGCTCAGCTCTCCTGAATCCTTTCTTCTAGTTACATGGCCCTCACACCTTAATGTGCACACTCATTACCTGACGAACTTGTTAGAAGACTCAGGGACCGCCTCTGTGAGCTGGAAGTGGGGCAGGGCTCATTAACTCACACTTTTAAAGAGATCCTCCCAGGTTCCAGGGAGGATCAGCCTTCTGAAGCCCCAGCCCTGCCCTTTCAAAGGGTGGGATAATCTTCCACAGCCTGTGTAGTCTACAAAAGTTCCTCCGGCAAACCAATGGCTCGTCCCAGCCTTTGTTGGACTGGGTGTGGGATGATGTGGGCTCAGGAAGAACAAATTTGTGTTTCAGAGTTAATACTAACAGTTTTGAATTACAAAATTGGGTCCTAATAAAAAGCCCCTGATCACATTAATATGTACACTTTTATCTACTAGAAATTGTTGAGCTTTTTGTTTTTATTTTTGAAGAAGGAAAAGGTGATTATAAGTATATGTAGAATCTATTTTCCTAGGCAAGTTTCTTTCATAATGGCTGTGGGAAAGGATGACTTCTAGATTTGTATGTCTGAGAAACAGTGATAAATTAATACTTATTACAACAGAAAAACACAATCACCTTCACATATCCATTTAAAAAAGGACTTCAACAAATGTCATGTAGTTGCTAATCATCACTGTTTGTGATGTTGGTACTACTCTGAATATAATTTCTCTGAGCTTAGTTTCACTTTTGACACATTGAAATGTTTGTTTTTGTATTTTGGATACTTAATGTATTTGGGGGATTGTTCATTTATTTATTTATTGCTAATAAAATATAAAAAACAAGCTGGGCGGTGGTGGCGCACGCCTTTAATCCCAGCACTTGGGAGGCAGAGGCAGGCGGATCTCTGTGAGTTCGAGACCAGCCTGGTCTACAAGAGCTAGTTCCAGGACAGGCTCCAAAACCACAGAGAAACCCTGTCTTGAAAAACCAATATATATATATTCACATAATGATATATATATCCACATAATGATATCTGGATTGGTAGCCCTAAAAATCTCTTTGTGTTCAGACTGTGTAAACGTGTATTGTGGGAGGAACAGAGAGCAAAGGACATGTTGTAATACAAGCGAGCGGTGGGGCTGCGTCCCTGGCCGCCTGCATGGCTAGCTTATGCCCCGAAATAATTACACAGAAACTGTATTCTTTTAAACACTGCTTGGCCCATTAGTTTTAACCTCTTATTGGCTAGCTCTTACATATTGATCTAACCCATTTCTAATATTCTGTGTAGCACTACAAGCTGGCTTACCAGGAAAGATCTTAACCTGCGTCTGTCTGGTGTGGGAGAATCATGGCGACTACCTGACTCGGCTTCTTTCTCCCAGCATTTTGTTATGTTTACTCTACCTACCTAATTTTCTGTCCTATCAAAGGCCAAGGAGTTTCTTTATTAATTAACCAATGAAAGCAACAGATAGATACAAGACCCACCTCCATCAAGGACATCCGGACATCTGGGAGTACAAAGATCCTGTCTTCCTAGACTGTCACGGTGAACTGGTCACAGGCTCTGACCACCTGACTTCTGTGGAGGTGTTAGAAGAGAGTGGTGAGCTTTCACTGGGTTATATACAAACCTGAAAATCTAGGCTGGCTCCTGAGAATTGGGAAGACTCATTTGAAGTCTAGAGTCCAGGTCCACGGTGGGTCCTGATGGACTAGACTTTAATGTAGAGAAAGGTAAGTACAGGCCCCTCCATGTTCCCATCTCTGTTTAAAATAAACACTAATAAAAGAGTTCATAAATGTGGCAATAATCATAGAGAGGGGTAATTTTCTTATGTTGGTCATGAGGCCATAAACTGGGAGATTATCAAGCATCTTTTTGAGGGACTGAATCAAACTATAATTAGGTAGGTCCAAGCCTGGCAACTATTTTCATAGCAACCTATTTTTTAAAACTTGCTAACCAGCTCTTTAGTTTTATGCCCACTGCCTGTGTCAAGAAATGATGGAGAGCTGGGTGTGGTGGTTCATGCTTTTAATCCTAACACACAGGAGGAAGAGGCAGGAGGACCTCTGTGAGTTCCAGGCCAAGCTGGTCTATATATGGAGGGCTTAGGGCTACCTAGTGATATAGTGAGAACCTATCTCAAAAGAAGAAGGAGAGGGAGAAAAAGAAAAAAGAAATCCTAGCAAACACTGATTCCATTCCCCACCAGTTCTTCATGGAGCATCTTTCGTGCTTCTCTGAACCCCTTTGGCCCTGCATAGCCATGATGCTGATTGCAGTGCCCCCCACTTTGCATTGCCAAGTTGTCTGTGGTAAGACTACGTCATTGGTATCCAGGATGAAGAGAACACAGCTATGTGTGTAATTTAAGTTTTTAATAGCCACAAAAAAACATGAAGAGAAACAGATGGAATTTGTTTTATCAATGTGTTTTATTAAGTCCAACATGCCCCAAATATACCAACATGGAAGCAATATAAAACTTTTGAGATCATTACAACTACTTTTTGCAAACGCGTTAGAATTAAAATGTGTTTTATACACACAGCACATTCTGTTAGGATTTGTTTCACCTCAAGTACTCAGCAGTTACATTGGCTGGTTAAACAGTGCAGCACCAGGTAGATACAACATGGAAGAGTGCAGCACCAGGTAAATGCAATATTGAACAGTGCAGCACCAGGTAAATGCAATATTGAACAGGGCAGCACCAGGAAATTGCAATATTGAACAAGGTAGCACCAGGTAAATGCAAATGGGTTTCTAAAGACATCACTACTGTGTCTACTAAGAGCATGTTACTATTGTTAGATCCAGCTATATGTTGACATTCCACATAAGCAAGATCTTAAAGACCTGTTCTGACATGTGCTGAAGACCCAGTCTTTGAGTGCAAGTGCCGATCATCTTAGCTTCTAAGATTTTTATTTATCTAATGTCTTCTACTCGTGAAAATGGGACTCTTGCACATGGCCCAAAGTGGCTCCACAACCATTTTGTCAGTTACGAGGTTGGGTATTTCACAAAGTGCTGATGTTTAGACCGTCTTATCCTTGTGAATCAAGGTTGTAGCTTCCCACATGACACGTAAAGGTGCAGATTTGTGAGTGGTTGCTAGAAGCCCATAAACAGGGGCCATAATCTGTTAAATTCTTCAGCTCACTACTCTAGGTCATTTAGTGATTATAGGTTGTCTTAGTGAGACCTTGTGCAATGCTCACCGTGTGGGAAATTTCCTTTTCCTCCAGTCTGTGAACCACACTGCTGACCTGGAACCAAGTAACATGTCCCTTCGCTTATTCTCACGCAATGAACTGCTTTTCCAGTGGCTATTTAAAAAAATGTGGGTTAATATTTTAATGATATGTAGGGGTGAAAAGGAATGGTTGTAATGATCTGTCCTGTCCCTTTAAGAGACAAGCCACACCTCCCTTTGGTGGAGGCAAGTTGATCTTCAGCTTTCAGCCTGAGTGCCTGCAGCTTCCATATCTCCCTTCTCTCTTCCCCCTCTCTCTGTCTCTGTCTCTCTCTGCCCCTCTCTCTGCTCTTCTCTCTTCTTCCCTTTCCTTCCATAATCTACTAAATAAATATCCAACCTCACTCATGGTGTATCTATCCATGCCTCTGTCTCTTGCCCTCTGCATGGTTTCCTGCCTGGGACCAGCCACCTTCGGAGACCTGTGGCATGGTCTCGTGCACCATCCTTGCCTGGGACTCCTGCCCACTGCCACTGCTCACGGACCTGCAGTGTTTCTGCTGCTGCAACCACGGGAGAATCCTGTGGCATTTTAATTAATCCATTATGGTATTTGAGGCAAACACAATCTAAGCAAAAGTCGGAAAATGTAAAAAATGAGGTTGTAGTTAGAGACCAGGAAACAGTTTTAAATGAAAATAAGACATATACGTTAAATATAGCCAAGAGATGTCAGGCAGGGTTTGAGGGCAAGCTAGATAGGACTTAATTCTATACCATGAAGTTTGTCTTCTGATTGGATGACAATAGGAAGCAGAAAATGACATGGCTCAACTGTGATTTAAAATTAACCTGCACCATTAAGGGAACCCACCTAAAGAGAAGGAACCTGGACCGAGAGGCTCGTCAGGATGCTACTTAAACAGTAAGAGCCCAAACGTAAGGGACTGAAGCCGGTCTGAAAACAATGGCAACATACAAAGCTGTGATGGAGGGAACATGTATCGGGTTTGAAAACTGCTCAAGTGTGAATAAGGGAAACAAAGGGTGTCTGGACCGCTGACTGCACAAAGCCAAGGACGGAAAGGCTGCATGAAGAACCGGTTGGGTGGGAAGATAATGATTTTGGCTTGACGTGAGCTTGAGGTACTTGGCAAGACATCCAAGTAGAAATGTACATAGATAATGTGGGTCAACACCTCCAGAGAGTCGGGAACTTCTGGGCAGTCAGCAGTGTGGAGATGGCCAGTGAGTTCAGAAAGAGAAGCTACAGGAGAGCCCTGGAGGCATGGAGGGATGGAGTGGAGATCAGAGAATGGAGAAGAGCCAGTGGAAATGATTGACAGGCAAATGATCAGGGCTGAAGACCCCCAAAGAACATGACACCCATGGAGGGACAGGTGTGGAAGACAATGGTCAGCCACTGTCATACATGGCAGACTTAGTACTGGATATAATATTAAGGCCACCAAGCTTAAGTCACCTAGGTTGTATAAGATTCATGATGGATGATCCCAAACAGCAGGATTGAGGGACATGTACTCCGTGGAGCATAAATCGACACCAAGGAATCAGGAAAACAAGAGAAGACAGCGACTGCAGGTTAGAAGAAGCAGTTGAGGCCACAAGTTTGCAAAGAATGAACTAAGAACCTAAGGTTGGCACAGAGATATGACCCTAAAACAGTGGTTCTTGACACGTGGGTCATGGCCCCCTTGGGGGTCAAACAACCCTTTCATGGGAGTTGCCTTATATCAGATACCCTGCATATCAGATGTTTACATTACAGTTTATAGAAGTAGCAAAATTACAGGTATGATGTAGGAATGAAAAGAATTGTCTAGTTGGGGATTGCAGCGTTAGGAAGATTGAGAACCATTGCACGAGGGAAAAGGTGCTGTGCCGCTTTCTGTGATGTAGGGGGGGAAATACAAACGTAAGGAGGGTGTGCAGTCAGTTTCACAGCAAGGACAAGAGGTTAAAGATGTTCTTGGCAGGCGCTCGGGAGTGTGGGAAGGGAGGTCATCAGAAACAGCGACGGGGCAGGGTCGGAAATGAGGGAAAAGAATCAACACACCTGTAGAAATGAAATGAAGAGTCCACAATAAATGGGTAAACACACCTCTGAAGTTCATCAAAGTCTTAACTGAATCAGAAATCCAAGGGTGTGCAATAAAATCAGTTGGCACTTTGCCAAAATGATATGGTAACTATATAGTGGGACCCTGAGTCAATCCAAGCCGCCGCCTGTGTGTTTTATATTATCATTGCAAGTGAAGAATTGGTCCAGACTATATTCATTGTTCTGTTTCTAATACCCACACTGGTATAAATTTGTGAGTTTATGAGTAGGTGTCAGTGCGGGTTCACGTGCTTGTAGGTTGCTGTTGTAGGCACATGGTGCCCATGGTCAACCTTGAGTTTGCTCCATAGGTGTCATCCACCATGTCTTGTAACATGAGGTCTCTTATTGGAACCTGGGACTTTTGGATTAGACAAGGCAAACTCCAGCGATTCTCTTGTTTCCCCTTCCAAGTGTGTACCACCATACTGAGCTTGTTACATGGTTAACGGGGGGGGGGGGGGGGGGGCGGCAGGAGTATGGGGCAGTTGACCACAGTGCATCTCAAGTCGGGAAGCAGAGAGATGAAGGCATAAGATACAATTTGTTACTCATTTAGGTATCATATGAACACATAGTTAAAGGACATACCTTGTAAAAATTCATACTTTTAGCTGGGCAGTGGTGACGCACACCTTTAATCCCAGAATGTGGAATGCAGAGGCAGGTGGATCTCTGTGAGTTCAAGATCAGCCTGGTCTACAAGAACTAGTTCCAGGCCGGGCGGTGGTGGCGCACGCCTTTAATCCCAGCACTCGGGAGGCAGAGGCAGGCGGATCTCTGGGAGTTCGAGGCCAGCCTGGTCTACAAGAGCTAGTTCCAGGACAGGCTCCAAAACCACAGAGAAACCCTGTCTCGAAAAACCAAAAAAAAAAAAGAACTAGTTCCAGGACAGCTAGAACTGTTACACAGAGAAACCCCATCTCGAAACCGACCCCCCATTCATACTTTTACATACAACATCCCCTTAAGGGACCAGGAGACATTGGCTTGCTATTGCTATTGACATGGTCCCTATGTTACAGGAGGAGCAAATGATCAGATGACTCACAGGAAGCATTAGTCAGGGTTACTCAGACAGACCCCAGAGCACACGGACCTCTTCTTACCACCAATTTTGGCTTGAGGGTTTTATTTTGGTCTTGTGGCCTTCCCTGGGTCACCAGGTAGTCTAGGACATTTCTGGATGCTCTTCCCTCACTCCTTTCCTTAGAGTCAGACTTTGATGAATTCAGTGCTGCTCTCAACCATTCTCAGCTTTCTTCTCCTTATGACTGGAGACTCTTCCATCACCCATGTCCTCACAGAGCCTGATTCTCTGAGGACCTGGATTGACGTAGATCTTTTATACCAGAAACCCGAGGTTAAAGAGGGGAGGCAGGGTCAGGTGTGTGTTTCCCTATTCTAGCGCACTAGAGTTAGGGAATAAGCGGGTGCGTGCACGAATCTGCTTCCCCTCCTAGCTCATTGACAAATAGCTACTCCTATAAAAAGTGGCCTGGAAGCAGAGATGGAAGGGTCACATTGAGGGCAGCAGAGCCTTTCTCCCACAGCACTGTTCCTAGAGCCTACCCTGAAAGAGGGTGGCTGGGTTAGGATGCTGCTGTTGTTCAGGGCATCTGCCATTGTGAGCAGAACAGTTCTGGGAGGACTAGGGCTGCAGGGGGCCAGGCAGAGGCAACAGAAGCCCCACTGTCCAACACCAGTCTTCACAACCTCCCCGGGAAACACCAGGGCTATTATTCCTACTTTAGTCATCGACACCTGGAAATTCTGTTCTGAGAGGCGATCCTCAACTTCCTCCTCTCATTCCCAAAGAGACAGAGATGAGAGGTGGTCCATGTCAATTGAAGCTTAACTGAGGAGCCTGTTCTTATTAGGGGTTAAGCGGAGAAGTGTCTGTTAGGGTGTGCTTGGCCCAGCTCTACTTCCCGCTCTTCTGGTGGAAGCGCTGCCATTTTCGCGGTGTATACATAGCCTTCTTTAGTGCATAGTCGTGACAAACGCTGCTCAAGCTGCTTCCTTTTCCTGTGGTCACAGGCCGGGCTAGTAACTCACATTCTTCCAAGTGAGGCTTGCTCTCAGATTCTAAACTAGAGCAGGACGGCACTGCAAACCGCGGGGAATGTTGTGTGACGTTTTACTCTTTGCTCTTTGGGACCCACCACCCAGCTCCCAAATAAATCACACACGGAGGCTTATTCTTAGTTATGAATACCTGGCCTTACCTTGGCTTGATTCTTGCCAGTTTTTCTTAAATTATCCCATCTATCTATTTGGCTTTTATCTTTCTCTGTGTCTGTATTCCTTTTCTTTACTTCTTACTCCTGTCTGGCTGTGTAGCTGTGTGGCTGCCCCTGAAATCCTCCTCCTTCTTCTCTTTCTTCTCTCATTCCCAGATCCTCCTCTTCCAAATTGCTCCTCATATTGATTCTCTCTGCCTGCCAGTCCCGCCTATTCCTCTCTCCTACCTTCCCATTGGCCATTCAGCTCAGAGTTAAACAAATGCAACATAAACAAAAGTAACACATCTTAAAATAATATTCCCCAACATGGGAAGGATTCCTCGAGGGGCCAGGACTCCAGAGGGGCCCTTCTGTAGCCCGTGCGCAGGAATTTGACTCCTCTGTTTAGCCTTTAGAAGCCATGAGCTTCAGCCTTCTTTCGAGTCTATGGCCATGCCTGAAGCCTCCAGTGTTCCTGCTTCAGTTGTCCAGACATGGTTTCCCCTTCCTGAATTGTACTCCGTGTTTCAGGACAAACCCTAGGAAAGAATGACGAGCAGACACTGAAGTTTATGTTTATGTGTCTAGACTGGATGTCTCATGATCATCACGGTGCCATTGCTGTCGCTGTCATCATCATTGTTGTCATTATCATGGTCCTCTTCTTCGTGGGTAAATAGATCTGGCCCAGGTTTCATAATTAGGAAATGGGCAGGGTTGAGACACACAGTCAGCTCTGTGTGACTCAGCAGGGCCATGCTGGGATCTCCAAACACCCTCCCTGAGGGCTCATCTTAACCTTAGGTTATGACTCTGGCGTCATGATGTAATACTTAGTGAGATGTGAGGCCTGGTGCTTCCAGAGTTCTAATTCTACACTTGCAACCCAATCAACCCAATACTATCAGCCTGCCTGCCTTCTAAGCTGCCCCTTGCCTTCTCAAATCTCTCTCTCTCTCTCTTACATGAAAAATAGAAGGTAAGAAAAACATTTGCTCAGCTGGGCATGGTGGCTCACTTTTATAATCTCCAAGTTAGAAAGGTGAGGCAAGTTTGATTCCTTTCTGGGTTACATAGTAAATTCCAGGTAAGCCTGGGTTACAGAATAAGATGCTGTCAAAAGACAGATGGAAGGAAGGAAGGAAGGAAGGAAGGAAGGAAGGAAGGAAGGAAGGAAGAAGAATAGGTAGGTATGTAGATGGATGGATAGAGATCATTTTCTCTGGGCTTAGTACATACCAGTCCCTAATCTAAGTGAATGTGTGTGTGTGTTCATTCACTTCACTTCATCACATTCTGGTGAGGTAAGTGCTGTGTTGCTCTATCTCACAAGTGAGGAACTTAATGCCCTGAAAGACCTGAATGGTTAGTCAAGGTTACGCAGACGGCAAAGGACAGATCCTCTCTGTGACAGAGTCTGGTGATTTGTTAGTTTATTATGATATTTACTCAGTGCCTGGTATCAGGTGGGTAGGTTAATGCCAGGACAGATGAAGGAGCGAGTTAAGAGAAGGCTAAGGTGTACATGGTGAGTACAGAGGGGTACCAGGAGCACAGTCCCATTTCTCCCCGTCTAAACTGGTGTGGTCTGCATTTCCTGGTCCTCCCATGTTCCTATCATCCCACGTAGCCTGTAGGTGTTTTAACAAGATTCCTGAACTAGTTCTTTTTTGTCCAGCAGACATAAAGATATGGTTTCTGAATCTGCTACGTTTTCCTGTGCCTTCTTTCACATAGGACCAATAACTCTGTGAGAGTACTTGAATGACAACTGCGTATCGTTTACTTTCTCAGGATTTAGATATGGCGGAGTCCTAGGGTCGCGAGACAGTTTGCTACCGTCTGTGCTCCTTATCCAGGTTTCCATGGCTGATCCTTGGAGAACGCCTTTGGCTGAATTCGTTGTACGCTGGCATCCCTTGGAAGAAAAGCTGCAGAGCTTGCCTGAAAGGCAATGGAAGTGGACACCCTGGGCCTAACTTCTTGGATGGAGCGGGAGTCACGGGGATCATTTGTGTTGTTTGTGGGCAGTCGCGAAAGGTTGGCCAGATAGCCAGGGGTCTGGAACATAGAAAGTTAACGATTCAGACTTCTGGGAATGTAATGTGTGGGTAGGTCTCCAAATAACATTTGTGGAGCGGTTTAGGTTCTATAAATATGCACCAGCGAGCAACTTGGGCAGAGGAGGACCGTAATGAAAGTGAACAGGACGTCCTAGGCTGTGGGCCTTAGCCCACGTCTCCAGGCTCCCCGGCTTTTGCGCAATGGATGGAGGGTGTAGGTGAGATGTAGACTCCACAGTGTTTCCTCTCTCAAGACTTATTAGCTACTGCAACTACGGTGGCTTAGATGTTCCAAAACCAGAAGCCAATGCTTATCTGCAATGTGAACTGACCGTTCACCCGGTGGGCAGTTTTATTGCAAGAGACTGGTATTCGACTGCCAGGATCTCGAGGCCTTTGAGCCACAAGACTGGGGTGATCGTGCCTGACCACCTAGGAGAAACAAAAGGAGTTTAGATATCTCTTCGTGAAACACGGGAAAAGATTATAGGAGACATGAAAAATAAGATGGCCAAGGAACAAGACCCTACAGAATGAAGGTCTGGCCACTTGCCTAGGTATCAAACCCCCTCTGAGCTGCTAACAGGAGCAGAAAGAATTCAAACCCTACAGTAGAAGAAGACAGCTGTGCATGGCAACCATGGCCAGCTACACAACAAAAGCTGTAGTGTTCCTTCTTTGTTTTCCTTCTTGTTTAGATTTCTAATAAAGACCCCTCCTTTCCCTTTTGAGTTGTAGAAAGAGTATGGGTGGGAGCTGTCAACTTGGTTTAGGGGTTCTAGGATACCCAGATTGGGAGACAGTGCCTGATGGACATTTCCTGGAGACAGCCAGAGTATCTTTGTGTGAGAAGCATAATTGCATTTTAAGGGGAGAAGCGTGAACCTTGCTGGCGAAGGGATGTTTAGATGTTATTAAAGGGTACGGATGCTGAGTAGTCATAGGAATGAACTGTACCAATTAGGTGTCTGCTGTCTCTTTAATCCACCGTAGCTCTTTTCTATGTGGTAACATAAGGTTAAGGTGAGAATCAGCATCCGTGTGAGAGCCAGGAAGTCAGTCTCTCTTACTTCCTGTTAACTTTTGCTAATAAGAGGCACTAGTGGTGAGCCAGACAAGGAGGGGGAGATGCTGCTTCTTTAATGGGTGAAACCCATACTTAAACGAACTAAGACAAATCATTCGCCTCTCCAAATATTCAAGTCTGATATTTGATGTTAATAACTGATCAAAAACGTAACGGGGTTGAGTTACACGGCACTGAAAACCACCAGCCAGTATGTCATCGGTGTGCCTGATGTCATTACTGCCTATTAGATTTAGCCTGGATATTTTGACAGCTCTCTTTCGAAAAGCCTAGGGGAAATTATCTGCCCTGCAGATCACTGTGCATTCCTGGTTTATTAAAATGTGCAAAGAGAGCCTGCACTTTCTTCTGAGGTAGCATTGAGGCCCTTTGATCTCTGCTGACTCCCACTGACAGGATTTGGAAGTCTCTGTTGGCATCAGAAAAGACAAGCCTTGGGTCAGATAGCTGTTTGATATTTGGCCTCTTTTAACTGAAACAATTGCAGTCTTTTTAAGTTCATGGATTATTAATATTTGGTGACTAACTGTGCTTAAATATCTGGGGAGATGAAATTTCAAAAAATGATTATTTTGGCTGCACAATATGATTGAATATATGAAATGTTAATTCTCTGTCATGGGAATTTTGCTTCAATTAGAGAGAAATCAAGTCTCTTTGTTTTACAATGAATATTTTATTTGTGTGAGCTGAAGTTACAAAAAAACCCCATAGATATGATAAAGATTCTACAAGGATGGTGGACAGATTAGAACTTGGAGATTGTGGACAGTTGGAATATTGTAGATCCAGAGCAAAGTTATTTTAGGGTGTCATTAGCCCCTTGAGAGTTATTCTCTGCTCACATCTGTTTTACCTAACACCCCGTAACTCTTAGGGAAATGTCTGGAAGTATATTAAGAGACCATTAGTTCCATCAACCCCAATGTTCAGCCTGCCACCAGACAGCATCTGGAACCTTACAGCAGAGATGTCTCTGTCCTCGGGTGTTGTGTTGCCCCCCGCCCCTCCCCCACCACTCTCCACCCGTGTCCTTCTCTGCGACCACCCACCTACTGTTTTCAAAGTGTATTTGAAAACGACTTTAATTCATGACTTCCTTTTGTTCTGTAACTATAAAAACTTCATGAAGCCATTTGCATGTTAGAACAGGTCTGTGGCAACTTGAGTTAATCCGTGTTTCCGGGTTGTGGCCACTAACGCACAGCTAGCACAGCTACGATTTCACCTTGCTTCAAGGCTATCTGCAGGAGCGCTCTCTGACTGTTTCAGCTTATCTCTATGCTGAGAGTCAGTTAAAGAGTTCTCAGATCTAAGGCAGTTTTTACCCTTAGTGAAGTTCATGAATTTTAATCATATGATAGATAAAACAAGCCAGAAGCGACTCCCACTAGCTATTAGCTACATCAAAAGAATGAAAACAACCAACTATAAAAAAATGTACAGATGTCTCAAGATACTTTATTATGGAAAAAAAAAAAGCCCAAAGTCTTATTTACTTAATGGTAGTATCCTCTTGTGGTGAGAAAAGTTGTTTTTGCTCCATGCTGGTAAGGGTCGCCTGTTCTTCCTTTCATTCTGCCCCATTTTTACTACTTAGGTCATTGGCATAAAGAAGGAATATGTATTATTCCACCATACTTCTTATTTTCAAAAGAATATTCCAGAGTCTGCTCATTCAGTTGAACTGAGCAAGGCCCAGCTCATTTATGCAAACTGAGGTTTGTTTTGAATTAGTCTCTGCCTCACTCAGCTTCCCATTACCCCGATAACACACCTGGTTAATGGAAGGGCAGGAATGGTTTCTTTCGGTTCAAGGTTTCTGTATGTGACCGCTTGGCTTCTGGGCCTGTGGTGAGGCACAGCGTATGGTGAATGTGTGTGAGAGTAAACCTGTTCACCTCAGAGTAGCCAGGAAGGAGAGAAGAGAGGGGGCGAGAAGAGAGAAGTGAGGAAGGGGGAGAGAGCTTACTATGTACCCTGAATGACCTACTTCAGCTAGGGCCCTGCCAGCGGAGGGGCAAACCTTCCACATGCAGGCTCTGAGGGGACATCTAAGAGAAAATCCCTAACCCTGACCTTCAGCCTTGACTTATTTGTCACGTGAACAAGCTTGCGGTCAGTATATGTTGTGCCAGTTTCCTCTTCCTGCTTGACAGAATTCCACACGCTCAGAGGCCTCATACATTTAGCGTCTTCAAGATCTGGGGGGTGGGGATGGCAATGTCAGAATTGTCAATAAATTCTCGACGAGTTAAAGTTGAGGTGTCAACACAGCTTGGGATTTTTCCTAAGGACTTCAGAGCAGAATTCTTCTTTTTGTCTTCCCCAGCTCTGAGAAGGTGCCCATGTTCTTCAGCTCACAGCTATCTATTCTGAAAACCAGATGTCCTCCATGGTCTGAGCAACGAACCC